>NC_079189.1:604488784-604821284 GCF_029499605.1 Hyla sarda
TAAAATATAGAATAGTTAATTTAACCCTTAACTACCCCCATTTGTGAGGGTCAGGGTTTTTGTTTAAAGTACCATGCAACTCTATGAGAAATGTATGGGAATGACAGGATATGAGGAAGGGACATAAGGTCGGGATAGGAGGACGGGATTTGGGGTCGGACTATGAGGACAGCATATGAGCACAGGCTATGAAGGCGGGATATGAGGTTGGGAAATGAGGTCGGGATAGGAGGACGGGATATGGGGTTGGGATATGACAACAATAAATGAGGACGTGATATGAAATCAAAAGCTTCCTCTTTTGTTGATTTTCCTCCCCAACAAGGATTAGGAAGGAAAAACTGGGCAACGCCGGGTACTTAGTTAGTAGAGGATAAAGAGGGACGTCCGTTTAGTGTCCTTAAAGTACTTACACCATCCGATCATACATTGGCACAATATGGCGCTGCATAAACTCACCGCTGGATCTCCGCGGGCGCAGTGGATGGTAGTACATTGTGACCGTGAGATGTGAGCGCCGGTTCTGACACATGAGCAGCGCGGAATTGGAGTCCACAATCAGTACAGGCGGAAGCTGAACACAAGACAGGAAATAGGTGTGTGACGCTGTAGGACGCAGGCGCACCAGGTTTGTTTACAAATGAACGGAGTTTATGCAGCGCCATATTGTGCCAATGTATGATGGGATGATGGAAGTACTAGGAGGATGATGGAAGTACTAGGAGGATGATGGAAGTACTAGGAGGATGATGGAAGTACTAGGAGGATGATGGAAGTACTATGAGGATGATGGAAGTACTATGAGGATGATGGAAGTACTATGAGGATGATGGAAGTACTATGAGGATGATGGAAGTACTATGAGGATGATGGAAGTACTATGAGGATGATGAAAGTACTAGGAGGATGATGGAAGTACTATGAGGATGATGGAAGTACTATGAGGATGATGGAAGTACTAGGAGGATGATGGAAGTACTATGAGGATGATGGAAGTACTATGAGGATGATGGAAGTACTAGGAGGATGATGGAAGTACTAGGAGGATGATGGAAAAACTATGAGGATGATGGAAGTACTATGAGGATGATGGAAGTACTATGAGGATGATGGAAGTACTATGAGGATGATGGAAGTACTATGAGGATGATGGAAGTACTATGAGGATGATGGAAGTACTAGGAGGATGATGGAAGTACTATGAGGATGATGGAAGTACTATGAGGATGATGGAAGTACTAGGAGGACGATGGAAGTACTATGAGGATGATGGAAGTACTAGGAGGATGATGGAAGTACTATGAGGATGATGGAAGTACTATGAGGATGATGGAAGTACTATGAGGATGATGGAAGTACTATGAGGACGCTAAACGGACGTCCCTCTTTATCCTCTAGATATCAGATTTGTCTGGAATATGTTTTTTATGCACTTTAGTATGTTTGATGCTAATGATCACGTGATGTTTACATACACAACCAATCAGATCCCGGAGGTTGGATTATTACTTCATCACTGGGAGTGTACTGCACCAATTGTAATGCACCTTGATGTATTTAACCCCTTAAGGACTCAGCCCATTTTGGCCTTAAGGACTCAGACAATTTAATTTTTACGTTTTCATTTTTTCCTCCTCGCCTTCTAAAAATCATAACTCTTTTATATTTTCATCCACAGACTAGTATGAGGGCTTGTTTTTTGCGCGACCAGTGTTCCTTTGTAATGACATCACTCATTATATCATAAAATGTATGGCGCAACCAAAAAACACTATTTTTGTGGGGAAATTAAAACGAAAAACGCAATTTTGCTAATTTTGGAAGGTTTTGTTTTCACGCCGTACAATTTATGGTAAAAATTACGTGTTCTTTATTCTGAGGGTTAATACGATTAAAATGATACCCATTATTATATACTTTTATATTATTGTTGCGCTTAAAAAAAAATCACAAACTTTTTAACCAAATTAGTACGTTTATAATCCCTTTATTTTGATGACCTCTAACTTTTTTATTTTTCCGTATAAGCGGCGGTATGGGGGCTCATTTTTTGCGCCATGATCTGTACTTTTTTTTGATACCACATTTGCATATAAAAAACTTTTAATAAATTTTTTAATTTTTTTTTTTATAAAATGTATTATAAAAGTAGGAATTTGGGACTTTTTTTTTTTTTCGTTCACGCCGTTCACCGAACAGGATCATTAACATTTTATTTTAATAGTTCGGACATTTACGCACGCGGCGATACCAAATATGTCTATAAAAAATGTTTTTTACGCTTTTTGGGGGTAAAATAGGAAAAAACGGACGTTTAACTTTTTTATTGGGGGAGGGGATTTTTCACTTTTTTTTTACTTTGACTTTTACATTTTTTTTTACACTTGAATAGTCCCCATAGGGGACTATTCATAGCAATACCATGATTGCTAATACTGATCTGTTCTATGTATAGGACATAGAACAGATCAGTGTTTTTCGGTCATCTTCTGCTCTGGTCTGCTCGATCACAGACCAGAGCAGGAGACGCCGGGAGCCGGACGGAGGAAGGTGAGGGGACCTCCATGCGGCGTTATGAATGATAGGATCCCCGCAGCAGCGCTGCGGGCGATCCGATCATTCATTCAAATCGCGCACTGCCGCAGATGCCGGGATCTGTATTGATTCCGGCACCTGAGGGGTTAATGGCGGACGCCCACGAGATCGCGGGCATCGGCCATTGCCGGCGGGTCCCTGGCTGCGATCAGCAACCGGGATCAGCCGCGCATGACACGGGCATCGCTCTGATACCCGCGGTTATGCAAAGGACGTAAATGTACGTCCTGGTGCGTTAAGTACCACCTCACCAGGACGTACATTTACGTCCTGCGTCCTTAAGGGGTACTCCCGTGGATTTTTTTATATTTTTTATCAACTGGTGACAGAAAATTAAACAGATTTGTAAATCACTTCAATTAAAAAATCTTAATCCTTCCAGTATTTTTAGGGGCTGTATACTAAAGAGAAATCCAAAAAAGAAATGCATTTCCTCTGATGTCAGGACCACAGTGCTCTCTGCTGACCTCTGCTGACCATTTTAGGAACTGTCCAGAGCAGGAGAAAATCCCCATAGCAAACATATGCTGCTCTGGACAGTTCCTAAAATGGACAGAGATGTCAGCAGAGAGCACTGTGGTCATGATAGAAGAGAAATCCAAAAAAAGAAAATAATTTCCTCTGTAATATACAGCTGCTAAAAAGTACTGGAAGGATTAAGATTTTTTAATAGAAGTAATTTACAAATCTTAAACATAAACCAACCCCTCAAAGCCAGTATCAGAAAAACTGATACACAAATATAACTGGTTAAATAAATTAAATTAAGACCGTGCTTCAATTATGATGCAAATAGTATAAAGTTTATTAAAATACAAATATATGCAAATTAAACCTCATAGCACAGGGCCCTTGTGCAGAGGTAATATAAAATAATATCACAACTTAATAAACACCAATAACTAGCACTATTTTCATAGAGAAGATGAGTTTTTCCGGTAATCCGGTATCTGGTAATCCAGACAATGATAGAATGTTCCGTATTTAGAGTCCTGATATGAAGATAAGATAGAAATATATTTACCAGCCTGGTAGATGGCTCAGCCGTGGTCTCCTTAGGACAGTAGGTGAGGTCCGCAATACTTGGGTGGTGTACAACGCTGGCATGCGTTACCGCGGCGGTCTGCCTGCCACAGACCGAGATGCAATTGGAAATATGCCGCTCCCAAGGTGCTCGCTGATAGATGGTAACAAGCGGCTTCTGGATACGGACCTCGTGGCGTCCTATGGCGTGTGACGTCACAGGCAATCGGCAAGATTACCTGGATGCTGGATCAGGATAATACGGCTGGCTGGATAAGAACCATTGGCTGCTTTCGGGCTGGTCTGGAAATCCTCAGGTAAATGTGTGCTCGATAGGTATCGGTGATACAATAAAATTTGTTAGAAAACACCTAGACGCGTTTCAGGGAACTTGTAAGTAAAAACAGCCCTTTCCTCAGTAGGCCTATGGAATAAAGTAGGCCCTTTCCTCAGTAGGTCTATGGAATAAAGTAGGCCCTTTCCTCAGTAGGCCTATGGAATAAAGTAGGCCCTTTCCTCAGTAGGTCTATGGAATAAAGTAGGCCCTTTCCTCAGTAGGCCTATGGAATAAAGTAGGCCCTTTCCTCAGTAGGTCTATGGAATAAAGTAGGCCCTTTCCTCAGTAGGCCTATGGAATAAAGTAGGCCCTTTCCTCAGTAGGTCTATGGAATAAAGTAGGCCCTTTCCTCAGTAGGCCTATGGAATAAAGTAGGCCCTTTCCTCAGTAGGTCTATGGAATAAAGTAGGCCCTTTCCTCAGTAGGCCTATGGAATAAAGTAGGCCCTTTCCTCAGTAGGCCTATGGAATAAAGTAGGCCCTTTCCTCAGTAGGTCTATGGAATAAAGTAGGCCCTTTCCTCAGTAGGCCTATGGAATAAAGTAGGCCCTTTCCTCAGTAGGTCTATGGAATAAAGCAGGCCCTTTCCTCAGTAGGCCTATGGAATAAAGTAGGCCCTTTCCTCAGTAGGCCTATGGAATAAAGTAGGCCCTTTCCTCAGTAGGCCTATGGATGAAAGTAGGCCCTTTCCTCAGTAGGTCTATGGAATAAAGTAGGCCCTTTCCTCAGTAGGTCTATGGAATAAAGTAGGCCCTTTCCTCAGTAGGCCTATGGAATAAAGTAGGCCCTTTCCTCAGTAGGTCTATGGAATAAAGTAGGCCCTTTCCTCAGTAGGCCTATGGAATAAAGTAGGCCCTTTCCTCAGTAGGCCTATGGAATAAAGTAGGCCCTTTCCTCAGTAGGTCTATGGAATAAAGTAGGCCGTTTCCTCAGTAGGCCTATGGAATAAAGTAGGCCCTTTCCTCAGTAGGCCTATGGAATAAAGTAGGCCCTTTCCTCAGTAGGCCTATGGAATAAAGTAGGCCCTTTCCTCAGTAGGCCTATGGAATAAAGTAGGCCCTTTCCTCAGTAGGCCTATGGAATAAATTAGGCCCTTTCCTCAGTAGGCCTATGGAATAAAGTAGGCCCTTTCCTCAGTAGGCCTATGGAATAAAGTAGGCCCTTTCCTCAGTAGGCCTATGGAATAAAGTAGGCCCTTTCCTCAGTAGGCCTATGGAATAAAGTAGGCCCTTTCCTCAGTAGGTCTATGGAATAAAGTAGGCCCTTTCCTCAGTAGGTCTATGGAATAAAGTAGGCCCTTTCCTCAGTAGGCCTATGGAATAAAGTAGGCCCTTTCCTCATTAGGTCTATGGATGAAAGTAGGCCCTTTCCTCAGTAGGTCTATGGAATAAAGTAGGCCCTTTCCTCAGTAGGCCTATGGAATAAAGTAGGCCCTTTCCTCAGTAGGCCTATGGAATAAAGTAGGCCCTTTCCTCAGTAGGCCTATGGAATAAAGTAGGCCCTTTCCTCAGTAGGTCTATGGAATAAAGCAGGCCCTTTCCTCAGTAGGCCTATGGAATAAAGTAGGCCCTTTCCTCAGTAGGCCTATGGAATAAAGTAGGCCCTTTCCTCAGTAGGCCTATGGATGAAAGTAGGCCCTTTCCTCAGTAGGTCTATGGAATAAAGTAGGCCCTTTCCTCAGTAGGTCTATGGAATAAAGTAGGCCCTTTCCTCAGTAGGCCTATGGAATAAAGTAGGCCCTTTCCTCAGTAGGTCTATGGAATAAAGTAGGCCCTTTCCTCAGTAGGCCTATGGAATAAAGTAGACCCTTTCCTCAGTAGGCCTATGGAATAAAGTAGGCCCTTTCCTCAGTAGGTCTATGGAATAAAGTAGGCCGTTTCCTCAGTAGGCCTATGGAATAAAGTAGGCCCTTTCCTCAGTAGGCCTATGGAATAAAGTAGGCCCTTTCCTCAGTAGGCCTATGGAATAAAGTAGGCCCTTTCCTCAGTAGGCCTATGGAATAAAGTAGGCCCTTTCCTCAGTAGGCCTATGGAATAAAGTAGGCCCTTTCCTCAGTAGGCCTATGGAATAAATTAGGCCCTTTCCTCAGTAGACCAATGGAATAAAGTAGGCCCTTTCCTCAGTAGACCAATGGAATAAAGTAGGCCCTTTCCTCAGTAGGCCTATGGAATAAAGTAGGCCCTTTCCTCAGTAGGCCTATGGAATAAAGTAGGCCCTTTCCTCAGTAGACCAATGGAATAAAGTAGGCCCTTTCCTCAGTAGGCCTATGGAATAAAGTAGGCCCTTTCCTCAGTAGGCCTATGGAATAAAGTAGGCCCTTTCCTCAGTAGGTCTATGGAATAAAGTAGGCCCTTTCCTCAGTAGGTCTATGGAATAAAGTAGGCCCTTTCCTCAGTAGGTCTATGGAATAAAGTAGGCCCTTTCCTCAGTAGGTCTATGGAATAAAGTAGGCCCTTTCCTCAGTAGGTCTATGGAATAAAGTAGGCCCTTTCCTCAGTAGGTCTATGGAATAAAGTAGGCCCTTTCCTCAGTAGGCCTATGGAATAAAGTAGGCCCTTTCCTCAGTAGGCATATGGAATTAAAATACTAGGCACAAGCCAGAGTCCTGACGACGTTTCGCTGCATCAGCAGCGTCATCAGAGGACTGGCGGCAAACTTGCCGCCAGTCCTCTGATGACGCTGCTGATGCAGCGAAACGCCGTCAGGACTCTGCCTTGTGCCTAGTATTTTAATCGCAGGTGTATCTACCAGCACAAGTACATATATTTCGTCAGCACCTCAGTAGTGGCCAAACCAGTAATTGTGGCACACACTACCTAGAGGCTTCCAATCATAGGTCATTATATGTGCTAGGACCCTGTATTTTTTAAATTAGTGTGGTACACACAAACACTTCTGTCTTATTATCATCACAATTTCAGTTTATTTTAATTGCATCCAATAAAAGTTACATGTTATCTAATTTCATTTGTGGGTTTCTAGTTTAGGGTACCCCTTTGGGGGTTTCCCCTAATGTTGTTGTACATTAATATTACCCTGTTACTCCCTGGGGTTTTGTTGTTTAGCAAAAAATAAATAAACCACCACAATTCAGCGTTTTTCTTTTTACTTTTATAACGTTCATCGTGAGATTTCAGTAACATTATATTTTAATGGTTCTAACATTTCGGCATGTGACCATATCAAACATGTTTATGTTTTTTTGTTTGCAAAATTGGAAAAGTTATATAGCCAGCTCCAATTTAGAGCCTTCCCCACACACCCTTCATGCTCCCAGGACGTAATAATACATCAATGAGCATGAAGGGGTTAAGAACCACGTTACATTTTTCCTGTGTGAGTTCTTTGATGTGTAATTAGACATAACATTGTCCTAAAAGACTTCACACATATTCACATTAAAATGGCATCTCTCCGGTGTGAGTTTTTTTATGTCTATTAAGACTTATTTTATAAGAAAAACATTTCCCACATTCTGAGCATGGAAATGGCGTTTCTCTTGTGTGAGTTCTTTGATGTTCAACAAGATGTGATTTGTGAATAAAACACTTTCCACATTCTGGGCATGAAAATGGTCTCTCCCCTGTGTGAATTTTTTTATGTTTAAGCAAAGTTGATTGATAAATAAAACATTTCCCACATTCTGGACATGAAAATGGCTTCTCTCCGGTGTGAGTTTTTTCATGTTTAAGCTGAGTTGAGCGAGAAATAAAACATTTCCCACATTCTGAACACGAAAATGGCTTCTCTCCAGTGTGAGTTCTTTGATGTTCAACAAGATTTGATTTTTCAGTAAAACACTTCCCACATTCTGGACATAAAAATGGCTTCTCTCCTGTGTGAGTTCTTTGATGTTTAACAAGATGCGATTTTACAGTAAAACACTTTTTACATTCAGAGCATGGAAATGGCTTTGCTCCTGTGTGAGTTCTTTGATGTCGAACAAGATTTGATTTTACAGAAAAACACTTACTACATTCTGTGCATTGAAATGGTTTCTGTCCTGTGTGATTTCTTTGATGTCTATTAAGTTTTGATTTCTCAGTAAAACATTTCCCACATTCTGAACATGAAAATGGCTTCTCACCTGTGTGAATTTTTTGGTGTTTAAAAAGCTGTGTTTTTCGAGAAAAACATTTTCCACATTCCGGACAAGGAAATGGCTTCTGTCCTGTATGAGTTCTTTTATGTCTAAAAAGTTTTGCTTTTCGAGTAAAACATTTCCCACATTCTGAACAGGAAAATGACTTCTCGCCTGTATTAGCCTTTTGATGCCCAACAAACCTTCTGGGGATTTTATTTTGTTTTGTAAAAGGATCAGATGACAGATCTTGGCTGTGAAGGTCTGAGGGTAGATCTGGGACGAAGTAATAATCTTCATATGTAACTTGTGTGATACCATCTTCTGTTTTTACACATGAAGATATCAGATCTCCCTCTGATCTCCTGGAACAGTCATCTGCCAAGAATAAAACAGATTTTATTTATTTATTTTTAGAAATATAACCTTAAGAATGTTGTATATAAATATAGTAAGCCTATTTTGTATAGTAAATATAGTAACCTATTTATAAGGGCACTATCAGAATTATGACCTTTCTACAGGGAATCTGGCAATCATTCAGGGTTCTGACACTTCAGCAGCTCAGCTCCGCCTCCTTGACTGAGAAAGACTTAAAAAAGGAGATTTTATCAGTTTGGTGGAACAATCAGCTTTTATTTATGTCTGCAGATCTTAGCAAATACACCTGACAGATTCCCTTTATACAGGATGTAATAGGACGCCTATCCTGTCACCATGATCTTTTATTTGACATAAGAATGAGACCCATCTGGATTAGAGCTGGGCGGTATGACCAAAAATGTGTATCGCTGTATTTTTGTAAGTTATGGCGATTCCACGGTATTTTCACCCCTCCATCATGTGACCTGTGGGCGCTGCTTCTCTAACCCCCGCCCAGGTTTAACAGCCACATCAGGGAACTAATAATGTCACCTGCAAGCGCTGCTCTCCTCATCCTCCTGTGAGTTGCGGGCCGCCGGCGCTGGAAATCTGTACTTTACTACATATTCCTGTGCCCGGGCTGCAAAAATAAACAAAAACTTTAACTCTCCTTCCTACGTTCCCCCGTTGCTCCTGTAACTGCCTCAAGCTGGGAATGGGAATGTCACAGAGCCTTCAGCCTATCACCAGCCGCAGCGATGTCCCGCCTCTGCCGGTGATAGGCTGAGTGCACTGTCATGTAAGGAGCCGGCCAGCTTCTTACATGACCGTGCACTCAGCCTATCACCGGCCGCAGCGATGTCCCATCTCAGGCGGGGGAATGTAGGAAGGTGAGTTAAAGTTTATTTTGTTTATTTTTGCAGCCCGGGCACAGGAATATGTAGTACAGTACAGATTCCCCGATGTGGGGACAGAACTGCGGCTGATAATTTATTCATTCGAAGGGAGGGGCTCAACCGGTATTGCGGTATGGGAAAAATTCATATTGTGCAGGGAAAAAAATGCGGTATTCGGTATGAACCGGTATACCGCCCAGCACTAATCTGGATCTTGTTCCTAAACAAGACAGAAAAAGGAACCTCAGTCATTTTTGCGTCCTGATCCATCCTGTTTTAATGCTAAATATTCCAAACAAGAAAAAAACATAAAAATAAAAAATGTTTTAAAGGGGTACTCCAGTGGGCAGCACTTGGAACATTTAGTTGTGAACACTGAGTACGCGCTGCGGGGGTTGGCCATGCCCACCCAATGCAAGTCTATGGGAGGGGAGTGTCAAAAAGAAAATACCTTCCTGTGGAGCATATAGCAGATCATAAGTACTGGAAGGATTAAGATTTTTAAATAGAAGTAATTTACAAATCTGTTTAACTTTCTGGCACCAGTTGATTTAATTTATTTTTTTTCCCCAGTGGAGTACCCCTTTAAGCATCATGTGAAGCCTATGGACTAAACAGAGAATGGATTTTCCAACATACAGGGTGCTATACAAAACCTTACAGCAATAGCGAGTCCGCACGGGTGCTCTTATATATAAGAACTTTATTCTATTTGGATCCAATATGGCCACAGACTGTTACCATCTATAGTGGACTTCTATTCGGAACATTTCTGCGATTAACCATCTCAGTGCCGGTACACACTAGTGATCACTACCATAAATTATCTACCACTAGGGCCCAGTTGTAGAATATCTATTTGGTGCTTTTTTATTGTTTTACTTTGTTGTTTTTATGCATGTTTAATTATTATTCATTATTATTTTTTATTATATTCGTATTGTAATAAAATTACATTCTATGCACCATATGATATGGTGAGATCTTTGAGGGGTGGTTAATATTGATATCATTTACAAATCTTTAATTTTCTGGCACCAGTTGATTTAAAAAAAAAAAGTTTTCCATCGGAGTACCCCTTTAACAGGATGCAAATATGTAATGTGAACATCATGGAATACACTGACCATCCTACCACCTGATCTGACCATACATTCTCTCACTCACAGATATGTCTGACCATCGATAGCAACACAAGGTCCAACCTACTGCAAACACCCAACTGATCCGATTCTCCTGGGGTATATAGGAGTATATAGGTGAATTCCGGAGAAAAAATATATTTGGTTTTTAAATCAGATATACAGATTTTTTAAATTATTATTATTATTGCTTCTATTTTAAAAAGTCCAGCCTGCCAGTACCTATGAGAGCTCTCTGGAGCTTTGGTTCTCACAGTGTGTGTCAGTAAAGCGCCCCCTAGTGGCTGGTGAGGAACAGCAGGTAAGGCAGATTTCACCGTAGTGACTATATGCTGCACACTCCTCTCCCCGGCTGTAACAATCTCTGGTTTAGAAACATTATTGACTTATTTAGTACAATTGTTAATGTTATACAGAGTTTTGGAGACAAATAAGAGGTAGACTGAGCAATATATATATATTCTTTTTTTATTATACTTCCAAAACAAATGGTCAGGTGCTGGCATCCTCTTGGTCTGTTTGGTGAGGATCAGGCATCACTTTGGTCTGTTTGGTGAGGAGCAGGCATCACTTTGGTCTGTTTGGTGAGGATCAGGCATCACTTTGGTCTGTTTGGTGAGGATCAGGCATCACTTTGGTCTGTTTGGTGAGGATCAGGCATCACTTTGGTCTGCTTGGTGAGGAGCAGACATCACTTTGGTCTGCTTGGTGAGGATCAGGCATCCTCTTGGTCTGCTTGGTGAGGATCAGGCATCCTCTTGGTCTGTTTGGTGAGGATCAGGCATCACTTTGGTCTGTTTGGTGAGGAGCAGACATCACTTTGGTCTGCTTGGTGAGGATCAGGCATCCTCTTGGTCTGCTTGGTGAGGATCAGGCATCCTCTTGGTCTGTTTGGTGAGGATCAGGCATCACTTTGGTCTGTTTGGTGAGGATCAGGCATCCTCTTGGTCTGTTTGGTGAGGAGCAGGCATCACTTTGGTCTGTTTGGTGAGGATCAGGCATCACTTTGGTCTGTTTGGTGAGGATCAGACATCACTTTGGTCTGCTTGTGGTGACTCTAGTAGAAAACATTTGAGAATCTCTGCCCTAGAGGAAGTTGTGTAGCATGGTGCTCTCTGCTGCCACCTCTGTCCATATCAGGAACTGTCCAGAGCAGCAGGCACCTTCTCCCCAGCTGTCACTCATCACATAACTAATATTTTTACCCTCCTTCTTTCTTCTGGTGCAAATGATGCGTTGGGCTATCTGGTCTATCCTTCTCTTTTGAAGATGCTGTCATTGATGTACATAGAAGACAGAGGCCCCCATAGCAAATATCAAAATAGGCCTCATATTATGATGTAAGAAAGATTTGGTGTTTATTTCTCCTCGATTTCCATCACCCATCAGTCAGTACCCCCCTCCAGTAATTTGCTTACAATGCAGTTCCCTGGAGAGAGGAGTTCTTCACAGATTATTACCAATAGGAAAAGGAATGGGACCAACCAGGACGGGACCCCCTCTGTCTCCAAGGGCCCCATCACAGCTGGATCATCTACCACTATGGTACATTCTTGCACAATCTCGTAACTCCACTACTGAAGAAAAACATCTCTTGATCCATTGTCCACTGCTACCTACCAACCCATCTCTGATTTCCGAGTTCCCGTATGTTCTTCTCTTGTCCCACCAGACGTTCCTCTGTGAATTCTCTCTGGACATCTTACATTCTGGTTTCTGAACCGGCCCTTACTACAGAATAAATCCTCTCCTGAAGGATAAATGTAATGGTCACTACTCTCTGTTGGCTCCTCACGATCTCTCTATTGTGTCTGACACTGTAGACCTCCTCCTCCTCCTCAGTATGCTCCTCTCTAGTGACCTGAAGACTATTGTTCTCTCTGGTTTTCTTCCTCCTCTCCACCTGCTTGACCGGTCTGTCATTTGCTGTTTACTTCTTGGACAATAACATCAAAATAATTCTCATCTATTGACACCCAAGTAATGGATCAGTGTTTCCCAGAATTGCTGTTCATTTTAACCCATAACACGTAAGGTGGATCATACTTGGAGATTTCATGTCTTGGATGGATGAAGGTGTCTCACAGACTAAAGATCTATTTATTATCATGGATGACCTAGTCTTCTCTCATACCGTCCACTCAGCCGCTCACATAAAGGGTCGGACTCTCCATCTGATCTGTCACACAGGGCTGGAAATCTCAGATGGGGCAGTAAATCCAGTTACAAGGACCATCATACTATCCACTTCTCATTCAGCTCTCCAGCAGTCACATACCAACACAAAGAACCAATAAATATAGGAGTCTTATAGGATCATCTCCCCGAGATATTAAAGACACCAGCTTTATAGACCCTAACTCCATAGTGCACAAAATCGATGAGCGAGTTTTTGAAAAGTTCGACTCACCAGGCTCACAACTTTTCACAAAATTTCTGGCACAGTTTGGCTTGAACCAACAATAAAATAAGCCCCTAAACACGTTTATAACACTGCATAACAGTTCTAAAGACCTGTATAACACTGCTAGGAATATAGCTGAAGTAGTTTTTAAGTGTTTTTAATGCTCAGTTATGGCAACATGCGGTTACCCCATGGTAACAAACAACTTGTTTTATGCGGTCGCAGATTTTTTTGGGTTTATTCACACAGTGGGTTTTTCCATATGTGCAAAAAAGTATCCCATTATGAAAAATTTACTAGAAGAAGCCAGTGTACAGCAAGAGGTGGCCGACTAGTGTTACTACTAGTAGCCAGCATACAGCAGGAGGTGGAGGACTGGGGTTACCAGTAGTAGTCGGCATACTGCAGGGATGGTGGTAGTAGTGCATAATCAGTGGTATCTAGCACAGGAGGTTTAAATTCCTCACTAATCTATGCCTGATTCTTTTTAGTAAACGTTGGTTTTTCCCCGTTGCTAGCTGACAATACTGTTGGCTTCGGGTTGACAATTCCACCTGCTGCACTGAGAAGTCTCTCCGAAGCTTCATTAGAGGGTGGACAAAACAGAACACCCATAGCAAAATGAGCAAGTTCTTGACAATGGTCTAATCTGGTGATGTAAAACTCCATGGGATTAGTCTTATGATGTCTGTCAGAGAAAGGAACTAAACCTGCTTGTTCACGTGGTGGGTTAAATCCCTTTGAGGACAATTCAGGTCAGGGGGGATTACCAGATGCAGAAACTTAGTCATAATGTACTCCAACGTGAAGATGCCGCTGCTGCCTCTTGCAGGGGTAGTGCAGGCAGAGGAAGTGGAGCATTGACAAGTTGGCTGTGTAGAGTCTTTTCATAAAAATCCAATATAGCCTCATTTCAGAAGGTGAAAAAAATAACCCTATTTTGACTTTATACCGAGGGTCTAAGAGTGTGGCTATCCAGTACTCATTTTTCCTTTAAGCTCACAATATGCCTGTTACTGCACATACAAGAAAGCAGCCAGCCATCCTCGCCAGCTTTTCTCGCCCAGCTTGTTCTGCCCCCATCCTATACTGCCAAGGTTGGTTATAGTCCTCACCCTTGAAAAAAGAAGAAAAAGACTGGCAACCACAAAAGATGCACACCACCATATGTACAAATGAATATAAATATTACTTTATTAGAAAAACCACAAAGGGAGAGACCGTCTTAAAAACACTTAAAAACACAAAATTTCGATGTACAGAGAGAAGGGATGTAACCCTACCTCCACCCCCTAACCGACGCTGAATAGCGTATCGGTGGAAAACTGTCCACAAAATCAATGCAAATGAACCCTACCAAGTCCACAAAGAATAAATACAGCAACATGCATAGAAAATAGATATAATATAAGCAATGCCCTCACATAGAAAATTACCAAAAATGTGACACAAGGGAAATGTATGTATTTATAATATATAAATAATAATCCTGGACAATAATTAATACAGTGCCACTATATACTTAACAATATAACACCGAAGTGCGTGTGTATAACAAGCCTATACTCCTAACCAAAAAAAGGAATGTGTAGTATTAAATAAAGAAAATAACTGAGGAAATATATACTCAAAGACTTGGACCCATAGAAAAAATATAAGGGTGCACAGACATAGGACAGTTTCCACCGCGAGATAGGGGGGCAGCTTGCTCCACGCGTTCCGCCACCCACTAAGGTGGCTTCCTCAGGAGTGGCTTCCTCAGTTATTTTCTTTATTTAATACTACACATTCCTTTTTTTGGTTAGGAGTATAGGCTTGTTATACACACGCACTTCGGTGTTATATTGTTAAGTATATAGTGGCACTGTATTAATTATTGTCCAGGATTATTATTTATATATTATATATACATACATTTCCCTTGTGTCACATTTTTGGTATTTTTCTATGTGAGGGCATTGCTTATATTATATCTATTTTCTATGCATGTTGCTGTATTTATTCTTTGTGGACTTGGTAGGGTTCATTTGCATTGATTTTGTGGACAGTTTTCCACCGATACGCTATTCAGCGTCGGTTAGGGGGTGGAGGTAGGGTTACATCCCTTATCTCTGTACATCGAAATTTTGTGTTTTTAAGTGTTTTTAAGACGGTCTCTCCCTTTGTGGTTTTTCTAATAAAGTAATATTTATATTCATTTGTACATATGGTGGTGTGCATCTTTTGTGGTTGCCTTTTTGGTTGTCTTTTTCTTCTTTTTTCAATTGTGTTATGTTTGGGCAACCTCTTTGCACCCACGTTTATTATTTCAGCGGTGCCCATCGCTTTCTTTAGTGCAATAGTCCTCACCCTTGTCGCCTTGTGTAGGTTCCTTGTTCTTTATCTCTTTGACAGATTCCGTTATCGGCGTCCACATATCCCAATGTCAGATTACGAGTAGAGAGCCAGTGTCAAACGTCCTGTTACAGACAGGGGAGCAGCTCCTCCCATGTGTGGCTTTTCTCGCCCAGGCTGATTTAAGACGGCATGGCAGAGCTTGATTTTACACCAATAAAAAGGGGGAGGGGAGGAGACGGTTAAGCTATGCTTTTCTCTGTTGTGGGATACAAGATGTTCATGGAGAAGGACCTGCATGAGGAGGAAGATAGGCGGGTGGTGTCAGCAGTTGAACTTGATCGGTGCAACAGTGGAGGTGTCACCACAATTTCCTGGCCACATTGTGGTGGAGCCTCGTTCTGAATGATGTTGACCAAGTGGGCTGTAAAAGACATGTGCTGGCCCTGGAGTAGCTACTACTCAATGTATCTACTGTGGCATGCACTGTTCTGCACACCGACTACTGCATGGAGTGGCCCACCCTCTCTGACACACGATTGTGAAAAGTGGGGATGGTTTTCTTAAAGAAACATAGAATGTGTTGGCAGATAAGAGCCATTTGGCCCATCTAGTCTGCCCAATATTCTGAATACTTGAATCATACTTGTCCCTACCCTATATGATAGATAGCCTTATATACCTATATCTATCTTATACAGTCATGGCCGTAAATGTTGGCACCCCTGACATTTTTCTACAAAATGCAGTATTTCTTACAGAAAAGGATTGCAGTAACACATGTTTTGCTATACACGTTTATTCCCTTTGTGTGTATTGGAACTAAACCAAAAAAGGGAGGGAAAAAAAGCAAATTGTCCCACCAAACTCCAAAAATGGGCTGGACAAAATTATTGGCACCCTTTCAAAATTGTTTAAAAATAAGATTGTTTCAAGCATGTGATATTCCTTTAAACTCACCTAGGGCAAATGACAGGTGTGGGCAATATATAAATCCCACCTGAAAGCAGATAAAAAGGAGAGAAGTTCACTTAGCTTTGCATTGTGTGTCTGTGCGTGCTACACTAAGAATGGCCAACAGAAAGAGAAGAGAACTGTCTGAGGACTTGAGAACCAAAATTGTAGAAAAATAACAATCTCAAGGTTAAAAGTCCATCTCCAGAGATCAAGATTTGTCTTTGTCCACAGTGCACAAAATTATCAAGAAGTTTGCAACCCATGGCACTGTAGCTTATCTCCCTGGGTGTGGAAGGAAGAGAAAAATTGATGAAAGGTGTCAACGTAGGATAGTCCGGATGGAGGATAAGCAGCCCCAAACAAGTTCCAAAGTATTCAAGCTGTCCTGTAGGCTCAGGGAGCATCAGTGTCAGTGCGAACTATCCGTCGACATTTAAATGAAATGAAACGCTATGGAGGAGACCCAGGAGGACCCCACTGCTGACACAGAGACATAAAAAAGCAAGACTACATTTTGCCAAAATAAACTTGAGTAAGCCAAAATCCTTCTGGGAAAAGTCTTGTGGACAGATGAGCCCAAGATAGAGCTTTTTGGTAAAGCACATCATTCTACTGTTTACCGAAAACAGAATGAGGCCTACAAAGAAAAGAACACAGTACCTACAGTGAAATATGGTGGAGGTTCAATGATGTTTTGGGGTTGTTTTGCTGCCTATGGCACTGGGAGCCTTGAATGTGTACAAGGCATCATGAAATCTGAGGATTACCAACGGATTTTGGGTCGCACTGTACAGCCCAGTGTCAGAAAGCTGGGTTTGCGTCCTCTTGGGTCTTCCAGAAGGACAATGACCCCAAACATACGTCAAAAAGCACCAGAAATGGATGGCAACAAATTACTGGAGAGTTCTGAAGTGGCAATGAGCAATGAGTCCAGATCTAAATCCCATTGAATACCTGTGGAGAGATCTTAAAATTGCTGTTGGGGAAAAGGCGCCTTCCAATAAGAGAGACCTGGAGCCGTTTGCAAAGGAAGAGTGGTCCAACATTCCGGCTGAGAGGTGTAAGAAGCTTATTGATGGTTATAGGAAGTGACTGAGTTCAGTTATTTTTTCCAAAGGGTGTGAAACCAAATATTAAGTTAAGGGTGGCAGTAATTTTGCCCAGCCCATTATTGGAGTTTGGTGTGACATTATGTCCAATTTGCCTTTTTTCTCTCCCTTTTTTGGCTTAGTTCCAATACACAAAAGGGAATAAACATGTGTATAGCAAAACATGTGTTACCGCAATCCTTTTCTGTGAGAAACACTTCATTTTCTTGAAAAATTTCAGGGGTGCCAACATTTACGTCCATCACTGTATGAAGGATAGCCTTATGCCTATCCTATGCATACTAAAACTCATTCACTTTATTTGCAGCTACCACTTCTGCAGGAAGGCTATTATATGCATCCACTACTCTCTCAGTAAAGTAATTCTTCCTCATATTACTTTTAAACCTTTGTCCCTCTAATTTAAAAATATGTCCTCTATATAACACTATGTCCTCTTGAGGTAGTTTTTCTTCTTTTAAATATCTTCTCCTCCTTTATCATATAAAAGTCTCTATCATATCCCCTCTGTCTCTTCTTTCTTCTATACATGTTAAGGTCCTTTAACCTTTCCTGGTAAGTTTTATCCTTTAACCCATGGACTAGTTTAGTATCTTCTCTAAACTCTCTCCAAAATATCTACATTCTTCTGGAGATACGGCCTCCAGTACTGCACACAATACTCCAAGTGACATCTCACTAGTGCTCTGTACAGCGGCATGAGCACTTCTCTCTTTCTACTGCTAATACCTCTTCCTATACATCCAAGCATTGTGATAGCATTTCCTGCTGCTCTATTACATTGTCTTCCTACCTTTAAGTCTTCTGAAATAATTATCCCTAAATCCTTTTCCTCAGATACTGAGGTTAGGACCGTATCACGTAGTCTACCCTTGCATGAGTTTTTAATAAAAGTAAGAACTCTATTGCTTGAAAATGACAGGATACAACAGATAGGACAGTAAAGCTGATGCGTTTCGGTTCCTGCAACATCCTTAGCCATAGCTCCATGGAGCCACTGCTTCCACTTTCACCACCTAAGAAACACATTCCAAAGCTTGACTCTCACACAACTCCTCCTTATGGTTAGTGTTATCCTTTCTCGAAGCAGTAGGAGGAGAGCAAAGACATATGAGGAAACAAAGAATCCAGAACAGACATTTTCACTGCGTCATATAAACGTCCTATAAATGAGGAAGAATCCACTGACAGCTGGCTCATATAGTATGACTCTTAATCCACACCTGAGAAGAACAACCACTCCAGTACAGGATAGCCATATTCTTCTGTTAAACCACACAACCTCTGGCAGGCATTGATAACTTTGGAGCGATGTTGCGGCTGCTACTACTACCACCAGGTAGCTGTTGCTGCTGCCTGTACTGGTGCTTGTACTGCCACCAACATTCCTGCTGGCTGATGACATGGCAGGGGTCTTCTTTACTCTACCCTGCCAACAATTCCTTTACTCTGCATATTTTTTTGAGGTTAGTTTGATTTATTGGGGATGATTTTTCACTCACCTACTAGTCAACTTCAACTTTCAATGCTTTGAACTGCGGTGTTATCTTACAAATAGGTACAGTACAGACCAAAAGTTTGGACACACCTTCTCATTTTTTTTTATTTTCATGACTATGAAAATTGTAGATTCACACTGAAGGCATCAAAACTATGAATTAACACACGTGGAATTATATACATAACAAAAAAGTGTGAAAATATGTCAATCTAGGTTCTAGCCACCTTTTGCTTTGATTACCGCTTTGCACACTTTTGGCATTCTCTTGATGACCAGAAATGGTCTTCCAACAGTCTTGAAGGAGTTCCCAGAGATGCTTAGCACTTGTTGGCCCTTTTTGCCTTCACTCTGCGGTCCAGCTCACCCCAAACCATCTCGATTGGGTTCAGGTCCGGTGACTGTGGAGGCCAGGTCATCTGGCGCAGCACCCATCACTCTCCTTCTTGGTCAAATAGCTCTTACACAGCCTGGAGGTGTGTTTGGGGTCATTGTCCTGTTGAAAAATAAATGATGGTCCAACTAAGCACAAACCGGATGGAATAGCATGCCGCTGCAAGATGCTGTGGTAGCCATGCTGGTTCAGTATGCCTTCAATTTTGAATAAATCCCCAACAGTGTCACCAGCAGAGCCCCCCCACACCATCACACCTCCTCCTCCCCACCAGCACACCTGAGAAGTGAAAACCATTTCAGGTGACTACCTCTTGAAGCTCATCAAGAGAATGCCAAGAGTGTGCAAAGCAGTAATCAAATCAAAAGGTGGCTACTTTGCAGAACCTAGAATATGAAATTTTCAGTTGTTTCACACTTTTTTTGTTATGTATATAATTCCACATGTGTTAATTCATAGTTTTAATGCCTTCAATGTGAATCTACAATTTTCATAGTCACGAAAATAAAGAACACTCTGAATGAGACCGTGTGTCCAATATTTTGGTCTGTACTGTAGGTATAACGCAAGTTTGATTAAACCAAGACTATGAAAGTACAGTCGCTTTAAATGGTCAATACGTATTGGATGCACATGTTTGAAGATGAATGACACATAAACCAGCAAATCATATAACTCGAGTTATCATGTGATATGCTGGTCACCCTAATGTCATGTCACCACCTCCTGCTTTTCCTGCTTCCTCTGGGCACCATGTAAATTTGCGAGTCGAGCAAAACCTTGCTTGCTCATCTCTTCTGACTATATTGCTTCCTTCCACAAAGAAGAATAAAAAAATAAAAAAGGGGGAGGGGGTAAATTCGATCATTAGTGATAACATCAGTCCCCAAAAGTCACAATCACATTGTACCAGCACCTTAGGAGCCAACAACCGGAGAAATATCCTTCCTCTCTGTCTATAGAGATAAGAAATGGGAGCAGCAGGTCAGCACCACACTCATATATTCTATGTCCAGATTCCAGCTGTATTTCACATCCACATTATAAATGTACATTATGTCTTATCACCTATAAACGGGTCACATGTTCATCTATATTTAATGCGAATTTTTGCTAAAATGGGAGAATATAAAGAGGAAAATATAAAAATATTAGGGATGCACCGAAATTTCGTCTGCCATTGATTATCGGCCGATAATGCCCCTTTCGGCATTTTTGCCTGAGGGAATTTTCCTCCAATAATTTCAGGGAGCATGGCTTTACCCCTAGAGGACACAGTGCAGGTACACCCTGGGCACCTGGGACTTAGCACACCAGGACATACCTGTACACCTTGAGTCCTGCCGCGGCTATGACCACGGGTCCCGACTGCTTTTAGCAGCCAGGGACTTGCTAGTAATGGCGGACATCAGCGATCGCGCTGTTGTCCACTATTAACCCCTTAGATGCTGTGATCAATATTAAGCAGCTATTGAGCAGAATAGAGAAGATAATGATCAGTGCTATGCCAGTGCATAGCATTGATCTGTATCTGCAATCTAAAGATTGAAAACTATAGTCCACTGTGGGGACAATAAGAGTGTAAAAAAGAAGTTTAAAAAGTTTTAATAGAAGTGAATTAGCCCCTCCCCCAATAAAAAATTTAATTACCCTCTTTTCAGATTTGAAATTATTTTTTATTTATTTAAATTAAACAACATATTTGGTATCGCCTGGTGCATACATGTCTGGTTCATAAAAACATTGTGTTAATGATCCCATACGGTGAACGGCGTAAACATAAAAATACACCAAAGACCAAAAATATAGATTTTTTATCGCATCATATATCAGAAAAATTTTTATTAAAAAGCGATAAAAACAAAACATCAAAACAGGAATGATACCGATAGAAACTACAGATCACGGCATAAAAAATGAAACCTCAAATAGCCCCGTATGCGGGAAAAAAGTAAAAGTTATAGGGGTCAGAATATGACAATTTTAAATATACAAATTTTGTTCAGTTACTGACTTTTTATAAAAGTAGAGCAATATTAGAAAAACTATTTAAATTGGGTATCATTTTAATCACATTAACCTACAGAAGATAACCTATCATTTTAACCATAAAGTGCACTGTGTAAAAATAAAAAACCCAAACTTTGCCAAATTGCATTTTTTTCTTCAGTTTTGCCCCACAAATAATACTTTTTTTTTGTTTTGCCGTACATTTTATGGTAAAATGAAAGGTGCCAATACAAAGTACAATTGGTCACGGAAAAAACAAGCCCTGATATGGTTATGTAGAGGGAAAAATAAAAAAGAAGTAATGGCTCTTAGTAGGCGAAGAGGAAAAAGCGAAAATGCTAAATTGGAATTTTCCTGTGTCCTAAGGCCATAATGGGCTGTGTCCTTAAGGGGTAGTCCAGTGGTGAAAAACGTATCCCCTATCCTAAGGCTAGGGGATAAGTTTGAGATTGCGGAGGTTCAACCGCTGGGGCCCCCTGCAATCTCTTTGTACGGGTGCCAGGCTCTCCATCCAGATAGCAGGTATCGACCACCGCATGAAGCGGCGGCCGACACGCCCCCTCAATACATCGCTATGGCAGAGCCAGAGATTGCCGAAGGCAGCGCTCTGGCTCTGCCATAGAGTTGTATTGAGGGAGCGTGTCAGCCGACCCCCCGCGATCTACAACCTATTCCCTATCGTTAGGATAGAGGATAAGTTGTTCACCACTGGATTACTCCTTTAAGGGGTTAAAGTGGGGCCTAGCTTGGAATTTACTTAGGCAGGTCTGACAGAAGAAACGCAGTTGGTGCCAAGTACCAGCAGGATCTCCACATCTCCCCCAGGATCGGCACATGTAAAGCAGGGCCTGTACAAAATGCTTCCTTCATATTTTCCCACATTGTCCCATAGTTTATAGGGGGGCCAGGGCCGGTTCAGTGTACAGGGCGTGATTTTGTATTTTATTTTATATTATTATCAGAATGGAGTTTTTCATTTCAGATTCCTTAAATTCATTGATGAGCATTGGAATAATCTCACAAGTCACCATTGAAAAAGTTGTGAAGAAACTTATTGACTGAACAACTATACTGAAGCACAAAAGCTTTCACCGTTTACAGTTCATCAAATCATCGTAGCGCGCGCCCCTCCACGAGGACCCACAGCATCCTGCGCAGCAAACACCGCTTGTCAGTGCGGATTGTCTGTCATAAGGCAGACTTTGCCACATAGTGCCAGGCGCTGCCAACATCTGCTAGGACTTCGGAGCTGCAGAGGATCCCTCCCTGGATAACATTGTGAGGTCGGGTGAGTGCACTGGTTCCCGTATTAAGTATATCTTTGACGACCGCCAAGTCGCACTACATTACAGGACAAGCGCTCACCAGCAAACGCTCCTGTCACGATTCGGCTAGCTGGATGTGGATCCTCTGTGTCAGCGAGGGATTGGCGTGGACCGTGTCAGTGGACCGGTTCTAGGATGCTACTGGTATTCACCAGAGCCCGCCGCAAAGCGGGATGGTCTTGCTGCAGCGGTAGCAACCAGGTCGTATCCACCGGCAACGGCTCAACCTCGCTGACTGCTGAGAAGGCGTGGGACAGAAGGACTAGGCAGAGGCAAGGTCAGACGTAGCAGAAGGTCGGGGCAGGCGGCAAGGTTCGTAGTCAATGTGGATAGCAGAAGATCTGGAACACAAGCTTTGGACAACACTAAACGCTTTCACTGGCACAAGGCAACAAGATCCGGCAAGGGAGTGCAGGGGAAGTGAGGTATTATAGCCAGGGAGCAGGTGGAAGCTAATTAGGCTGATTGGGCCAGGCACCAATCATTGATGCACTGGCCCTTTAAATCTTAGAGAGCTGGTGCGCGCGCGCGCCCTAGAGAGCGGAGCCGCGCGCGCCAGCACATAACAGCCGGGGACCGGGACAGGTAAGTGACTTGGGATGAGATTCGCGAGCGGGCGCGTCCCGCTATGCGAATCGCATCCCCGCCAGCAATGTCAGTGCAGCGCTCCCGGTCAGTGGGTCTGACCGGGGCGCTGCAGAGAGAGAGACGCCGTGAGCGCTCCGGGGAGGAGCAGGGACCCGGAGCGCTCGGCGTAACAGCTCCCCAGTGGGCGCGGTATTGAGAGGCTCCATTATGAATACATTTGAGTAACTTTTCTACTATACTACTTTGTTTTCTACTATTTTAATATGTATACCAGAGTGGATAGCAGGCATCAACTTTGGGCATTTTAAATGTTAAAAAATCTGCAAATAAATGTACTTTAGAACTCTGTGCACTTCTGGGTGTTTTAGGCATCATTTTTTGCCCCCCTACCCCACCCCCCGGTTCTCTAAACACAACCATTCTCTACGTCCATGTACATTTGTACAACCACTAATTTCCATATATTACATTTCCATAGTCCTTGAGAACCAGCACATTCCCTTTTGTACTGTTAAGCATTTTTGGACATTGGGGCCATTAGGGGTCTACATCGAACTGGAATTGTCGGCCGAACCACACATTGAGCACACCCAAAACTTTACTGTTCATACTTAAATTCATGAATTTATTAAACAAATAAATGATGATAATACAATTTTACAAAAACTATATAAAAAATAGTGGGCGGGGCAATTCAGTTTTGGTTTTTCAGCCAAGCCCTGCCTAAATTTTCAGTTTTAAACCAAAATTTCCCTTTCGGTGCATCCCTAAAAAATATTCCATACAAGTTTGCTGTAGACCGTGACTAAAAAAGTAGAATATGTGACTCTACGTTTAGTGGTTACTACTCACCTGGGCTGTTACCTGTAGGAATGTCCTGCTTATACTGCTTATCACCACTCACTTCTGTCTCCTCCTCTTCTTTTATGTCTGTAGTAATAATATGGAATAGATTTTTCCCTGTACAAATGTCCTCCTTATACTGCTCATCACTGCTCACGTCTGTCTCCTCTTCTTCTTTTATGTCTGTAGCATTAATATAGATCAGATCGTTCCCTGTAGGAAAGTCCTCTTTATACTGCTCATCACCGCTCACATCTGTCTCTTCTTCTTCTTCCTTTATGACTGTAGCATTAATATAGTTCAGATCTTTTCCTGAAGGAATTTCCTCTTTATACTGTTTATCACTGCTCACATCTGTCTCTTCTTCTTCTTCCTTTATTTCTGTAACATTAATATAGATCAGGTCTTTCCCAGTAGGAATGTCCTTCTTATACTGCTCATCACCGCTCACATCTGTCTCTTCTTCTTCTTCATTTATGTCTGTAGCATTAATATAGTTTAGATCTTTCATTGTAGGAATATTCTTCTTAAACTGCTTATCACTCCTCACATCTGTCTCTGGAGCATTAATATCGTTCAGATCTTCTACCTGATTCATAAGATGTGAAAGGAACATTGTAAAATGCAGATCCAGACAACATGTAATGTCTATGGTCGGCTTAAATGCTGCTATCTCCAACATTTTTTATTTAACAAGTATAAAGCATATAATACTGTAATAATCTACCTGATCATCCTGTGGAAGAAGAGGACGGGGACACCTCTCTGCTGCTGTTCTCTTACTGGATCTGACTGTAGGGGAAATATACAGAGACTGAATTCATTCTTTACATACAAATAATGAGAGGATGTGTGTATATAGTCATGTCTATTACCTGCTGATGTGAGGGGCTGCTGATCCTCCATCATCACCTGATCCTTGTACTGATCCTTGTGTCCTTCTACATACTCCCACTCCTCCATGGAGAAATACACCGCCACGTCCTGACACCTTATAGGAACCTGACACATAATGATACAGTCATCACCCCGACCCCTCCAGTGGTGTTACTGTATAATGTCCCAGCAGTGTCACCTCTCCAGTCATCACCAGACCCCTCCATTACTGTATAATGTCCCAGCAGGTTCACCTCTCCAGTCATCACCAGACCCCTCCATTACTGTATAATGTCCCAGCATTCCCAGCAGTGTCACCTCTCCAGTCATCACCAGACCCCTCCATTACTGTATAATGTCCCAGCATTCCCAGCAGTGTCACCTCTCCAGTCATCACCAGACCCCTCCATTACTGTATAATGTCCCAGCATTCCCAGCAGTGTCACCTCTCCAGTCATCACCAGACCCCTCCATTACTGTATAATGTCCCAGCATTCCCAGCAGTGTCACCTCTCCAGTCATCACCAGACCCCCCCATTACTGTATAATGTCCCAGCAGTGTCACCTCTCCAGTCATCACCAACCCCTCCATTACTGTATAATGTCCCAGCATTCCCAGCAGTGTCACCTCTCCAGTCATCACCAGACTCCTCCATTACTGTATAATGTCCCAGCAGTGTCACCTCTCCAGTCATCACCAGACCCCTCCATTACTGTATAATGTCCCAGCATTCCCAGCAGTGTCACCTCTCCAGTCATCACCAGACCCCTCCATTACTGTATAATGTCCCAGCAGTGTCACCTCTCCAGTCATCACCAGACCCCTCCATTACTGTATAATGTCCCAGCAGTGTCACCTCTCCAGTCATCACCAGACCCCTCCATTACTGTATAATGTCCCAGCATTCCCAGCAGTGTCACCTCTCCAGTCATCACCAGACCCCTCCATTACTGTATAATGTCCCAGCAGTGTCACCTCTCCAGTCATCACCAGACCCCTCCATTACTGTATAATGTCCCAGCATTCCCAGCAGTGTCACCTCTCCAGTCATCACCAGACCCCTCCATTACTGTATAATGTCCCAGCATTCCCAGCAGTGTCACCTCTCCAGTCATCACCAGACCCCTCCATTACTGTATAATGTCCCAGCATTCCCAGCAGTGTCACCTCTCCAGTCATCACCAGACCCCTCCATTACTGTATAATGTCCCAGCAGTGTCACCTCTCCAGTCATCACCAGACCCCTCCATTACTGTATAATGTCCCAGCAGTGTCACCTCTCCAGTCATTACCAGACCCCTCCATTACTGTATAATGTCCCAGCATTCCCAGCAGTGTCACCTCTCCAGTCATCACCAGACCCCTCCATTACTGTATAATGTCCCAGCATTCCCAGCAGTGTCACCTCTCCAGTCATCACCAGACCCCTCCATTACTGTATAATGTCCCAGCATTCCCAGCAGTGTCACCTCTCCAGTCATCACCAGACCCCTCCATTACTGTATAATGTCCCAGCAGTGTCACCTCTCCAGTCATCACCAGACCCCTCCATTACTATATAATGTCCCAGCAGGGTCACCTCTCCAGTCATTACCAGACCCCTCCATTACTGTATAATGTCCCAGCATTCCCAGCAGTGTCACCTCTCCAGTCATCACCAGACCCCTCCATTACTGTATAATGTCCCAGCATTCCCAGCAGTGTCACCTCTCCAGTCATCACCAGACCCCTCCATTACTGTATAATGTCCCAGCAGTGTCACCTCTCCAGTCATCACCAGACCTCTCCATTACTGTATAATGTCCCAGCATTCCCAGCAGTGTCACCTCCCCAGTCATCACCAGACCCCTCCATTACTGTATAATGTCCCAGCATTCCCAGCAGTGTCACCTCTCCAGTCATCACCAGACCCCTCCATTACTGTATAATGTCCCAGCAGTGTCACCTCTCCAGTCATCACCAGACCCCTCCATTACTGTATAATGTCCCAGCAGTGTCACCTCTCCAGTCATCACCAGACCCCTCCATTACTGTATAATGTCCCAGCAGTGTCACCTCTCCAGTCATCACCAGACCCCTCCATTACTGTATAATGTCCCAGCATTCCCAGCAGTGTCACCTCTCCAGTCATCACCAGACCCCTCCATTACTGTATAATGTCCCAGCATTCCCAGCAGGGTCACCTCTCCAGTCATCACCAGACCCCTCCATTACTGTATAATGTCCCAGCAGTGTCACCTCTCCAGTCATCACCAGACCCCTCCATTACTGTATAATGTCCCAGCATTCCCAGCAGTGTCACCTCTCCAGTCATCACCAGACCCCTCCATTACTGTATAATGTCCCAGCATTCCCAGCAGTGTCACCTCTCCAGTCATCACCAGACCCCTCCATTACTGTATAATGTCCCAGCAGTGTCACCTCTCCAGTCATCACCAGACCCCTCCATTACTGTATAATGTCCCAGCATTCCCAGCAGTGTCACCTCTCTAGTCATCACCAGACCCCTCCATTACTGTATAATGTCCCAGCAGTGTCACCTCTCCAGTCATCACCAGACCCCTCCATTACTGTATAATGTCCCAGCAGTGTCACCTCTCCAGTCTAATAAAAGTATATTAGAGATATGTTGTAGTACATAAGTACTACAACATATCAAAAAATAAAGTTGGTGACAGTGCCCATTTAAAGGATTCGACCCTCTAAAATGCCGAACAGATTGTTTTTTCTGTCCCCATTGACACTTTTAGCGGCCAGAAGTCATATTGCTGTAATTGGGAGCGGCCTTCCTTGTCTTTGGACGCGGCTGTTGCTCGGATCAATCAGATTATGTTGTCTTAAAAATTAAAGGGGTATTCCAGGAAAAAACTTTTTTTTATATATCAACTCGCTCCAGAAAGTTAAACAGATTTGTAAATTACTTCTATTAAAAAATCTTAATCCATTCAGTACTTATGAGCTTCTGAAGTTAAGGTTGTTCTTTTCTGTCTAAGTGCTCTCTGATGACACCTGTCTCGGGAACCGCCTAGTTTAGAAGAGGTTTGCTATGGGAATTTACTTCTAAACTGGGCGTTTCCTGAGACAGGTGTCATCAGAGATTACTTAGACAGAAAAGAACAACCTTAACTTCAGAAGCTCATAAGTACTGAAAGGATTAAGATTTTTTTAATAGAAGTAATTTACAAATCTGTTTAACTTTCTGGAACCAGTTGATATATATAAAAAAAAAAAAAAAAAGCTTTTTCCTGGAATACCCCTTTAACCCCTTAACGACGCAGGACGTATATTTACGTCCTGCGCCGGCTCCCGCGATATGAAGCGGGATCGCGCCGCGATCCCGCATCATATCGCGTGGGTCCCGGCGCTAATCAACGGCCGGGACCCGCGGCTAATACCACACATCGCCGATCGCGGCGATGTGCGGTATTAACCCTTTAGAAGCGGCGGTCAAAGCTGACCGCCGCTTCTAAAGTGAAACTGAAAGTATCCCGGCTGCTCAGTCGGGCTGTTCGGGACCGCCGCGGTGAAATCGCGGCGTCCCGAACAGCTGATCGGACACCGGGAGGGCTCTTACCTGCCTCCTCGGTGTCCGATAGACGAATGACTGCTCCGTGCCTGAGATCCAGGCAGGAGCAGTCAAGCGCCGATAATGCTGATCACAGGCGTGTTAATGCACGCCAGTGATCAGCATAGGAGATCAGTGTGTGCAGTGTTATAGGTCCCTATGGGATAACAATGATCAGCATAGGAGATCAGTGTGTGCAGTGTTATAGGTCCCTATGGGACCTATAACACTGCAAAAAAAAAGTAAAAAAAAAGTGTTAATAAAGGTCATTTAACCCCTTCCCTAATAAAAGTTTGAATCACCCCCCTTTTCCCATAAATAAAATAAAACAGTGTAAAAAAAAATAAAAATAAACATATGTGGTATCGCCGCGTGCGTAAATGTCCGAACTATAAAAATATATCATTAATTAAGCCGTACGGTTAATGGCGTACGCGCAAAAAAATTCCAAAGTCCAAAAAAGCGTATTTTGGTAACTTTTTATAACATTAAAAAATTAATAAAAAGTGATCAAAAAGTCCGATCAAAACAAATATCATACCGATAAAAACTTCAGATCACGGCGCAAAAAATGAGTCCTCATACCGCCCCGTACGTGGAAAAATAAAAAAGTTATAGGTGTCAGAAGATGACATTTTTAAACGTAAAAATTTTCCTGCATGTAGTTATGATTTTTTCCAGAAGTGCGACAAAATCAAACCTATATAAGTAGGGTATCATTTTAACCGTATGGACCTACAGAATAATGATAAGGTGTAATTTTTACCGAAATATGCACTGCGTAGAAGCGGAAGCCCCCAAAAGTTACAAAATGGCGTTTTTTTTTCGATTTTGTCGCACAATGATTTTTTTTTCCGTTTCGCCGTGCATTTTTGGGTAAAATGACTAATGTCACTGCAAAGTAGAATTGGCGACGCAAAAAATAAGCCATAATATGGATTTTTAGGTGGAAAATTGAAAGGGTTATGATTTTTAAAAGGTAAGGAGGAAAAAACGAAAGTGCAAAAACGGAAAAACCCTGAGTCCTTAAGGGGTTAATAGGGAGGAATCGTGTGATGTCCTGGAGACTGATAGGAACCCCCCCGATATGACTCCGGACGTGACCCCACATTGTAGAAGGAGAGCGGGACAAGGGCACAGAGTTATACTAAAGTCAAAAGGCAATGTGAACATAGCCTAAGCCTACACCTATTTATATACACATATATACACATTATATATATATATATATATATATATATATATATATATACACATATACACATATATATATATATATATATATATATATATACACACACACACACATACCTCCAACCACAGAGCTGCACAGCACTGGTAGAAGCTATTTCCTGGCCAGCTAAAGGACCTGTGATGATGTCATGCCCATGTGACCAGCCATGTGACTAGACTCGAGTAGGCGGAGCCAGTGTGGAGTCTGTAGGAAACACAATAAACTGCCTAGGATTTAGCAATCTCACACGGAGCAGGGGATTTCCTAGGCAACAGATTGACCAGGTCCTTTAGCTGACTAGGATTTAGACTCCTCCGTACAGCACTCTTGTGGTTTCCTCGTTGTTACAGGACCTGCGGTGATGTCACAGTCACATGGAAGAGGCGGAGTCAAGGAGTCACATGATCGGGGGCCACTGCTCTAGAGCAGTGTTTCCCAACCAGGGTGCCTCCAGCTGTTGCAAAACTACAACTCCCAGCAGGCCCAGACAGCCTTCGGCTGTCTGGGCCTGCTGGGAGTTGTAGTTTTGCAACAGCTGGAGGCACCCTGGTTGGGAAACACTGCTCTAGGCTCATCTGCTCAGTGTATGCAGGACTCTGCTGTGCTGGTTGTGATCGCTGCTGGATGAGCTGAAGTTGGTTTCTTGTTCAGCAGCTTCTTATTCAGCTTCCTTTGGAAAGGGGATAAGATGCCAGGGGCGGAGTACCCCTTTAAGGGTGAAAAAAATAAAGAGTAAGGGCCCCTCCATAATACCCAACCGTATCCAGCCCGGCCCAAACTGTGGATTGGCATTAAAACAGGGGCGAACCTTGCCAACTATGTACATTTTCTGCATTTTGAATAAGTAACTGATGAATTTAAGGGGTTAAACGCTGTTGGGCCACTGACCTAAATGTTGAAAACTAAAGAGTAAGGGCCCCTCCATAATACCCACCTGTATCCAGCCCGGCCCAAACTGTGGATTGGCATTAAACCAGGTGCCAACCTTCCCAACTTTATACATTTTCAGTATTTATACTAAGTAACTGGTGATTTGTAAAGAATCTGCATGACCCCGTGTGTAACACCTATCGTCTTCCCCAAAAATAAGACCTATTGTTACTTTGGCATTCTGGCTGAATATAAGGCCGCCCCCCGAATATAAGGCCCCCATAACCCCCGCACAATCAACGTCGGACCTCTCTGTACCTTAGCGGTGGGCGCCACCGCGCAGCTCACTGAGTGGCCGCAGCACAACCCGAGCTGCTCAGGCAGCGCGCAGTCACTTTCAGCTGCGGCGGCCGTCTCTCTGAATGATGAGGGACACCACCGACATTGCGCAGGGGGACATCCCTCATTATTCCAGAGCCTGCGCCGTCTAGGGTTGCCACCTTTCCCTCAGAAAAATACCAGTCGTGGGTGTGGTTATGTACCCCCCTCTCTCTTCCCCATAGGTATAGTAAGTTACCCCCCCCCTCTCTTCCCCATAGGTATAGGCAGTTACCCCCCCCCCCTCTCTTCCCCATAGGTATAGGCAGTTACCCCCCCCCCCCCTCTCTTCCCCATAGGTATAGGCAGTTACCCCCCCCTCTCTTCCCCATAGGTATAGGCAGTTACCCCCCCCCTCTCTTCCCCATAGGTATAGGCAGTTACCCCCCCCCCCCCTCTCTTCCCCATAGGTATAGGCAGTTACCCCCCCCCTCTCTTCCCCATAGGTATAGGCAGTTACCCCCCCCCCTCTCTTCCCCATAGGTATAGGCAGTTACCCCCCCCCCTCTCTTCCCCATAGGTATAGGCAGTTACCCCCCCCCCTCTCTTCCCCATAGGTATAGGCAGTTACCCCCCCCCCCCTCTCTTCCCCATAGGTATAGGCAGTTACCCCCCCCCCTCTCTTCCCCATAGGTATAGGCAGTTACCCCCCCCCCTCTCTTCCCCATAGGTATAGGCAGTTACCCCCCCCCCTCTCTTCCCCATAGGTATAGGCAGTTACCCCCCCCCTCTCTTCCCCATAGGTATAGGCAGTTACCCCCCCCCTCTCTTCCCCATAGGTATAGGCAGTTACCCCCCCCCCCCTCTCTTCCCCATAGGTATAGGCAGTTACCCCCCCCCCCTCTCTTCCCCATAGGTATAGGCAGTTACCCCCCCCCCCTCTCTTCCCCATAGGTATAGGCAGTTACCCCCCCCTCTCTTCCCCATAGGTATAGGCAGTTACCCCCCCCCTCTCTTCCCCATAGGTATAGGCAGTTACCCCCCCCCCTCTCTTCCCCATAGGTATAGGCAGTTACCCCCCCCCCTCTCTTCCCCATAGGTATAGGCAGTTACCCCCCCCTCTCTTCCCCATAGGTATAGGCAGTTACCCCCCCCCCTCTCTTCCCCATAGGTATAGTAAGTTACCCCTCCCCCCCCTCTCTTCCCCATAGGTATAGTAAGTTACCCCCCCCCCCTCTCTTCCCCATAGGTATAGTAAGTTACCCCCCCCCCCTCTCTTCCCCATAGGTATAGGCAGTTACCCCCCCCCCCCTCTCTTCCCCATAGGTATAGGCAGTTACCCCCCCCCCCTCTCTTCCCCATAGGTATAGGCAGTTACCCCCCCCCCCTCTCTTCCCCATAGGTATAGGCAGTTACCCCCCCCCCCTCTCTTCCCCATAGGTATAGGCAGTTACCCCCCCCCCCTCTCTTCCCCATAGGTATAGGCAGTTACCCCCCCCCCCCTCTCTTCCCCATAGGTATAGGCAGTTACCCCCCCCCCCTCTCTTCCCCATAGGTATAGGCAGTTACCCCCCCCCCTCTCTTCCCCATAGGTATAGGCAGTTACCCCCCCCCTCTCTTCCCCATAGGTATAGGCAGTTACCCCCCCCCTCTCTTCCCCATAGGTATAGGCAGTTACCCCCCCCTCTCTTCCCCATAGGTATAGGCAGTTACCCCCCCCCTCTCTTCCCCATAGGTATAGGCAGTTACCCCCCCCCCTCTCTTCCCCATAGGTATAGTAAGTTACCCCCCCCCCTCTCTTCCCCATAGGTATAGTAAGTTACCCCCCCCCCCCCCTCTCTTCCCCATAGGTATAGTAAGTTACCCCCCCCCCCCCCCTCTCCTCTCCATGGAATTGGGGGGAGGGGGAATTGCCACAGGGGAATTGGGTGGAGTGGAATTCAGACACACACACACACACTGGCCGACAGACACACAAACACTGACACACACACATAGTAACAGACACACTTACCTACTACCGCAGCACCTCTCCAGTCTCCTCACAGTCTCGGCGAGTGACGTGACGTCCTGCGCGGGTCTGCGGAGTGATGTCACTTCCGCAACGTCCCTCCGCAGATCCAGCCGCCCGGCCGCACAGCATTGCACAGTGCCAGATAAAGTTTTAGACTGGGACTGGGAGACAGGGACAGCCTCGGAGTCAGACAGGGTGCTGTGCTAGAGCGGCATGGTGTGGGCGTGCGGCCCGCACCCCCGCTCAGCAGCGCCGGCACCGAACAGAACAAGAGTTGTTGTTTTTTTAGGTTAGTGTGTGATGACAGTGAATGAAAAATACCGGCCATTGCATGGCCGGTATTTTTCATCCAAACTTACCGGGACAGCCCGGAATCTGAATGAAAATACCGGCAGGGTGGCAACCCTAGCGCCATCACACCAGGACTACGGTAGCCACCGCCTGCTTCTCGCTCTGCGACAGTGAGTCATGTGATGCAGAAGGCGGGGAATGTGAAGCACAGACACACAGGGGTGCCGGGGGGGAGTATAATGTCTGGTAAAGGGGAGCAGACCAGAGCAGAAGATGACCGATAATACTGATCAGTGCTGTGTCCTATACATAGCACTGAACAGTATTAGCAATCAAATGATTGCTATAAATAGTCCCCTATGGGGACTATTAAAGTGTAAAAATAAAAGTAAAAAAAATGTGAAAAACCCTCCTCCCCCAATAAAAACGTAAATTGTCCCATTTTCCCTATTTCACCCCCAAAAAGTGTAAAAAAAAATATTTTCCATACATATTTGATATCGCCGCGTGCGTAAATATCTGAACTATTAAAATAAAATGTTAATGATACCGTACGGTGAACGTAAAAAAGAAAAAAGTCCAAAATAGCTGCTTTTTTTATAACATTTTATTCCAAATTTTTTTTAATAAAAAAAAAATATTAAAAAATATGGTATCAATAAAAAGTACAGATCACGGCGCAAAAAATGAGCCCTCATACCGCCGCTTATACGGAAAAATGAAAACATTATAGGTCTTCAAAATAGGGGGATTATAAACATACTAATTTTGTTAAACAGTTTGCGATTTTTTTTAAGCGCAACAATAATAGAAAAGTTTATTATCATGGGTATCATTTTAATCGTATTGGCCCACAGAATAAAGATCACACGTCATTTTTACCGTAAATTGTACGGCTTGAAAACAAAACCTTCCAAAATTAGCAAAATTGCGGTTTTCTTTTTAATTTCCCCACACAAATAGTATTTTTTTGGTTGCGCCATACATTTTATGGTAAAGTGAGTGATGGCATTTCAACGGACAACTGGTCACGCAAAAAAACAAGCCCTCATACTAGTCTGTGGATGAAAATATAAAAGAGTTATGATTTTTTGAAGGCGAGGAGGAAAAAACGAAAACGTAAAAATAAGGACTCAGCATTTTTCAGTTTTTACATTTTCGTTTTTTCCTCCTTACCTCTAAAAAATCATAACGCTTTCAATTTTGCACCTAAAAATCCATATGATGGCTTTTTTTTTGCGCCACCAATTCTACTTTGTAATGACGTCAGTCATTTTACCCAAAAATCTATGGCGAAATGGAAAAAAAAATCATTGTGAGACAAAATTGAAAATAAACCCACCATTTTGTAACTTTTGGGGGCTTCCGTTTCTACGCAGTGCATATTTCGGTAAAAATGACACCTTCTCTTTATTCTGTAGGTCCATACGATTAAATTGATCCCCTACTTATATAGGTTTGATTTTGTCGCACTTCTGGAAAAAATCATAACTACATGCAGGAAAATTTATACGTTTAAAATTGTCATCTTCTGACCCCTATAACTTTTTAATTTTTCCGCGTACGGGCCGGTATGAGGGCTCATTTTTTGCACCGTGATCTGAAGTTTTTAACGGTACCATTTTTGCATTGATAGGTCTTATTGATTGGAATTTTTTTGCGCGCACGCCATTGACCGTGCGGTTTAATTAACAATATATTTTTATAATTCGGACATTTGCGCACGCGGCGATACCACATATGTTTATTTTTATTTACACTGTTTTTTTTTTTTTTTATAGGAAAAGGGGGGTGATTCAAACTTTTAATAGGGAAGGGGTTAAATGGCCTTTACTCACTTTTTTTTCCACTTTTTTTTTGCAGTGTTATAGCTCCCATAGGGACCTATAACACTGCACACACTGATCATTGTTATCCCATAGGGACCTATAACACTGCACACACTGATCTCTTACACTGATCATTGTTATCCCATATATAACACTGCACACACTGATCTCTTACACTGATCATTGCTATCCCAAAGGGACCTATAACACTGCACACACTGATCTTTATCATTGATCAGTGGTTTCTCATAAGAAACCAGTGATCGATGATTCTGCCGCTTGATTGGTCATGTCTGGATCTCAGGCACTGAGCAGTCATTCGGCGATCGGACAGCGAGGAGGCAGGTAGGAGATCCTCCAGCTGTCCTTTAAGCTGTTCGGGATGCCGCCATTTCACTGCGGCGATCCCGAACAGCCCACTGAGCTAATCGGCATGCTTTCACTTTCACTTTAGACACGGCATTCAACTTTGAATGCAGCGTCTAAAGGGTTAATAGCGCGCGGCAGCGCGATCAATGCCGCGCGCTATTAGCCACTGGTCCTGGCCGTTGTTAGAGGCCGGGCCCGACCCGCGTTATAGATCGGGAGCTGACTCATGACGTACCGGTACGTCATGAGTCCTTAAGGGATTAAGGCCCAAATGGGCTGAGTCCTTAAGGGGTTAAAGTCCCATACAAGTCTATGGGAAATATATGTTACTGCATAACTTCCAAATGGCTGGAGATATTTCCATAATACTTGGTCACATGTTACTTATATGTCCACTTAAAATATAGGATAGGTAATTTAACCCTTAACTACCCCCATTTGTGAGGGTCGGGGTTTTTGTTTAAAGTCCCATGCAAATCAATGGGAAATGTATGGGAATAACAGGATATGAGGATGGGACATAAGATATGAGGTCGGGATGTGAGGTCGGGATAGGAGGATGACATAGGAGAAAGGGATATGGGGTCGGACTATGAGGACGGGATATGGGGTCGGACTATGAGGACGGGATATGGGGTCGGACTATGAGGACGGGATATGGGGTCGGGCTATGAGGACAGCATATGAGGAAGGACTATGTAGACAGGATATGAGGTTGGGAAATGAGGTCGGGATAGGAGGTCGGGATATGGGGTTGGAATATGACAACAATATATGAGGACGGGATATGAAGTCAAAAGATTCCTCCTCTGTTTATTTTCCTCTGCAACAAGGATTAGGAAGGAAAAACCGGGCAACACCGGGTACTTAGTTAGTAGAGGATGAAGAGGGACGTCCGTTTAGCGTCCTTAAAGTACTTACACCATCCGATCATACATTGGCACAATATGGCGCTGCATAAACTCACCGCTGGATCTCCGCAGGCGCAGTGGATGGTAGTACATTGTGACCGTGAGATGTGAGCGCCGGTTCTGACACATGAGCAGCGCGGAATTGGAGTCCACACTCAGTACAGGCAGAAGCTGAACACAAGACAGGAAATAGGTGTGTGACGCTGTAGGACGCAGGCGCACCAGGTTTGTTTACAAATGAACGGAGTTTATGCCGCGCCATATTGTGCCAATGTATGATGGGATGATGGAAGTACTATGAGGATGATGGAAGTACTATGAGGATGATGGAAGTACTATGAGGATGATGGAAGTACTAGGAGGATGATGGAAGTACTATGAGGATGATGGAAGTACTATGAGGATGATGGAAGTACTAGGAGGATGATGGAAGTACTAGGAGGATGATGGAAGTACTAGGAGGATGATGGAAGTACTAGGAGGATGATGGAAGTACTAGGAGGATGATGGAAGTACTAGGAGGATGATGGAAGTACTAGGAGGATGATGGAAGTACTAGGAGGATGATGGAAGTACTATGAGGATGATGGAAGTACTATGAGGATGATGGAAGTACTAGGAGGATGATGGAAGTACTATGAGGACGATGGAAGTACTAGGAGGATGATGGAAGTACTATGAGGATGATGGAAGTACTAGGAGGATGATGGAAGTACTATGAGGATGATGGAAGTACTATGAGGATGATGGAAGTACTATGAGGATGATGGAAGTACTATGAGGATGATGGAAGTACTAGGAGGATGATGGAAGTACTATGAGGATGATGGAAGTACTAGGAGGATGATGGAAGTACTATGAGGATGATGGAAGTACTATGAGGACGCTAAAATGACGTCCCTCTCTATCCTCTAGATATCAGATTTGTCTGGAATATGTTTTTTATGCACTTTAGTATGTTTGTTGCTAATGATCACGTGATGTTTACATACACAACCAATCAGATCCCGGAGGTTGGATTATTACCTCATCACTGGGAGTGTGATGCACATGTTTTTTGACCAATTGTAATGCACCTTGATGTATTTAAAGGGGTACTCCCGTGCAGGGTCGTTTGAAGGAATTTGGGGGCCCCAAGCAAAATAGACATGGAGGTTGTTGGCCCGACAGGGTGAGCTGCTGAACCAGGATAGGGGCAGGAGGACGACCCAGCCCACCGGGCGAACCCGGTGTGCCTGATGGCCAGTCCGGCACTGCTCCTCTTCCTGTACCACGCGTACCCAGCCGGACGGACAGCCAGGAGGAAGAGGAGCTCGGCCATGCTACAGGAAGGGGAGGAACTCGGGAGGTGACCAGGAGTGCTGCAGCCGCCTGAGGCTCTCTATAGAGCCAGCTCGGGGCCCCAAGCAATTGCTTGGTTTGCCTGTCCTTTAGCGACAGGCCTGCTCCCGTGGAAAACTTTTTTTTTTTTTTTTTTTTAAATCAACTGGTGCCAGAAAGTTAAACAGATTTGTAAATCACTTCTATTAAAAAATCTTAATCCTTCCAGTACTCTTTAGGGGCTGTATACTAAAGAGAAATCCAAAAAAGAAATGCATTTCCTCTGATGTCATGAGCACAGTGCTCTCTGCTGACCTCTGCTGTCCATTTTAGGAACTGTCCAGAACAGGAGAAAATTGCATTAGCAAACATAAGCTGCTCTGGACAGTTCCTAAAATGGACAAAGATGTCAGCAGAGAGCACTGTGCTCATGATAGAAGAGAAATCCAAAAAAGAAAAGCATTTCCTTTGTAATATACAGCTGTTAAAATGTACTGGAAGGATTAAGATTTTTTAATAGAAGTAATTTACAAATCTGTTTAACTTTCTGGCACCAGTTGATTTAAAAAAATTCCACTGGAGTACCCCTTTAACCCCTACAGGACCCATGACGTAACGTTATGTCCCGACACCCTGGGTCTTAAGGACCAAGGATGTACAGTTACGTCATGGGCAGTTCTGGTCCCCGCCGTGCGGGGATCGGACCGGGATGCCTGCTGAAATCATTCGGCAGGCATCCCATGCAAATGCCCAGGGGGGTCATCAGACCCCCCCATGTCGGCAATTGCGGCAAATCGCAAGTGAATTTACACTTGCGATTCTTGGTCATTACGGGTCTATAGTGACCCGGAATGTAAGGGGGATCGCGGGTGTCTAAGACACCCATGATCCCCCTGAAGCGATAGGAGGTGGCAGGGGTGCCACCCCTCCTATCCCTGCTATTGGTGGTCTAGACGCGACCACCAATAGCAGATCGGGGGCGGGGGGGGGTTAACTTTCGTTTTCCCTGGCCACCCACAATAGGCAGGGCAGGACGGGGAAACGACGGGGATCGGTGCCGAAGATCCACTTACCGATCCGGGTGGGCGACGGAGATTGGCGGGCGGCGATGACGTCCGGCTGGATCCGACAGAAGCCGGTGAGTTGCCTAGCAACATCTGCAGGGTACAGTTTGAGACCATTATACAGTGGTCTCTAACTGTAGCCCTCCAGATGTTGCAAAACTACAACTCCCAGCATGCCCATACAACTGTTTGCTGTCTGGGCATGCTGGGAATTGTAGTTTTGCAACAGCTGGAGGACCACAGTTTGGAGATCACTTTGCAGTGTTCTCTAAAACTGTAGCCCTTCAGATGTTGCAAAACTGCAAATCCCAGCATGTCCAAACAGCAATCAGCTGTCTCGGCATGCTGGGAGTTGTAGTTGCGTACCTCTAGCTATTGCATAACTACATCTCCCAGCATGCCCTTCAGCGATCAGTACATGCTGGGAGTTGTAGTTTTGCAACAGCTGGAGGCAGACTGGTTGGAAAATACTGAGTTAGGTAACAGAACCTAACTGAAGGTTTTCCAACCAGTGTGTCTCCAGCTGTTGCAAAACTACAACTCCCAGCATGCACGGTCTGTCAGTACATGCTGGGAGTTGTAGTTTTGAAACAGCTGGAGGTTTGCCCCCCCATGTGAACGTACAGGGTACATTCACACAGGCAGGTTTACAGTAAGTTTCCTGCTTCAAGTTTGGGCTGCGGCAAATTTTTCGCCGCAGCTCAAACTCCTAGCGGGAAACTCATCGCAACACGCCAGTGCGAATGTACCCTAAAAACACTACACTAACACATAATAAAGGGTAAAACACTACATATACACCCCTTACACTGTCCCCCCAATAAAAATGAAAACCGTATTGTATGGCATTGTTTCCAAAACGGAGCCTCCAGCTGTTGCAAAACAACAACTCCCAGCATTTCCGGACAGCCACTGACTGTACAGGCATGCTGGGAATTTAGCAACAGCTGGAGGCACCCTGTTTGGGAATCACTGGTGTAGAATACCCCTATGTCCACCCTATGCGATCCTTAATTTAGTCCTCAAATGCGCATGGCGCTCTCTCACTTCGGAGCCCTGTCGTATTTCACGGAAATAGTTTAGGGCATCTCCGTACTCGGGAGAAATTGCACTAAAAATTTTGGGGGGCTTTTTCTCCTTATGAAAAGGAAAAGTTGGGGCTACACCAGCTTGTTAGTGTAAAAAAATAAAACATTTTATTGCCCTATACTTTTTATTTTCACAAGCGTTAAAAGGAAAAAAAAGACCCCCAAAATTTGTAAAGCAATTTCTCCTGAGTACGGAAATACCCCATATGTGGGCGTAAAATGCTCTGCGGACGCACAACAAGGCTCAGGAGTGAGAGCGCACCATGTACATTTGAGGCCTAAATTGGTGATTTGCACAGGGGTGGCCGATTTTACAGCGGCTCTGTCATAAAAGCAAAAAAATAAATACCCACATGTGATCCCATTTTGGAAACTACATCCCTCACGTAATGTAATAAGGGGTACAGTGAGCATTTACGCCCCACAGGTGTCTGACAGATTTTTGGAACAGTGGTCCATGAAAATGAAAAATGTAATTTTTAATTTGCACAGTCCACTGTTCCAAAGATCTGTCAAACGCCAGTTGGGTGTAAATACTCACTGCACCCCTTATTAAATTCTGTGAGGGGTGTAGTTTCAAAAATAGGGTCACATGTGGGGGGGTTCACTGTTCTGGCACCACGGGGGGCTTTGTAAACGCACATGGCCCCTGACTTCCATTCCAAACTATTTTTTTCCCAAAAGCTCAATGGCGCTCCTTCTCTTCTGAGCATTGTAGTGCGCCAGCAGAGCCCTTGATGTCCACACATGGGGTATTTCCATACTCAGAATAGATGGGGTTACAAATTTTGGGGGTCTTTTCTGCTATTAACACTTGCAAAAATGTGAAATTTGGGGGGGAAACACATTTTAGTGAATTTGTTTTTCTTTTTTACATATGCAAGTCGTGAAACCCCTGTGGGGTATTAAGGCTCACTTTATTCCTTGTTACGTTCCTCAAGGGGTCTAGTTTCCAAAATGGTATGCCATGTGTTTTGTTTTTTTTCGCTGTCCTGGCATCATAGGGGCTTCCTAAATGCGACATGCCCCCCGAGCAAAATATGCTCTCAAAAAGCCAAATATGACTCCTTCTATTCTGAGCATTGTAGTTCGCCCGTAGTGCACTTCAGGTCAACTTATGGGGTACATCCATACTCAGAAGAGATGGGGTTACAAATTTTGGGGGGTATTTTCTGCTATTAACCCTTGCAAAAATGTGAAATTTGGGGGTAGACACACATTTTAGTGAAAACATTTTTTTTTTTTTTACATATGCAAAAGTCGTGAAACACCTGTGGGGTATTAAGGCTCACTTAATTCCTTGTTACGTTCCTCAAGGGGTCTAGTTTCCAAAATGGTATGGCATGTTTTTTTTTTTTTTGCTGTTCTGGCACCATAGGGGCTTTCTAAATGCAACATGCCCCCAAAAACCATTTCAGAAAAACGTACTCTCCAAAATCCCCTTGTCGCTCCTTCGCTTCTGAGCCCTCTACTGCGCCCGCCGAACACTTTACATATGAGGTATGTGCTTACTCGAGAGAAATTGGGCTACAAACATAAGTATACATTTTCTCCTTTTACCCCCTTGTAAAAATTAAAAAATTGGGTCTACAAGAACATGCGAGTGTACAAAAGATTGTGAATTTTCTCCTTCACTTTGCTGCTATTCCTGTGAAACACCTAAAGGGTTAAAACGCTGACTGAATGTCATTTTGAATACTTTAGGGGGTGCAGTTTTTATAATGGGGTCATTTGTGGGGAATTTCTAAGATGAAGACCCTGCAAATCCACTTCAAACCTGAACTGGTCCCTGAAAAATAGTGAGTTTGAAAATTTTGTGAAAAATTGGAAAATTGCTGCTGAACTTTGAAGCCCTCTGGTGTCTTCCAAAAGTAAAAACACGTCAATTTTATGATACAAACATAAAGTGGACATATTGTATATGTGAACCAAAAATTTTTTTATTTGGAATATCCATTTTCCTTACAAGCAGAGAGCTTCAAAGTTAGAAAAATGCAAAATTTTCAAATTTTTCATCAAATTTTGGGATTTTTCACCAAGAAAGGATGCAAGTTACCAAAATTTTTTATCACTATGTTAAAGTAGAATATGTCACGAAAAAACAATCTCGGAATCAGATTGATAACTAAAAGCATTCCAGAGTTATTAATGTTTAAAGTGACAGTGGTCAGATGTGCAAAAAACGCTCTGGTCCTAAGGTGTAAAATGGCCTGGTCCTTAAGGGGTTAAAGCGTACCTGTCATAGTGCAAAAAAAAGAAAAAATATGTGATATGTTACTCAGGACCCAATCCTGATCATGTGCATATAATTTTTATGTGTCTGGGACCTATATATCCAGAGATATAAGCATTTATCTGCTGGTGAGTTACTTTTTCATTGTGCAGGCTGAGGGGGCGTGTCACTCTGTCTCCCTCACAGGAGCAAGCCTGGGCAGTCAGCCAATCAGTACTCTCTACTCTGTAACCCTTTCCTCTCTGGTTTCATGCTGTGTCATGTGTCAGAGGAAGATACTTGGAGCTTGCCTGCAGTAATCAGAAGACATTATCGGGAATTCATAACAGGATAAAATGAATAAAAATAAGAATAGATCTTTATAAAATTAGTGCAAGTATTTTTTAGATAAAAGTACAGCATTTTTATGAATACATGTTCTATCTGTTTTATCTTCTCCTAGTAAAGCTGGATGCTAATCAGCATAGTTGTCACTATGTGTGTCATTCATCTTTCACAGACTCCTGAATGTCTGATCAACTTCTTTGTCATTCAGGAGTCCGAGAAAGCTTTGACTATTTCAGCATGCTGGGAGTTGTAGTTTAGTAACAACTGAAGCTGCAATGTTTGTAAATAACTGTGTTAGAGCAGTGTTGCCTCCAGCTGTTTTAAAACTACAGCTCCCAGCATGTCCACACATCCTTTATCTGTAGTTTTGCATACACAATAGAAATCTCCTATACTGGATACCAGTATGCTTTACGGCCGGTATCCAGTATGCTGTAAAATCTAGACTAGTCTGTCTGGATAAAAGACAGGCGACCCCTAGTGGTGGCTATTTTGAGCTTGAATTTTTTTTAACAGGTGTATATTGTGAAATGTCATATTATAATGAGTCCTGCAATATATGAAAAGTTTTTAACAATGACAGTGCCTCTTTAAGCTTCATTGTACTACCTGTTATGCTTGACAAAGGCACGTAGCCAAAACGTTGCACTTTGGTGTGGAATAAACTTGAAGAAAGAATGTACTGAGGGTCCAGCACTTCGTTGCAAGCAGATTTATTGAAGATACATCACACCATAAAAATGACAGTCAGTCAGCCTGAAAGGTGACGATTATCGGTATCGGCCCTAAAAAAATCGATATCGGTCGATCCCTACTCGGTATTACCAATACAGTGGAAACCACCCGAAAGAGACTGTTTTTCGAAACTACACCACTCAAAGTTTCAATCTAGTAGGGTAGAGAGCATTTGGACCCTACAGGTGTTTAAGGAAACTTAAAGGGGTATGCCAGTGAAAAACTATTTTTTTTCATATCAACTGGCTCCAGAAAGTAAATGACTTCTATAAAAAAAATCCTAATCCTTTAAAGAACTGACTTGTATGACCTGAATTATATTGTTAGAACTAATGTAAAGACTGGTCCTGGACCCGCACATTTCTCTTTGTGACCATTACAGACTAATGTTTTTTATTATTATTATGACATGTGACTTACATGGGAAACATTTTTATTGTACTATTTGTTGTTTAGAAGCAGTAGCGAATGAAAGCGAAATTCCCAAGTTGTTTATCATCTAGGGATCGACCGATTATCGGTATGGCCGATATTATCGGCCGATGATCACGATTTTGGGCATTATCGGTATCGCGGTGCGGCGGATCGGGGGGGGGGGGGGCGGTCGCGGTGCGGCGGTGGGGGGGAGCGGTGGCAGTGATAGGACTCAGGACCCCCGGACAGGCAGGGGGAAAGAAGCGGGTGGCCGCGGCCTATGGCACCCCAAAAGCCACTGCAGTGCATTGATTTAAAGCGCCCTCTTTAAATCAATGATCTGCAGCGGTGTCGCAGGGGGATAAATAGCCGATAACTTATACCGGAATATCGGTATAAGTTATCGGCTATCGGCCCTAACCTCCACCGATTATCGGTATCGGCCCTAAAAAAACGATATCGGTCGATCCCTATTTAATTTCAGGACCAAGTTAAATTATGTTTCCCCCCCCCATATATATATATATATATATATATATATATATATATATATATATATATAACATAATTTTATTCATTTGGAAATGGGTAGGGTGGGGTCCATATTAATGCCATTCCCATTATCTGTGTTCTTCAGGTCAGTACGATTATAACAAATATCCAATTTGTATTAATTTTTTTATTTTTTACTACTTTAAAAAAAAAATCAAACACTTGAAAAGAAAAATAATGAAAATCTCTTCTGATCCATATAACTTTGATATTTTTCCATTACGAAGCTGAGTGAGGGCTTGTTATTTGTGTTGTAATCTGTAGCTCTTATCGGTACCATTAACCCCTTAATGACCACGAGCGTAAACTTACGCTCGTGGTCGGCTCCCGTTATGTGAAGCACGCTCAGGAGCTGAGCGCGCTTCATACCCGGCAGGTGCCGGTAGCTATCAGCAGCCAGGACCTGCGGCTAATACCGGACATCGACGATCGGGCTGATGTCCGGAATTAACCCTTTAGATGCTGCGATCAAAGTTGACCGCGGCATCTAAAACGGGAGAAAATCGTTGCCGGTTAGCTCAGTGGGCTGTTCGGGACCGCCGCGCGGCATCCCGAACAGCTGAGAGGACAACGGGAGGCTTCTTATCTTATCTCCCGCCGTCCGATCGTTACTCTGCTGCTCCGTGCCTGAGATCCAGGCTGGAGCAGCAGAGCACCGATAACACTGATGAATGCAAAGCTATGTCTTTGCACAGATCAGTGTCTGCAATTAAGGTATTGCAAGTTATAGTCCCCTATGGAAGCTATAACATTGCAAAAAAAAAAGTGTAAAAAAAATAGTTAATAAATGTGATTTAACCCCTTCCCTAATAAAGTTTGAATCAACCCCCTTTTCCCATAAAAAAATTTTTTTTATAAAAATAAACATATGTGGTATCGCCGCGTGCGTAAATGTCCGAATTATGAAAATATAAGGTTAATCAAACCACACGGTCAATGGCGTACACGGAAAAAAAATTCCAAAGTCCAAAATTGCGTATTTTTGGTCACTTTGTATAATGTAAAAAAAAATGTATAAAAGGCGATCAAAAAGTCTGATAAAAACTTCTGATCATGGCGCAAAAAATGAGCCCTCATATATCCCTGTACAAGGAAAAATAAAAATGTTATAGAGGTCAGAAGATGACAATTTTACACATACTAATTTTGGTTATAATTTTGTATAATTTGTAGTTATAATTTTTTTAAGTAGTAAAATAAAATAAAACCTATATACATTAGGTATCCATCTAACCGTATGGACCTACAGAATAAATATATGGTGTCTTTTTTCCTGAAAAATTTACTCCATAGAATTGGAAGCCCCAAAAGTCACAAAATGGTGTGTTTTTTTTTTTTTTCAATTTTGCCCCACAAATATTTTTTTCTGGTCTTGCCGTAAATTTTGTGGTGAAATGATTGATGTCATTTTAAAGTACAATTGGTGGCGCAAAAAATAAGCCCTCATATGGGTCTGTAGGTGCAAAATTGAAGGTGCTATTATTTTCAGAAGGTGATAAGGAAAAAACAAAAATGCTAAAACTGAAAAACCCTGCGTCCTTAAGGGGTTATGAAATTGACCTGATTTTTTTACCACTTGTGAAGTGACCAAAAAATAAATAAAACACAATTCTGCGTTTGTTTTTCTTTTTACTTTTATAACGTTCATCGTGAGGTTTCAGTAACATTATATTTTAATGGTTCTAACATTTCTACATGCGGCCATATCAAATATGTTTTTTTGTTTGCAAAATTGGAAAAGTTAAATAGCCATCTCCAATTTAGAACCTTCTCCACACACCCTTCATGCTCCCAGGACATAATAATACATCAATGAGCGTGAAGGGGTTAAGAACCACGTTATGTTTTTCCTGCGTGAGTTCTTTGATGTGTAATTAGACATGACATTGTCCTAAAAGACTTCACACATATGCACATTAAAATGGCATCTCTCCTGTGTGAGTTTTTTTATGTCTATTAAGACTTATTTTATAAGAAAAACATTTCCCACATTCTGAGCATGGAAATGGCGTTTCTCTTGTGTGAGTTCTTTGATGTTCAACAAGATGTGATTTGTGAACAAAACACTTTCCACATTCTGGGCATGAAAATGGTCTCTCCCCTGTGTGAATTTTTTTATGTTTAAGCAAAGTTGATTGATAAATAAAACATTTCCCACATTCTGGACATGAAAATGGCTTCTCTCCGGTGTGAGTTTTTTCATGTTTAAGCTGAGTTGAGCGAGAAATAAAACATTTCCCACATTCTGGACACGAAAATGGCTTCTCTCCAGTGTGAGTTCTTTGATGTTCAACAAGATTAGATTTTTTAGTAAAACACTTCCCACATTCTGGACATAAAAATGGCTTCTCTCCTGTGTGAGTTCTTTGATGTTTAACAAGATGCGATTTTAAAGTAAAACACTTTTCACATTCAGCGCATGTAAATGGCTTTGCTCCTGTGTGAGTCCTTTGATGTTGAACAAGATCTGATTTTACAGAAAAACACTTTCCACATTCTGGGCATACAAATGGCTTCTCTCCTGTGTGAATTTTTTTATGTTTATCAAGAACTATTTTATAAGTAAAACACTTTCCACATTCTGGACATGAAAATGGCTTCTCTCCTGTGTGAGATTTTTTATGTTTAAGCAGGTTTGATTTAGCAGAAAAACATTTCCCACATTCTGGACATGAAAATGGCTTATCTCCTGTGTGAGTTCTTAGGTGTTCAACAAGATTAGCTTTTTTAGTTAAATATTTGCCACATTCTGGGCATGGAAATGGCTTCTTTACTGTGTGAGCTTTATTATGTTGAAACAGTTTTAATTGAGAAGTGAAACATTTCCCACAGTCTGGGCATGAAAATGGCTTCTCCTGTGTGTGAGTTTTTTGATGCTTTATAAGACCTGTTTTATGAGTAAAACATTTCCCACATTCTGGACATGGAAATTGCTTCTCTCCTGTATGATTTCTTTGATGGGCACGAAGATGTGATTTTTGAGAATAACATTTCCCACATTCTGTGCACGAAAATGGCTTCTCTCCTGTATGACTTCTTTGATGGGCACTAAGATGTGATTTATGAGTAAAACATTTCCCACATTCTGGGCATGGAAATGGCTTCTCTCCTGTGTGACTTCTTAGATGGGCACGAAGATGTGATTTATTAGTAAAACATTTCCCACATTCTGGGCATAAAAATGGCTTCTCTCCTGTGTGACTTCTTTGATGGGCAACAAGAACTGATTTTGTAATAAAACACTTTCCACATTCTGGGCATGGAAATGGCTTCTCTCCTGTATGAATTTTTTGATGGTCAACAAGAGAGGATTTCCGAGTGAAACATTTTTTACATTCTGGGCAAGAAAAAGGCTTCTCCCCTGTGTGACTTCTTTGATGTCTAATAAGTTTAGATTTCTCAGTAAAACATTTCCCACATTCTGAACATGAAAATGGCTTCTCACCTGTGTGAATTTTTTGGTGTTGAAAAAGCTGTGGTTTTCGAGAAAAACATTTTCCACATTCTGGACAAGGAAATGGCTTCTGTCCTGTATGAGTTCTTTTATGTCTAAAAAGTGTTGATTTTTGAGTAAAACATTTCCCACATTCTGAACAGGAAAATGACTTCTCGCCTGTATTAGCCTTTTGATGCCCAACAAACCTTCTGGGGATTTTATTTTGTTTTGTAAAAGGATCAGAGGACAGATCTTGGCTGTGAAGGTCTGAGGGTGGATCTGGGACGAAGTAATAATCTTCATATGTATCTTGTGTGATACCATCCTCTGTTTTTACACATGAAGATATCAGATCTCCCTCTGATCTCCTGGAACAGTCATCTGCCAAGAATAAAACAGATTTTATTTATTTATTTTTAGAAATATAACCTTAAGAATGTTGCATATAAATATAGTAAGCCTATTTTGTATAGTAAATATAGTAACCTATTTATAAGGGCACTATCAGAATTATGACCTTTCTACAGGGAATCTGGCAATCATTCAGGGTTCTGACACTTCAGCAGCTCAGCTCCGCCTCCTTGACTGAGAAAGACTTAAAAAAGGAGATTTTATCAGTTTGGTGGAACAATCAGCTTTTATTTATGTCTGCAGATCTTAGCATCAAATACACCTGACAGATTCCCTTTATACAGGATGTAATAGGACGCCTATCCTGTCGCCATGATCTTCTATTTGACATAAGAATGAGACCCATCTGGATCTTGTTCCTAAACAAGAGAGAAAAAGGAACCTCAGTCATTTTTGCATCCTGATCCATCCTGTATCAATGCTAAATTTTCCAAACAAGAAAAGAAAAAAATGTTTTAAAGGGGTACAACACTGGGCAGCATTTGGAACATTTAGTTCAGCACTGCGGGGGTTGGCCACGCCCCTCAATGCAAGTCTATGGGAGGGGGCGTGACATCACAAGGGACGTAATCGACCCCTGCAGTGCACACACAGTGTTTGGAACTAAATGTTCCTACCGCCGACCAGTGGAGTACCTCTTTAACCACTTAGGGACCACAGGCATAAGATACGCCTTTGCTCCCTGGAGTTTAAGGACCACGGGCGTACCTGTACGCTCGTGGGAATTTCGGTCCCCGCCGCGCCGGGCGGGGACCGGGGTGACTGCTGATATCGATCAGCAGGTACCCCTTTGCAGTGATCTTTAAACTGTGGCCCTCTAGATCTTGCAAAACTACAACTCCCAGCATGCCCACACAGCAGTTTGCTGTCTGGGCATGCTGGGATTTGTAGTTTTGCAACATCTGGAGGGCACTGTTTGGAGATCACTGTGCAGTGGTCTCTAAACTGTAGCCCTCCAGATGTTGCAAAACTGCAAATCCCAGCATGCCCAAACAGCTGTCTCGGTATGCTGGGAGTTGTAGTTGCATACCTCCAGCTGTTGCATAACTACATCTCCCAGCATGCCCTTCGGCGATCAGTACATGCTGGGAGTTTTAGTTTTGCAACAGCTGGAGGCACACTGGTTGGAAAATACTGAGTCAGGTAACAGAACTAGGGATCAACCGACTATCGGTATGGCCGATATTATCGGCCGATAATCACGATTTTGGGCATTATCGGTATCGGCAATTACCTTGACGATAATGCCCCCCCACCTCCCGTAGTGCTGGGCGGTATACCGGTATGGATTTTTGCCCATACCGGTCGGGCCCCTCCCCCACCCTCTGAGTCAATAAAAAAAAATTAAACTTACCTGTAATGGGGGTGGTCGGGGCCATCCTTCCTTCCTGTAGTGTCCGGCGGCATTCCGGGTGGAGGATGAACCGGTCCGGGCTGTCCTCCTTCTCCAGGGGTCATCTTCTCCACTCCGGGCAGGCTCCGGCCTAGTACGCTGCATAGACGCAGCTACGCCGTGACGTCAGGTGCGTCGCTGCGCATGGGCGTCACTGTGCAGCGTAGTCTATGCAGCGTACTAGGCCCGGAGCCTGCCCGGAGTGGAGAAGATGACTCCCGGAGAAGAAGGACAGCCCGGACCGGTTCACCCTCCACCCGGAATGCCCCCGGACACTACAGGAAGGAAGAATGGATGGCCCGGACCACCCTGACAGGTAGGGGGAGAGAAGCGGGTGGCGGCGGCGGCCTATGGCACCGCAAAAGCCACTGCAGTGCATTGATTTCAAGCGCCCGCTTTAAATCAATGCTCTGCAGCGGTGTCGCAGGGGGATAAATAGCCGATAACTTATACCGGAATATTGGTATAAGTTATCGGCTATCGGCCCTAACCTCCACCGATTATCGGTATCGGCCCTAAAAAAACGATATCGGTCGATCCCTAAACAGAACCTAACTGAAGGTTTTCCAACCCGTGTACAACTTGTAGTTTTGAAACAGCTGGAGGTTTGCCGCCCCCCCCCATATGAATGTACAGGGTATATTTTACAGCAAGTTTCCTGCTTGAAGTTTGGGCTGCGGCAAATTTTTCGCCGCATTGTAAACTCCTAGCGGGATACTCACCGTAACCCGCCAGTGCGAATGTACCCTAAAACCACTACACTACACTAACACATAATAAAAGGGTAAAACACTACATATACACCCCCTTACACTGTCCCCCCCATTAAAAATAAAAACGTATCGTACGGCAGTGTTTCCAAAACGGAGCCTCCAGCTGTTGGAAAACAACAACTCCCAGCATTTCCGGACAGCCACTGCTGGAGGCACCCTGTTTGGGAATCATTGGTGTAGAATACCCCTATGTCCACCCCTATGCAATCCCTAATTCAGTCCTCAAATGCGCATGGCGCTCTCTCACTTCAGAGCCCTGTCATATTTCAAAGATACAGTTTAGGGCCACATATGGGGTATTTCCGTACTCGGGAAAAATTGCACTACTAATTTTAGGGGGCTTTTACTCCTTTTACCCCTTATGAAAAGGAAAAGTTGGGGTCTACACCAGCCGATTAGTGTAAAAAAAAATAAAAAATTTACACTAACATGCTGGTGTTGCCCCATACTTTTTATTTTCACAAGCAGTAGAAGCAAAAAAAGACCCCCAAAATTTGTAACGCAATTCCTCTCGAGTACGGAAGTACCCCATATGTGGGCGTAAAATGCTCTGCGGACGTACAACAAGGCTCAGGAGTGAGAGCGCACTATGTACATTTGAGGCCTAAATTGGTGATTTGCACAGGGCTGGCTGATTTTACAGCAGTTCTGACATAAACGCAAAAAAATAAATACCCACATGTGACCCCATTTTGGAAACTACACCCATCACGGAATGTAACAAGGGGTATAGTGAGCCTTTAACACCCCACAGGTTTTTGAAGAATTTTCATTAAACTTGGATGGGAAAATGAAAAAAAAAATGTCTTCACTAAAATGCTGGTGTTACCCGAAATGTGTCATTTTCACAAGGGAAAATAGGAAAATAGCCCCCAAAAATTTGTAACCCCATTTCTTCTGAGTAAGAACATACCCCATATGTGAATGTAAAGCGCTCTGCGGGCGAACTACAATGCTCAGAAGAGAAGGAGCGCCATTGGGATGTTGAAGAGAGAATGTGTCCGAAATTGAAGGCCATGTGTGTTTACAAAGTCCCCATAGTGCCAGAACAATGGACCCCCCCACGTGACCCCATTTTGGAAACTACACCCCTCATGTAATGTAATAAGGGGTACAGTGAGCCTTTACACCCCACAGGTGTCTGACAGATTTTTGGAAAGGTGGTCCGTGAAAATGAAAAATTTTATTTTTCATTTGCACAGCCCACTGTTCCAAAGATCTGTGAAACGCCAGTATAGGTGTAAATGTTCACTGTACCCCTTATTACATTCTGAGAGGGGAGTAGTTTCCAAAATGGGGTCACATGTGGGGGGGTCCACTGTTCTGGCACCACGGGGGGCTTTGTAAACGCACATGGCCCCTGACTTCCAAACAAATTCACTCTCCAAAAGCTCAATGGTGCTCCTTCTCTTCTGAGCATTGTAGTGCGCCAGCAGAGCACTTGACATTCACACATGGGGTATTTCCATACTCAGAAGAGATGAGGTTACAAATTTTGGGGGACATTTTCTCCTTTTACCCCTTGTAAAAATTTACAATTTGGGGGAAAAGCAGCATTTTAGTGAGAAAAAAAAATTGATATACACATCCAACTTTAACGAAAAGTCATAAACACTATAAACCCTAAAAAAGTGCGTAGATCCTATGCCAAAGTTACATCAAATACGTAAAAAACAAAAAGCGTATGCAGATCCATAATGAAAATCACAAAATTTTTATTAACCTATAAATACCACTTCAAGCACATACATTTAAAATCAAGTAAAAGGCGGGTATAAGTTGCAGACGCAGCTGCATCTCCACAGCCACAGAGGCACAGAAAATGAAGAGTGGTCTGGAAAAGCTGTGCTGCTAGCATGGGTAAGACTATAACAGACAAATTACGGGCACCTACACAAAAACCCAAGGAGAGACATTAGTAAAGAGAGAAATATACAGGGGTAGCTGTAAATAATCCCCAATAGACCTAGTGGTCAAGTAAACATCAAAGGTAGGTGCATGTATAATAACTAAAAAAGTCGTAGCAGAACAGTACTTTGCACAAATAGTACAATCAATAGTTACCAGTAACAGAGTGACACACGTGCACCAGACCACCCTCACCCAACGTTTCACCAATAAGGCTTCCCCGGAAGCCTTGCTGGTTTGGGGCGGCTCCTTTTTTTTTTGTTTGTTTGTTCCCGCACTTTACCCATCCTACTATTTTCCCGGGTCGGCCCCTTATACACAGCACACTAATATAATCAGCCCTGGTTGGGATACACTGGCATACACACACAAAAGGGACTACAACTCCCAGCATGTGTCATTCAGGAGTCTTCAGTCTGTGGTATAACACCAGCATGCTGCCTCTGTAGTCTCCTGGGGGTTGTAGTTCACCCCACCTCTGTAGGGCATTCACCAGTGTTTCCCAACCAGAGTGCCTCCAGGTGTTGCAAATCTACAACTCCCAGCATGCCCTGACAGCCTTTGGGCATGCTAGGAGTTGTAGTTTTGCAACAGCTGGAGGCACACTGGTTGGGAAACACTGGTGTAACATGAGGTGTATGCTGAAAAGGCTAGAACAGTGTTTCCCAACCATTGTGCCTCCAGCTGTTGCAAATCTACAACTCCCAGCATGCCCAAAGTCTGTCAGGGCATGCTGGGAGTTGTAGTTTTGCAACAGCTGGAGGCAAACTGGTTTGTAAACACTAGCATACACACACACACAACAGGGACTACAACTCCCAGCATGTGTCATTCAGGAGTCCCCCCCCTTCAGATATAGAGATCATTCCTAGTATGAGATTTCTTCCCCTGCAGTCCATACATCCCCGGCCCCTGCACCTTCTCATCCTCCCCTTCAGATAACACTTATCTTCTCATGCAGACCTGCGTCCTTAGAATACAGAGCGGGGGGAGGGGAGGAGCTGTGTACTCAGCTGGATGAGATGAGGGGGCGTGGCTTATTCCTCTCATGCAGACAGAGAACAAAAAAAAAGCTGTGACATCTTGTCCACAACAGACTCAGAACTGTGAACAACAGTAAAAGAAAACCGTCTGAACTACAGAACTTCCTGCCCAACAAACAGGTAAGAAAAACACATACATGCTGCCAAATCATATAACACATGTATATTGCAAAAAAACTAAACTTACAAAGAAGATGCCATATAGTCAAAAAAATTTACCACCGGAGTACCCCTTTAAGCTATGCTTTTCTCTGTTGTGGGATACAAGATGTTCGTGGAGAAGGACCTGCATGAGGAGGTAGATAGGCGGGTGGTGTCAGGAGTTGAACTTGATCGGTGCAACAGTGGAGGTGTCACTACAATTTCCTGGCCACATTGTGGTGGAGCCTCGTTCTGCAGGATGATGACCAAGTGGACTGTAAAAGACATGTGTTGGCCCTGGTGTAGCTACTACTCAATGTATCTACTGTGGCATGCACTGTTCTGCACACCGACTACTGCATGGAGTGGCCCACCCTCTCTGCCACACGATTGTGCAAAGTGGGGATGGTTTTCTTAAAGAAACATAGAATGTGTCATCAGATAAGAGCCATTTGGCCCATCTAGTCTGCCCAATATTCTGAATACTTGTATCATACTTGTCCCTACCCTATATGATAGATAGCCTTATATACCTATATCTATCTTATACAGTCATGGCCTTAAATGTTGGCACCCCTGACATTTTTCTACAAAATGAAGTATATCTCACAGAAAAGGATTGCAGTAACACTTGTTTTGCTATACACGTTTATTACCTTTGTGTGTATTGGAACTATACCAAGAAAAAGGGGGGGGGGGGGGGGGAGCAAATTGGACATAATGTCACACCAAACTCCAGAAATCGGCTGGACAAAATGATTGGCACCCTTTCAATACTGTGTATATATTGTTTTCAAGCATGTGATGCTCCTTTAAACTCACCTGAGGCAAGTAACAGGTGTGGGCAATATAAAATTGACACCTGAAAGCAGAGAAAAAGGAGAGAGGTTCACTTAGTCTTTGCATTGTGTGTCTGTGTGTGCCACACTAAGCATGGACAACAGAAAGAAGAGAAGAGAACTGTCTGAGGACTTGATAAAAATTGTGGAAAATAACAACAATCTCAAGGTTACGAGTCCATCTCCAGAGATCTAGATTTGTCTTTGTCCACAGTGCGCAACATTATCAAGAAGTTTGCAACCCATGGCACTGTAGCTAATCTACCTGGGCGTGGAAGGAAGAGAAAAATTGATGAAAGGTGTAAACGGATATAGTCCAGATGGGGGATAAGCAGCCCCAAACAAGTTCCAAAGATGTTTAAGCTGTCCTGCAGGCTCAGGGAGCATCAGTGTCAGCATTAACTATCCGTCGACATTTAAATGAAATGAAACTCTATGGCAGGAGACCCAGAAGGACCCCCACTGCTGACACAGAGACATAAAAAAGCAAGACTTCATTTTGCCAAAATGAACTTGAGTAAGCCAAAATCCTTCTGGGAAAACGTCTTGTGGACAGATGATACCAAGATAGAACTTTTTGGTAAAGCACATCATTCTACTGTTTACCGAAAACAGAATGAGGACTACAAAGAAAAGAACACAGTACCTACAGTGAAATATGGTGGAGGGTCAGTGATGTTTTGGGGTTGTTTTGCTGCCTCTGGCACTGGGGGCCTTGAATGTGTACAAAGCATCATGAAATCTGATGATTACTAACGGATTTTGGGTCGCACTGTACAGCCCAGTGTCAGAAAGCTGGGTTTGCATCCGATATCTTGGGTCTTCCAGCAAACATACGTAAAAAAATAAAATAAAACAGAAATGGATGGTAACAAAGCGCTGGAGAGTTCTGAAGTGGCAACAATGATTCCAGATCTAAATCCCATTGAACACCTGTGGAGAGTTCTTAAAATTGCTGTTGGGAAAAGGCGCCTTCCAATAAGAGAGACCTGGAGCAGTTTGCAAAGGAACAGTGGTCCAACATTCCGGCTGAGAGGTGTAAGAAGCTTATTGATGGTTACAGGAAGTGATTGATTTCAGTTATTCTTTCCAAAGGGTGTGCAACCAAATATTACGTTAAGGGTGCCAATAATTTTGTCCAGCCCATTTTTGGAGTTTGGTGTGACATTATGTCCAATTTGATTTTTTTCCCTCCTTTTTTGGTTTAGTTTCAATACACACAAAGGTAATAAACATGTGTATAGCAAAAGATGTGTTACTGCAATCCTTTTCTGTGAGAAATACTTAATTTTATTGAAAAATTTCAGGGGTGCCAACATTTACATCCATGACTGTGTGAAGGATAGCCTTATGCCTATCTTATGCATACTTAAACTCCTTCACTGTATTTGCAGCTACCACTTCTGCAGGAAGGCTATTCCATGCATCCACTACTCTCTCAGTAAAGTAATTCTTCCTCATATTATTTTTAAACCTTTACCCCTCTAATTAGAAAAAAGGCCTCTATATAACACTATGTCCTCTTGAGGTAGGTTTTTCTTCTTTTAAATATCTTCTCCTCTATCATGTTGATTCCTTTAATGTATTTAAAAGTTTCTCTCATATCCCTTCTGTTTCTTCTTTCTTGTATACATGTTAAGGTCCTTTAACCTTTACTGGTAAGTTTTATCCTTTAACCCATGGACTAGTTTAGTATCTTCTCTAAACTCTCTCCAAAATATCTACATCCTTCTGGAGATACGGCCTCCTGCAACATCCTTCCACTTTCACCACCTAAGAAACACATTCCAAAGCTTGACTCTCCTCACACAACTACTCCTTATGGCTAGTGTTATCCTTCTGTGAAGCAGTAGGGGGAGAGCAAAGTCAGAGATGAGGAAACAAAGAATCCAGAAAATACATTTTCACCACGTTATGTGACTGTAAATGAGGAAGAATCCACTGACAGCTGGCTCATATAGTCTGACTCTTCATCCACCCCTCAGAAGACCTACGACTCCAGTCTAGGATAGCCATACTCTTCTGTTAAACCACACAACCTCTGGCAGACATTGATAATTTGGGAGCGATGTCTCAGCTGCTGCTGCTACCACCAGGCACCTGTTGCTGCTGCCTGTACTGGTGCTGATACTGCCACCAACACTCCTACTGGCAGATGACATGGCAGGGTTCTTCTGTCCTCTACCCTGCCCAACAATTCTTTTACTCAACATAATTTTTTTGAGGTTAGTTAGATTTTTTGGTGGTTATTTTTCACTCACCTACTAGTTAACTTTAACTTTCAATGTTTTGAACTGCGTTGTTATCTTACAACTAGGTATAACGCAAGTTTGATTAAACCAAGTATATGAAAGTACAGTTGCTTTAAATGGCTAATACGTATTGGATGCACAAGTTTGGAGATGAATGACACATAAACCAGCAAATCATATGATAACTTGAGTTATCATGTGATATGCTGGTCACCCTGATGTCATGTCACAACCCCCTGCTTTTCCTGCTTCCTCTGGGCACCAAAAAGCCATATTTTTCATGTAAATTCGCGAGTCGAGCAAAACCTTGCTTGCTCATCTCTTCTGACTATATTGCTTCCTTCCAACAAGAAGGATAAAACAAAGAGGGAGGGGGTAAACTTGATCATCAGTGATAACATCAGTCCCTAGAAGTCACAATCACATTTTGCCAGCACTTTAGGAACCGACAACCGGAGATAAAGAGAAATATTCCTCCTCTCTGTATATAGAGATAAAAAATGGGAGCAGCAGGCCAGCACCACACTCATATATTCTATGTCCAGATTCCAGCTATTTTTCATATCAACATTATAAATGTACATTATGTCTTATCACCTATATACGGGTCACATGTTCATCTATATTTAATTAGCATTTTGGCTAAATGGGAGAATATAAAGAGGAAAATATAAATATTAGGGATGCACCGAAATTTCGTCCACCATAAATTAACAGCCGAAAATGCCCCTTTCAGCATTTTTGGCTGAGGGTATTTTCTGCCAGTAATTTCAGGGAGCGTGGCTTAACCCCTAGAGGATACAGTGCAGGTACACCCTGGGCGCCTGGGACTTAGCACATCAGGACATACCTGTACGCCTTGAGTCCCGCCGCGGCTATAACACAAGTGCAGGAGCTGCACTCGCATCATAGACCACGGGTCCCGACTGCTTTTAGCAGCCAGGGACTTGCTAGTAATGGCGATCGCACTGTTGTCCACTATTTACCCCTTAGATGCTGTGATCAATATTGAGCAGCTATTGAGCAGAATAGAAAAGCAGATTGAAGATAACAATGATCGGTGCTATGCCTATGCATAGCGCTGATCTGTATCTGAAATCTAAATATTGAAATCTATAGTCCACTGTGGGGTCAGAAGATGACAATTTTAACCCCTTAAGGACTCAGCCCATTTTGGCCTTAAGGACTCAGACAATTGAATTTTTACGTTTTCATTTTTTCCTCATCGCCTTCTAAAAATCATAACTCTTTTATATTTTCATCCACAGACTAGTATGAGAGCTTGTTTTTTGCGCGACCAGTTGTCCTTTGTAATGACATCACTCAATATATCATAAAATGTATGGCGCAACCAAAAAACACTATTTTTGTGAGGAAATTAAAACGAAAAACGCAATTTTGCTAATTTTGGAAGGTTTCGTTTTCACGCCGTACAATTTATGGTAAAAATGACATGTGTTCTTTATTCTTAGGGTCAATACGATTAAAATGATACCCATTATGATATACTTTTATATTATTGTTGCGCTTAAAAAAAATCACAAACGTTTTAACCAAATTAGTACGTTTATAATCCCTTTATTTTGATGACCTCTAACTTTTTTATTTTTCCGTATAAGCGGCGGTATGGGGGCTCATTTTTTGTGCCATGATCTGTACTTTTTTTTGATATCACATTTGCATATAAAAAACTTTTAATACATTTTTTATAATTTTTTTTAAAATAAAATGTATGAAAAAAAGTAGGAATTTTGGACTTTTTTTTTTTCGTTCACGCTGTTCACCGTACGGGATCATTAACATTTTATTTTAATAGTTCGGACATTTCCGCACGCGGCGATACCAAATATGTCTATAAAAAATGTTTTTTACGCTTTTTGGGGGTAAAATAGGAAAAAACGGACGTTTTACTTTTTTATTGGGGGAGGGGATTTTTCACTTTTTTTTTACTTTTACTTTTACATTTTTTTTTACACTTGAATAGTCCCCATAGGGGACTATTCATAGCAATACCATGATTGCTAATACTGATCTGTTCTATGTATAGGACATAGAACAGATCAGTGTTTTCGGTCATCTTCTGCTCTGGTCTGCTCGATCACAGACCAGAGCAGGAGACGCCGGGAGCCGGATGGAGGAAGGAGAGGGGACCTCCGTGCGGCGTTATGAATGATCGGATCCCCGCAGCAGCGCTGCGGCCGATCCGATCATTCATTCAAATCGCGCACTGCCGCAGATGCCGGGATCTGTATTCATCCCGGCACCTGAGGGGTTAATGGCGGATGCCTGCGAGATCGCGGGCGTCGGCCATTGCCGGCGGGTCCCTGGCTGCGATCAGCAGCCGGGATCAGCCGCGCATGACACGGGCATCGCTCCGATGGCCGCGGTTATGCGCAGGACGTAAATGTACGTCCTGGTGCGTTAAGTACCACCTCACCAGGACGTACATTTACGTCATGCGTCCTTAAGGGGTTAAATATACTAATTTTGTTCAGTTACGTGTGACTTTTTATAAAATTAGAGCAATATTAGAAAAACTATTTAAATTGGGTATCATTTTAATCACATTGACCTACAGAATAAAGATAACCTATCATTTTAACCATAAAGTGCACTGCGTAAAAAAACAAAAACACAAACTGCCAAATAGCGTTTTTTTCTTTTTTTTTCTTAAATTTTGCCCCCCAAATAACACTTTTTTTGTTTCGCCGTACATTTTACGGTAAAATGAAAGGTGCCATTACAAAGTACAATTGGTCACGGAAAAAACAAGCCCTGATATGTGTCTGTAGGGGAAAAATAAAAAAGAAGTAATGGCTCTTAGTAGGCGAAGAGGAAAAAGCGAAAATACTAAATTGGAATTTTCCTGTGTCCCAAGGCCATAATGGGCTGTGTCCTTAAGGGGTTAAAGTGGGGCCTAGCTTGGAATTTACTTAGGCAGGTCTGACAGAAGAAACGCAGTTGGCGCCAAGTACCAGCAGGATCTCCACATCTCCCCCAGGATCGGCACATGTAAATCAGGGCCTGTACGTAATGCTTCCTGCATATTTTTCCACATTGTCCCATAGTTTATAGGGGGGCCAGGGCCGGTTCAGTGTACAGGGCGTGATTTTGTATTTTATTTTATATTATTATCAGAATGGAGTTTTTCATTTCAGATTACTTAAATTCATTGATGAGCATTGGAATAATCTCACAAGTCACCATTGAAAAATTTGCAAAGAAACTTATTGACTGAACAACTATACTGAAGCACGCCAGCTTTCACCGTTTACAGTTCATCGCATCATCGGAGCGCGCGCTCCTCCACGAAGACCCACAGCATCCTGCGCAGCAAACACCGCTTGTCAGTGCGGATTGTCTGTCATAAGGCAGACTTTGCCACATAGTGCCAGGCGCTGCGAACATCCGTTAGGACTTCGGAGCTGCAGAGGATCCCTCCCTGGATAACATTGTGAGGTCGGGGGAGTGCACTGGTTCCCGTATTAAGTATATCTTTGACGACCGCCAAGTAGCACTACACAACATTACAGGACAAGCGCTAACCAGCAAACGCTCCCCAGTGGGCGCAGTATTGAGAGGCTCCAGCACTTCTCTATCTGCACATAACACGCATTGAATGCTTCTGCTTTTGGCTATAATAGTTCATGCAATATACACTGCTCAAAATAATAAACGGAACACTTACACAACACAATGTAACTCCAAGTTAATGACACTTCTGTGAAATCACACTGTCCACTCAGGAAGCAACACTGATTGACAATCAATTTCACATGATGTTGTGCAAATGGAACAGACAACAGGTGGAAATTATAGGCAATTAGCAAGACACCCCCAATAAAGGAGTGTTTCTGCAGGTGGCGACCACAGACCACTTCTCAATTCATATGCTTCCTGGCTGATGTTTTGATCACTTTTGAATGCTGGCGGTGCTTTCACTCTAGTGGTAGCATGAGAAGGAGTCTACAACCCACACAAGTGGCTCAGGTAGTGCAGCTCATCCAGGATAGCACATCAATGCGAGCTGTGGCAAGAAGGTTTGCTGTGTCTGTCAGCGTAGTGTCTAGAGCATGGAGGCGCTACCAGGAGACAGGCCAGTACATCAGGAGACGTAGAGGAGGCCGTAGGAGGGCAACACTGCCAGAGCCCTGCAAAATGACCTCCAGCAGCCACAAATGTGCATGTGTCCACTCAAACGGTCAGAAACAGACTCCATGAGGGTGGTATGAGGGCCCGACGTCCACAGGTGGGGGTTGTTCTTACAGCCCAACACCATTTGGCATTTGCCAGAGAACACCAGATTGGCAAATTCACCAATGGCAACCTGTGCTCTTCACAGATGAAAGCAGGTTCACACTGAGCACATGTGACAGACGTGACAGAGTCTGGAGACGCCGTGGAGAACGTTCTGCTGCATGCAACATCCTCCAGCATGACCGGTTTGGCGGTGGGTCAGTAATGGTGTGGGGTGGCATTTCTTTGGGGGGGCAGCACAGCCCTCCATGTGCTTGCCAGAGGTAGCCTGACTGCCATTATGTACGGAGATGAGATCCTCAGACCCCTTGTGAGACCATATGCTGGTGCGGTTGGCCCTGGGTTCTTCCTAATACAATACAATGCTAGACCTCATGTGGCTGGAGTGTGTCAGCAGTTCCTGCAAGAGGAAGGCATTGATGCTATGGACTGGCCCGCCTGTTCCCCAGACCTGAATCCTATTGAGCACATCTGGGACATCATGTCTCGCTCCATCCACCAATGGTTGGAGTTGGAGACACCTCATCAGGAGCATGCCCAGACATTGTAGGGAGGTCATACGGGCAAGTGGCTTCATTTTGACTTATTTTAAGGACATTACATCAAAGTTGTATCAGCCTGTAGTGTGGTTTTTCACTTTGATTTTGAGTGTGACTCCATATCCAGACCTCCATGGGTTGATTAATTTGATTTCCATTGATAATTTTTGTGTGATTTGTTGTCAGCACATTCAACTATGTAAAGACGAAAGTATTTCATACGATTAGTTCATTCATTCAGATCTAGGATGTGTTATCTTAGTATTCCCTTTATTTTTTGAGCAGTGTAAGTTCTTGCAACTGAAGGTGGTTTTGAGATTATGAATGCATTTGATTAACTTTTCTACTATACTACTTTGTTTTATACTATTTTATGTATACCAGAGTGGATAGCAGGCGTCCACTTTGGGCATTTTAAATGTTTAAAAATCTGCAAATAAATGTACTTTAGAACTCTGCACTGTGAACTTCTGGGTGTTTTAGGCATCATTTTTTGATCCCCCCCCCTTCCCCACCCCCCGGTTCTCTACACACAACCACTCTCTACGTACATTTGTACAACCACTGATTTCCATATACAGTGGTCCCTCAACATACGATGGTAATTCGTTCCAAACGATCCATCGTTTGTCGAATCCATCGTATGTTGAGGGATCCGTGCAATGTAAAGTATAGGAAGCTGTACTCACCTGTCCCCGCCGCTCCGGACCGCGTCCTCACCGCTCCCGGTGCTGTCCCAGGGGCTCCCGATGCTGTCGCGCTGCTCCGGTGTCTTCTTCGGGATCCTACGTTTTTTTCCGCATCTTCTGCAGGGTCCGGGCCTCGCTTTCTGGTGACGTTATTACGCTGCTGCGCCGGCCCAGCGTGCGTAGCGACGTAATAACGACGCCGGAAAGCGAGGCCCGGACCCTGGAGAAGATACAGAAGATGCCGGAGGATCGCGAAGTGGACCTGGAGCAGCAGGGATAGGTAAGCGAACCTGTCCGGGATGCCTAAACTGCTATCCGACAGCAGCTTAAGCATTTTGCGATGTCGGATAGCAGTTAAAGCGATGGCCCCGACATATAAAAGCATCGTATGTCGATTTTATCATATGTCGGGCCCATCGCATGTCGGGGGGTTACTGTATTACATTTCCATAGTGCTAGAGAACCAGCACATTTCCTTTTGTACTGTTAAACATTTTTGCACATTGGATGTAGTCATTAGGGGTCTACATGGTACTGGAATTGTCAGACGAACCACAGATAGAGCACACCCAAAACTTTAGTGTTCATACTTAAATTTATGAATTATTTAATTGTTTAACTAAAAAATTATGATAATACAATTTTACACAAACTATATAAAAAAAAGTGTGGGGGGGGGGGGGCAATGCAGTTTCGGTTTTCGGCCACACCCAGCCTAAATTTTCGGTTTCAGACCAAAATTTCCCTTTCGGTGCATCCCTAAAAAAATATTCCATACAAGTTTGCTGTAGACAGGGACTAGAAAATTAGAATATGTGACTCTTCTCTCCAATTAGTGGTTACTACTCACCTGGTTGGTTACCTGTAGGAATGTCCTCCTTATACTGCTCATCACCGCTCACTTCTGTCTCTTCTTCTTCTTTTATGTCTGTAGCATTAATAAAGATCAGATTTTTCCCTGTAGGAATGCTCTCCTTATACTGCTCATCACTGCTCGCATCCGTTTCTTCTTCTTTTATGTCTGTAGCATTAATATGGATCAGATCTTTCCCTGTAGGAAAGTCCTCTTTATATTGGCCATCACCGTTCACATTTGTCTCTTCTTCTTCCTCCTTTATGATTGTAGCAATAATATAGTTCAGATCTTTTCCTGTAGGAATTTCCTCTTTATACTGTTTATCACTGCTCACATCTGTCTCTTCTTCTTCTTCTTCTTCATTTATTTTTATAACATTAATATTGTTCAAATCATTCAATGTAAAAATGTCCTCCTTATACTGCTCATCACCGCTCACATCTGTTTCTTCTTCTTTTATGTTGGTAGCATTAATATAAATCAGATCTTTCCCTGTAGTAATGTCCTCCTTATACTGCTCATCACCGCTCACATCTATCTCTTCTTCTTCTTCATTTATGTCTGTAGCATTAATGTAGTTTAGATTTTTCATTGTAGGAATGTCCTCCTTAAACTGCTCATCACTCCTCACATCTGTGTCTGGAGCATTCATATTGTTCAGATCTTCCATCTGATTCATAAGATGTGAAAGAAATATTGTAAAAGTCAGATCCAGACAACATGTAATGTCTATGGTCGGCTTAAATGCTGCTATATCCAACTTTTTTTAATTTAAGTATATAAGTAGAAACCATATAATAGTGTAGGATAAAACAAGACTGAACACAAGAGCTTCACAGCCCTTCTACAGATCATAGGGAATATCTCTATCTACCTGATCCTGTGGAAGAAGAGGACGGGGACACCTCTCTGCTGCTGTTCTCTTACTGGATCTGACTGTAGGGAACACATACAGAGACTGAATTCATTCTTTACATACAAATAATGAGAGGACGTGTGTATATAGTCATGTCTATTACCTGCTGATGTGAGGGGCTGCTGATCCTCCATCATCACCTGATCCTTGTACTGATCCTTGTGTCCTTCTACATACTCCCACTCCTCCATGGAGAAATACACCGCCACGTCCTGACACCTTATAGGAACCTGACACACAATGATACAGTCATCACCCCGACCCCTCCAGTGGTGTTACTGTATAATGTCCCAGCATTCCCAGCAGTGTCACCTCTCCAGTCATCACCAGACCCCTCCATTACTGTATAATGTCCCAGCATTCCCAGCAGTGTCACCTCTCCAGTCATCACCAGACCCCTCCATTACTGTATAATGTCCCAGCATTCTCAGCAGTGTCACCTCTCCAGTCATCACCAGACCCCTCCATTACTGTATAATGTCCCAGCATTCCCAGCAGTGTCACCTCTCCAGTCATCACCAGACCCCTCCATTACTGTATAATGTCCCAACAGTGTCACCTCTCCAGTCATCACCAGACCCCTCCATTACTGTATAATGTCCCAGCATTCCCAGCAGTGTCACCTCTCCAGTCATCACCAGACCCCTCCATTACTGTATAATGTCCCAGCATTCCCAGCAGTGTCACCTCTCCAGTCACCACCAGACCCCTCCATTACTGTATAATGTCCCAGCATTCCCAGCAGTGTCACCTCTCCAGTCATCACCAGACCCCTCCATTACTGTATAATGTCCCAGCAGTGTCACCTCTCCAGTCACCACCAGACCCCTCCATTACTGTATAATGTCCCAGCATTCCCAGCAGTGTCACCTCTCCAGTCATCACCAGACCCCTCCATTACTGTATAATGTCCCAGCATTCCCAGCAGTGTCACCTCTCCAGTCATCACCAGACCCCTCCATTACTGTATAATGTCCCAGCATTCCCAGCAGTGTCACCTCTCCAGTCATCACCAGACCCCTCCATTACTGTATAATGTCCCAGCATTCCCAGCAGTGTCACCTCTCCAGTCATCACCAGACCCCTCCATTACTGTATAATGTCCCAGCATTCCCAGCAGTGTCACCTCTCCAGTCATCACCAGACTCCTCCATTACTGTATAATGTCCCAGCATTCCCAGCAGTGTCACCTCTCCAGTCATCACCAGACCCCCCCATTACTGTATAATGTCCCAGCATTCCCAGCACTGTCACCTCTCCAGTCATCACCAGACCCCTCCATTACTGTATAATGTCCCAGCAGTGTCTCCTCTCCAGTCATCACCAGACCCCTCCATTACTGTATAATGTCCCAGCAGTGTCACCTCTCCAGTCATCACCAGACCCCTCCATTACTGTATAATGTCCCAGCATTCCCAGCAGTGTCACCTCTCCAGTCATCACCAGACCCCTCCATTACTGTATAATGTCCCAGCATTCCCAGCAGTGCCACCTCTCCAGTCATCACCAGACCCCTCCATTACTGTATAATGTCCCAGCATTCCCAGCACTGTCACCTCTCCAGTCATCACCAGACCCCTCCATTACTGTATAATGTCCCAGCATTCCCAGCACTGTCACCTCTCCAGTCATCACCAGACCCCTCCATTACTGTATAATGTCCCAGCATTCCCAGCAGTGTCACCTCTCCAGTCATCACCAGACCCCTCCATTACTGTATAATGTCCCAGTATTCCCAGCAGTGTCACCTCTCCAGTCATCACCAGACCCCTCCATTACTGTATAATGTCCCAGCAGTGTCACCTCTCCAGTCATCACCAGACCCCTCCATTACTGTATAATGTCCCAGCATTCCCAGCAGTGTCACCTCTCCAGTCATCACCAGACCCCTCCATTACTGTATAATGTCCCAGCATTCCCAGCAGTGTCACCTCTCCAGTCATCACCAGACCCCTCCATTACTGTATAATGTCCCAGCATTCCCAGCAGTGTCACCTCTCCAGTCATCACCAGACCCCTCCATTACTGTATAATGTCCCAGCATTCCCAGCAGTGTCACCTCTCCAGTCATCACCAGACCCCTCCATTACTTATAATGTCCCAGCAGTGTCACCTCTCCAGTCATCACCAGACCCCCCCATTACTGTATAATGTCCCAGCATTCCCAGCACTGTCACCTCTCCAGTCATCACCAGACCCCTCCATTACTGTATAATGTCCCAGCATTCCCAGCAGTGTCACCTCTCCAGTCATCACCAGACCCCTCCATTACTGTATAATGTCCCAGTATTCCCAGCAGTGTCACCTCTCCAGTCATCACCAGACCCCTCCATTACTGTATAATGTCCCAGCAGTGTCACCTCTCCAGTCATCACCAGACCCCTCCATTACTGTATAATGTCCCAGCATTCCCAGCAGTGTCACCTCTCCAGTCATCACCAGACCCCTCCATTACTGTATAATGTCCCAGCATTCCCAGCAGTGTCACCTCTCCAGTCATCACCAGACCCCTCCATTACTGTATAATGTCCCAGCAGTGTCACCTCTCCAGTCATCACCAGACCCCTCCATTACTGTATAATGTCCCAGCATTCCCAGCAGTGTCATCTCTCCAGTCATCATCAGACCCCTCCATTACTGTATAATGTCCCAGCAGTGTCACCTCTCCAGTCATCACCAGACCCCTCCATTACTGTATAATGTCCCAGCAGTGTCACCTCTCCAGTCATCACCAGACCCCTCCATTACTGTATAATGTCCCAGCATTCCCAGCAGTGTCACCTCTCCAGTCATCACCAGACCCCTCCATTACTGTATAATGTCCCAGCATTCCCAGCAGTGTCACCTCTCCAGTCATCACCAGACCCCTCCATTACTGTATAATGTCCCAGCAGTGTCACCTCTTCAGTCATCACCAGACCCCTCCATTACTGTATAATGTCCCAGCATTCTCAGCAGTGTCACCTCTCCAGTCATCACCAGACCCCTCCATTACTGTATAATGTCCCAGCAGTGTCACCTCTCCAGTCATCACCAGACCCCTCCATTACTGTATAATGTCCCAGCAGTGTCACCTCTCCAGTCATCACCAGACCCCTCCATTACTGTATAATGTCCCAGCAGTGTCACCTCTCCAGTCATCACCAGACCCCTCCATTACTGTATAATGTCCCAGCATTCCCAGCAGTGTCACCTCTCCAGTCATCACCAGACCCCTCCATTACTGTATAATGTCCCAGCAGTGTCACCTCTCCGGTCATCACCAGACTCCTCCATTACTGTATAATGTCCCAGCAGTGTCACCTCTCCAGTCATCACCAGACTCCTCCATTACTGTATAATGTCCCAGCAGTGTCACCTCTCCAGTCATCACCAGACCCCTCCATTACTGTATAATATCCCAGCATTCCCAGCAGTGTCACCTCTCCAGTCATCACCAGACCCCTCCATTACTGTATAATGTCCCAGCATTCCCAGCAGTGTCACCTCTCCAGTCATCACCAGACCCCTCCATTACTGTATAATGTCCCAGCATTCTCAGCAGTGTCACCTCTCCAGTCATCACCAGACCCCTCCATTACTGTATAATGTCCCAGCAGTGTCACCTCTCCAGTCATCACCAGACCCCTCCATTACTGTATAATGTCCCAGCATTCCCAGCAGTGTCACCTCTCCAGTCATCACCAGACCCCTCCATTACTGTATAATGTCCCAGCATTCCCAGCAGTGTCACCTCTCCAGTCATCACCAGACTCCTCCATTACTGTATAATGTCCCAGCAGTGTCACCTCTCCAGTCATCACCAGACTCCTCCATTACTGTATAATGTCCCAGCATTCCCAGCAGTGTCACCTCTCCAGTCATCACCAGACCCCTCCATTACTGTATAATGTCCCAGCATTCCCAGCAGTGTCACCTCTCCAGTCATCACCAGACCCCTCCATTACTGTATAATGTCCCAGCATTCCCAGCAGTGTCACCTCTCCAGTCATCACCAGACCCCTCCATTACTGTATAATGTCCCAGCATTCCCAGCAGTGTCACCTCTCCAGTCATCACCAGACCCCTCCATTACTGTATAATGTCCCAGCAGTGTCACCTCTCCAGTCATCACCAGACCCCTCCATTACTGTATAATGTCCCAGCATTCCCAGCAGTGTCACCTCTCCAGTCATCACCAGACCCCTCCATTACTGTATAATGTCCCAGCATTCCCAGCAGTGTCACCTCTCCAGTCATCACCAGACCCCTCCATTACTGTATAATGTCCCAGCAGTGTCACCTCTTCAGTCATCACCAGACCCCTCCATTACTGTATAATGTCCCAGCATTCTCAGCAGTGTCACCTCTCCAGTCATCACCAGACCCCTCCATTACTGTATAATGTCCCAGCAGTGTCACCTCTCCAGTCATCACCAGACCCCTCCATTACTGTATAATGTCCCAGCAGTGTCACCTCTCCAGTCATCACCAGACCCCTCCATTACTGTATAATGTCCCAGCAGTGTCACCTCTCCAGTCATCACCAGACCCCTCCATTACTGTATAATGTCCCAGCAGTGTCACCTCTCCAGTCATCACCAGACCCCTCCATTACTGTATAATGTCCCAGCATTCCCAGCAGTGTCACCTCTCCAGTCATCACCAGACTCCTCCATTACTGTATAATGTCCCAGCAGTGTCACCTCTCCAGTCATCACCAGACTCCTCCATTACTGTATAATGTCCCAGCATTCCCAGCAGTGTCACCTCTCCAGTCATCACCAGACCCCTCCATTACTGTATAATGTCCCAGCATTCCCAGCAGTGTCACCTCTCCAGTCATCACCAGACCCCTCCATTACTGTATAATGTCCCAGCATTCCCAGCAGTGTCACCTCTCCAGTCATCACCAGACCCCTCCATTACTGTATAATGTCCCAGCATTCCCAGCAGTGTCACCTCTCCAGTCATCACCAGACCCCTCCATTACTGTATAATGTCCCAGCAGTGTCACCTCTCCAGTCATCACCAGACCCCTCCATTACTGTATAATGTCCCAGCATTCCCAGCAGTGTCACCTCTCCAGTCATCACCAGACCCCTCCATTACTGTATAATGTCCCAGCATTCCCAGCAGTGTCACCTCTCCAGTCATCACCAGACCCCTCCATTACTGTATAATGTCCCAGCAGTGTCACCTCTTCAGTCATCACCAGACCCCTCCATTACTGTATAATGTCCCAGCATTCTCAGCAGTGTCACCTCTCCAGTCATCACCAGACCCCTCCATTACTGTATAATGTCCCAGCAGTGTCACCTCTCCAGTCATCACCAGACCCCTCCATTACTGTATAATGTCCCAGCAGTGTCACCTCTCCAGTCATCACCAGACCCCTCCATTACTGTATAATGTCCCAGCAGTGTCACCTCTCCAGTCATCACCAGACCCCTCCATTACTGTATAATGTCCCAGCAGTGTCACCTCTCCAGTCATCACCAGACCCCTCCATTACTGTATAATGTCCCAGCATTCCCAGCAGTGTCACCTCTCCAGTCATCACCAGACCCCTCCATTACTGTATAATGTCCCAGCAGTGTCACCTCTCCGGTCATCACCAGACTCCTCCATTACTGTATAATGTCCCAGCAGTGTCACCTCTCCAGTCATCACCAGACTCCTCCATTACTGTATAATGTCCCAGCAGTGTCACCTCTCCAGTCATCACCAGACCCCTCCATTACTGTATAATATCCCAGCATTCCCAGCAGTGTCACCTCTCCAGTCATCACCAGACCCCTCCATTACTGTATAATGTCCCAGCATTCCCAGCAGTGTCACCTCTCCAGTCATCACCAGACCCCTCCATTACTGTATAATGTCCCAGCATTCTCAGCAGTGTCACCTCTCCAGTCATCACCAGACCCCTCCATTACTGTATAATGTCCCAGCAGTGTCACCTCTCCAGTCATCACCAGACCCCTCCATTACTGTATAATGTCCCAGCATTCCCAGCAGTGTCACCTCTCCAGTCATCACCAGACCCCTCCATTACTGTATAATGTCCCAGCATTCCCAGCAGTGTCACCTCTCCAGTCATCACCAGACCCCTCCATTACTGTATAATGTCCCAGCAGTGTCACCTCTCCAGTCATCACCAGACCCCTCCATTACTGTATAATGTCCCAGCAGTGTCACCTCTCCAGTCATTTCCATCCCACTACAATGACCAGCAAAGATATGGCCTAATAGATTGTTTTATACAAGTATTTAGCAGATCACAATAAGAATCATCTCATGAAGTGTCTGACTAAAAATAAATAAATAAAATAATTATAAGTTTATTAAAAAAAAACAACAACAATTTTTTCAAAACACTAAACAAAAACAGATAGATATGAAAAAACAAAAGCAAAAAAACAAAACAAAAACCCTGCAGTGCTTCTTTAAAGGAGTACTCCGGTGGAAAACGATTTTTTTTAAATCAACTGGTGCCAAAACGCTATACAGATTTGTAAATTACTACTATTCAAAAATCTTATTCCTTCTAGTACTTATCAGCTGCTGTATACTACAGAGGAAATTGTGTAGTTTTTTTCTAGTCTGATCACAGTGCTCTCTACTGACACCTCTGTCCATGTGAGGATCTGTCGGGAGCAGGAGAGGGTTTCTACGGGTATTTGCTCCTACTCTGGACAGTTCCTGACATGGACAGAGATGTCAGCAGAGAGCACTGTGGTCAGACTGAAAAGAACTACACAACTTCCTGTGGAGCATACAGCAGCTGATGAGTACTGTAAAGATTAAGATTTTTATATAAAAGTCATTTACTAATTGGTTTAACTTTCTGGCACCAGTTGATTAGAAAATAAATTGTTTTCCACCGGAGTACCCCTTTAACCAGATTAAACAGATTTGTAAATTATTTCTATTTAAAAATCTTAATTCTTCCAGTACTTATCAGCTGCTGTATGCTCCAGAGGGAGTTCTTTTCTTTTTGAATTTCTTTTTTGTCTTGTCCACAGTGCTCTCTGCTGACACCTCTGTCCATGTCAGGAACTGTCCAGAGTAGGAGCAAATCCCCATAGCAAACCTATCCTGCTCTGAACAGTTCCTGACATGGACAGAGGTGTCAGCAGAGAGCACTGTGGACAAGACAAAAAAGAAATTCAAAAAGAAAAGAACTCCCTCTGGAGCATACAGCAGCTATCAAGTACTGGAAGGATTAAATGGAAGGATTTAAATAGAAGTCATTTACAAATTTGTTTAAGTTTCTGGAAACAGTTGATTTAAAAAAAACTATTTCCACTGGAGTCCCCCTTTAGATCACCGCCTCCATGTGATGATCGGGCCGGCGTGTTCCCTCCATGTGAGACCCTTACAACCTCTGCAACAGATGCCCCTGTGCAAATTCCTAATTTAGGCCTCAAATGCGCATGGAGCTCTCTTACTGCGGAGCCCTGTTATATTTCAAGGCAACAGTCTAGGGCCACATATGGGGTATTTCCGTACTCGGAGAAGAAAAATGTAAAACATTTTGGGGGGGGGGGGGGGGCTATTGCTTCTTTTACCCCGCCCCCTTATAAAAAGGAAAACTTGCATTACAATTTTACACAAACATGCTGCTAATACCTCATATTTTTCATTTTCACAAGAGGTTAAAGGGGTACTCCGGTGGAAAACATTTTTTTTTAGGTCTTCATAAGTCAACTGGTGCCAGAAAGTTAAACAGATTTGTAAATTACTTCTATAAAAAAATATTTACCCTTCCAGTACTTTTTAGCAGCTGTATGCTACAGAGGAAATCCTGTTCTTTTTTAATTTCTTTTTTGTCTTGTCCACAGTGCTCTCTGCTGACACCTCTGTCCATGTCAGGAACTGTCTAGAGCAGGATAGGTTTGCTATGGGGATTTTCTCCTGCTTTGGACAGTTCCTGATACGGACATCAGGTGTCAGAAGAGAGCACTGTGCAGGGACGTGGAATTCCAATGGCTCCATGCCCGGGACATGCAGTTCCGGGCGCCGGGCAGGTGAATTTTTCCGGCTCTTAGCCCTGCTTCGGGCAAGCAGGGCCGGACCTGATAAGCGCTGCAGCACTCAGCAGTCTGTATGAAGCGGGCTCCGGACTCCTGCCCGCTCAGTACTCTGCAGCCCCCAGCTGTTCTCAGTAGCCCGGGGCCGCCGCTAATAGCCAGCATGCTGCGATCGTGGGGGGGGGGAATGATCCACTATAGAGGAGGGCTTACCTCTGTTCCCTGCTGTCCCGTGGCTCTGTCATAGATAGAATTTGGCTGGACTAGGCTCTATCAATGGATCGCAGAGCACACAGATCAATGGAGTTCAGTAGAACTCTATTCATCTGTAAGAGGAATCTAATGATTCCTCCTAAAAGTTGAAAGTTCAAATCACCCCCTTTTCCTATATAAAAATAAATAAACATATTTAGTATCGCTTTGTGCGCGTTGTACGAACTATTAAAATATAACATTATGTATTCCAAACGGTAAATGTAAGGGGTCAAAAAATGGCAATAAAAAAATTCGAAAAAGTTCTGAATTTTTTTTAAAATTAGTAAAACATGACGGAAACGATACAAATCTGGTATTACTGTAATCAGGCGGCCTAAAGTATCAAAATAACATGTTACCTTAACCACAAGGTAAATGGTGTAGAAAAGAAAACCACCAAATCTGCTAAATTATCTTTTACTATTTCAATTTCACTTCACCGATTATATATATATTTTTTGGGTTCGGAGAATATGTTATTGAAAAATTAAAAGGTATCATTATAGTAGGTAGTTATGGCTATTATAGGGCGAGGAGGAAATAACGAGAATGAAAAAGCGAAAATTGGCCGGACAAGTGGATCGTCATGAGGGACAAGTAGATTTTGCTCGTTTTAGTCCCGTGGACAAGTAGTTTTTTTTAATTAAATTTCCACACCCCTGACTGTGGACAAGGCAAAAAAGAAATTCAAAAAGAACAGAATTTCCTTTGTAGCAAACAGCTGCTAAAAAGTACAGGAAGGGTAAAGATTGTTTAATAGAAGGAATTCACATATCTGTTTAACTTTCTGGCACCAGTTCATTAACCTGTTAAGGACCCAGGGTGTACGGGTACGTCCAGACACCATGGTACTTAAGGACCAAGGGCGTACCTGTACGCCCGTTGGAATTTCAGTCCCCGCCGTGCGGGGACCGGGGTGACTGCTGATATCGATCAGCATGCACCCCGCGCAAATGCCCCCCCCATGTCGGTGATCGCCGCAAATCATCGGTGAATTCACACTTGCGATTTACGGCTATTCCGGGTCATACGGGTCTATGGTGACCCGAAAATCAAGGGGGATTTGGGTTGTCCTAGACACCCACGCTCCCCCTGAAGGGATAGGAGTGAGGTGGCAGGGGTGCCCCCCCTTCTATCCCTGCTATTGGTCGTATAGAAGCGACAACTAAAAGCAGATCGGGGGCGGGGGGGTTAACTTTAAGTTTCCCTGTTCTGCCCACCCACAATAGGTGGGGTAGAACGGGGAAACCGACAGAGGACCGGCGCCGAAGTCCACTTACCCATCGGCAGAGGCTGCGATCGGCTGCGGTGATCAGCGGGCTGCGGTGATCGGCGGGCTTCAATGTCATGCGGCTGGCTCCCTGGATCCTACAGAAGCCGGTGAGTTGCCTAGCAACATCTGGAGGGCTACAGTTTGAGACCACTATACAGTGGTCTCTAAACTGTAGCCCTTCAGATGTTGCAAAACTACAACTCCCATCATGTCCAGACAGCTGTTTGGGCATGCTGGGATTTGTAGTTTTGCAACATCTGGAGGGCCCCAGTTTGGAGATCACTGTGCGGTGGTCTCTAAACTGTAGCCCTCCAGATGTTGCAAAACTGCAAATCCCAGCATGCCCAAACAGCAAACAGCTGTCTCGGCATGCTGGGAGTTGTAGTTGCGTACCTTTAGCTGTTGCATAACTACATTTCCCAGCATGCCCTTCGGCGATCAGTACAAGCTGGGAGTTGTAGTTTTGCAACAGCTGGAGACACACTGGTTGGAAAATACTGAGTTAGGTAACAGAACCTAACTCAAGGTTTTCCAACCAGTTGCAAATTTTTCGAAGCAGCGCAAACTCCTAGTGGGAAACTCACTGTAAACTTCCATCAGTGTGAATGTACCCTAAAAACACTACACTACACTAACACATCATAAAGGGTAAAACACAACATATACACCCCTTTACACTGTCCCCCCCCCCCCAATAAAAATGAAAACCGTATTGTATGGCAGTGTTTCCAAAACGGAGCCTTCAGCTGTTTCAAAACAACAACTCCCAGCATTTCTGGACAGCCACTGACTGTCCAGGCATGCTGGGAGTTTAGCAACAGCTGGAGGCACCCTGTTTGGGAATCACTGGCGTAGAATACCCCTATTTCCACCCCTATGCAATCCCTAATTTAGTCCTCAAATGCGAATGGCGCTCTCTCACTTCGGAGCCCTGTCGTATTTCAAGGATACAGTTTAGGGTCACATATGGGGTATTTCCGTACTCGGGAGAAATTGCACTAAACATTTTGTGGTGCTTTTTCTCCTTTTACCCCTTATGAAAAAAAGTTGGGGTCTACACCAGCCTGTTAGTGTAAAAATGTTTATTTTATTTTCACAAGCGGTAAAAGGAAATAAAGACCCCCAAAATTTGTAAAGCAATTTCTCCTGAGTACGGAAATACCCCATATGTGGGCGTAAAATGCTCTGCGGACGCACAACAAGGCTCAGGAGTGAGAGCGCACCATGTACATTTGAGGCCTAAATTGGTGATTTACATAGGGGTGGCTGATTTTACAGCGGTTCTGACATAAACGCAAAAATATAAATACACACATGTGACCCCATTTTGGAAACTAAACCCCTCACGGAACGGAACAAGGGGTATAGTGAGTATTAACACCCCACAGGTGTTTAATGAAAATTCTTCAAAGTTGGATGGAAAAATGAAAAAAAAAAAAAAAAAATTATTTCACAAAAATGCTGGTGTTACCTTAAATTTTTAATTTTCACAAGGGAAAATAGGAAAATAGACCGCCAAAATTTGTAACCCCATTTCTTCTGAGTAAGATCATACCCCATATGTGGTTGTAAAGTGCTCTGCGGGCGAACTACAATGCTCAGAAGAAAGGGAGCGCCATTGGGCTTTTGAAGAGAAAATTTGTCCGGAATTGAAGGCCACGTGTGTTTACAAAGCCCCCATAGAGCCAGAACAATGGACCCCCCCACATGTGACCCCATTTTGGAAAGTACACCCTTCACGCAATGTAATAAGGGGTACAGTGAGCATTTACCCCCCACAGGTGTCTGACAGATTTTTGGAACAGTGGTCCCTGAAAGTGAAAAATTTAAGTTTTCATTTGCACAGCCCACTGTTCCAAAGATCTGTCAAACGCCAGTGGGGTGTAAATACTCACTGAACCCTTATTAAATTCTGTGAGGGGTGTAGTTTCCAAAATGGGGTCACATGTGGCACTGTTCTGGCACCATGGGGGGCTTTGTAAACGCACATGGCCCCCGACTTCCATTCCAAAAAAATTTATTTCCAAAAGCTCAATGGTGCTTCCTCTCTTCTGAGCATTGTAGTTTGCCAGCAGAGCACTTAACATCTACATATGGGGTATTTATATACTCACAAGAAATGGGGTTACAAATTTTGGGGGTCATTTTCTCCTATTAACCCTTGTAAAAATTTAAAATTTGGGGAAAAACCTGCATTTTTGTGAAATTTTTTTATTTACACATTCAACTTTAACAAAAAGTCGTTAAACACCTGTGGTGTGTTAAGGCTCACTGTATCCCTTGTAGCGTTCCATGAGGGGTGTAGTTTCCAAAATAGTATGCCATGTGGTTTTTTTTTTTGGGCTGTTCTGGCACCATAGGGGCTTCCTAAATGTGACATGCCCCCCGAAAACCATTTCAGTAAAACTCACTCTCCAAAATTCCATTGAGGCTCCTTCCCTTCTGAGCCCTCTACTGCGCCTGCCGAACACTTGACATACACATATGAGGTATTTCCTTACTCGAGAGAAATTGGGTTACAAATTTTAGGAAGATTTAGTTCCTTTTACCCCTTGTAAAAATTCAAAAACTGGGTCTACAAGAACATGCCAGTAAAAAACTTAAGATTTAGAATTTTCTCCTTCAATTTTCTACTATTCCTGTGAAACACCTAAAGGGTTAACACACTTACTGAATGTCATTTTGAATACTTTGAGGGGTGCAGTTTTTATAATGGGGTATTTCTAATATTAAGGCCCTTCAAATCCACTTCAAAACTAAACTGGTCCCTGAAAAATTTAGATTTTGAAAATTTTGCAAAAAATTTGAAAATTGCTGCTGAACTTTGAAGCCCTCTGATGTCTTCCAAAAGTAAAAACATGTCAACTTTATGATGGAAATATAAAGTAGACATATTGTATATGTGAATCAAAATATAATTTATTTGGAATATTAATTTTCCTTATAAGCAGAGAGCTTCAAAGTAAAAAAAAAAAAAAAAGCAACATTTTCATTTTTCTTCTAATTTTGGAATTTTTCTCCATGAAATGATACAAGTATCGACAAAATGTTATCACTAACATAAAGTAGAATATGTCACGAAAAAACACTCTCAGAATCAGAATGAAAGGTAAAAGCATCCCAGAGTTATTAATGCTTACAGTAACAGTGGTCAGATGTGCAAAAAATGGCCGGGTCCTACACTGAAAATTGGCTGGGTCCTTAAAGGGTAACTCTCATTAAAACTAATTTTTGCTATTGCACTCCTTATGGTACATGAAAAATATTTCTAATATACTTTGTTTTAAAAAAAAAAATGAAGTTTTCTATGTTTTATTTGTGCTTAAAAAAGCTCAAGAGCACATTTTCCCCCAACTCATACACAGACTTTGGACCAAAGTCCAAACACAGGAAGTGCAGCCTGGAGTGCTGAGGGGTGTGTGTGCAGCCTCATCCAATCATAGCTCCTCTCACACATAACTGCCATATGCTGTTGGTTGGAACCCCCCCCCCCCCCCCCCTCAGCACTCCAGGCAGCACTTCCTGTGTTTGGACTTTGGTCCAAAGTCTGTGTATGAGATGGGGGAAAATGTGCTCTTGAGCTTTTTTAAGCACAAATAAAACATAGAAAACTTCATTTTTTTTTTTTATACAAAGTATATTAGAAATATTTTTCCTTACCATAAGGAGTGCAATAGCAAAAATTTGTTTTAATGAGAGTGACCCTTTAAGGGGTTAAAATTTTCACCGGAGTACCCCTTTAAAGTAGAGGGGAAAAAAAGTGTCAAACATAAAGTGCTCTGCGGGCGGACAACATGGCTCAGGAGTGAGAGCACCATGTACATTTGATGCCTAAATTGGTGATTTGTATTTGAATGGCTGATAGTTACAGCCGTTCTGACATAAACACTAAAATAAAATAAAAAAACACAAACATGTGACCCCATTTTGGCAACTATACCCCTCAAGGAATGTATTAAAGGGGTATTAAGGGGGTACTCCACTGCTGGAGCCGGCGCCGAGAGCTCGTGACATCAGAGCCCCGCCCCCTCATGACATCACACCCCGTCCCCTCAATGGAAGTCTATGGGGGGTAAGGAGAAAATTCGAAATCTTCATTTTTTACACTTGTTCTTGTAGACCCACTTTTAGAATTTTTACAAGCGGTAATAGGAGAAAAAGTCCCCCAAAATGTGTAACCCAATTTCTCTGGAGTAAGGACATACCTCATATGTGTATGTGAAGTGTTCGGCGGGCGCAGTAGAGGGCTCAGAAGGGAAGGAGCGACAGTGTGATTTTGGAGAGTGAGTTTTTCTGAAATGGTTTTTGGGGGCATGTCACATTTAGGAAGCCCCTATTGTGCCAGAATAGGAGATAAGTTTGAGAACGCTGGGGGTCCGACCGCTGGGGCCCCCGCAATCTCTCTGTACGGGGCCCCGGCTTGCTGGCCATATAGCGCGTATTGACCACCGCACGAAGCAGCGGCCGACCCGCCCCCTCACTACAACTCTATGGCAGAGCCGGAGATTGCGAAAGGGCTGCCGGGGCCCCAGCGGTCGGACCCCCACAATCTCAAACTTATCTCCTATCCTTAGGAAAGGGGATACATTTTTCACCACTGGATATCTCCTTTAATACCGGTCATCACCAGGATCCATAATGTCCAGTATTATCCATGGGTCCTGGCGGCTGATAGCAATAGGAACCCCCCCCCCCCCCCCCCCCGCTATGACTATGGGTCAGGTCATGACCCCACATTATAGAAGGGGAGCGGGACAAGGGCGTACAGGTACAGAGTTATACTAAAGTCAAAAGGCAATGTGAACAAAGCCTAAGCCTACACCTATTTATATACACACACACACACACATATACATATATATATATATATATATATATACATATATATATATATATATATATATATACACAAATTATATATACACACATACCTCCAACCACAGAGCTGTACAGCAGCCGTGTGATTTCCTCCTGGTTACAGGACCTGTGTTGATGTCACAGTCATGTGATCAGTCACATGGAGGAGGAGGAGTCACATGATCAGGGGCTGCTGCTCTAGGCTCATCTGCTCAGTGTATGCAGGACTCTGCTGTGCTGGTTGTGATCGCTGCTGGATGAGCTGAAGTTATGTGTATGCAGCAGAGCTGTGTGTGTGTGATGTGCGTGGTGCAGAGCTGTGTATGTGTGTGTTATATATGTCTGCAGCAGAGCTGTGTGTAATGTGCATGTAGCTGAGCTGTATGTGTACACAGTAGAGCTGTATATGTGTAATGTACATGTAGCTGAGCTGTATGTGTACACAGTAGTGCTGTATATGTGTAATGTGCATGTAGCTGAGCTGTATGTGTACACAGTAGAGCTGTATGTGTAATGTACATGTAGCTGAGCTGTATGTGTACACAGTAGAGCTGTATATGTGTAATGTACATGTAGCTGAGCTGTATGTGTACACAGTAGAGCTGTGTGTAATGTACATGTAGCTGAGCTGTATGTGTACACAGTAGAGCTGTATATGTGTAATGTACATGTAGCTGAGCTGTATGTGTACACAGTAGAGCTTTATATGTGTAATGTGCATGTAGCTGAGCTGTATGTGTACACAGTAGAGCTGTATATGTGTAATGTACATGTAGCTGAGCTGTATGTGTACACAGTAGAGCTGTATATGTGTAATGTGCATGTAGCTGAGCTGTATGTGTACACAGTAGAGCTGTATATGTGTAATGTACATGTAGCTGAGCTGTATGTACACAGTAGAGCTGTATATGTGTAATGTGCATGTAGCTGAGCTGTATGTGTACACAGTAGAGCTGTATATGTGTAATGTGCATGTAGCTGAGCTGTATGTGTACACAGTAGAGCTGTATATGTGTAATGTGCATGTAGCTGAGCTGTATGTGTACACAGTAGAGCTGTATATGTGTAATGTGCATGTAGCTGAGCTGTATGTGTACACAGTAGAGCTGTATATGTGTAATGTACATGTAGCTGAGCTGTATGTGTACACAGTAGAGCTGTATATGTGTAATGTACATGTAGCTGAGCTGTATGTGTACACAGTAGAGCTGTGTGTAATGTACATGTAGCTGAGCTGTATGTGTACACAGTAGAGCTGTATATGTGTAATGTACATGTAGCTGAGCTGTATGTGTACACAGTAGAGCTGTATATGTGTAATGTACATGTAGCTGAGCTGTATGTGTACACAGTAGAGCTGTATATGGGTAATGTTCATGTAGCTGAGCTGTATGTGTACACAGTAGAGCTGTATATGTGTAATGTGCATGTAGCTGAGCTGTATGTGTACACAGTAGAGCTGTATATGTGTAATGTGCATGTAGCTGAGCTGTATGTGTACACAGTAGAGCTGTATATGTGTAATGTACATGTAGCTGAGCTGTATGTGTACACAGTAGAGCTGTATATGTGTAATGTGCATGTAGCTGAGCTGTATGTGTACACAGTAGAGCTGTATATGTGTAATGTACATGTAGCTGAGCTGTATGTGTACACAGTAGAGCTGTATGTGTGTAATGTGCATGTAGCTGAGCTGTATGTGTACACAGTAGAGCTGTATATGTGTAATGTACATGTAGCTGAGCTGTATGTGTACACAGTAGAGCTGTATATGTGTAATGTACATGTAGCTGAGCTGTATGTGTACACAGTAGAGCTGTATATGTGTAATGTGCATGTAGCTGAGCTGTATATGTGTAATGTACATGTAGCTGAGCTGTATGTGTACACAGAGCTGTATATGTGTAATGTACATGTAGCTGAGCTGTATGTTTACACAGTATAGCTGTGTGTAATGTACATGTAGCTGAGCTGTATGTGTACACAGTACAGCTGTATATGTGTAATGTGCACGTAGCTGAGCTGTATGTGTACACAGTAGAGCTGTATATGTGTAATGTGCATGTAGCTGAGCTGTATGTGTACACAGTAGTGCTGTATATGTGTAATGTGCATGTAGCTGAGCTGTATGTGTACACAGTAGAGCTGTATGTGTGTAATGTGCATGTAGCTGAGCTGTATGTGTACACAGAGCTGTATATGTGTAATGTGCATGTAGCTGAGCTGTATGTGTACACAGTAGAGCTGTATGTGTGTAATGTGCATGTAGCTGAGCTGTATGTGTACACAGAGCTGTATATGTGTAATGTGCATGTAGCTGAGCTGTATGTGTACACAGTAGTGCTGTATATGTGTAATGTGCATGTAGCTGAGCTGTATGTGTACACAGTAGAGCTGTATGTGTGTAATGTGCATGTAGCTGAGCTGTATGTGTACACAGAGCTGTATATGTGTAATGTGCATGTAGCTGAGCTGTATGTGTACACAGTAGAGCTGTATATGTGTAATGTGCATGTAGCTGAGCTGTATGTGTACACAGAGCTGTATATGTGTAATGTGCATGTAGCTGAGCTGTATGTGTACACAGTAGAGCTGTATATGTGTAATGTGCATGTAGCTGAGCTGTATGTGTACACAGTAGAGCTGTATATGTGTAATGTACATGTAGCTGAGCTGTATGTGTACACAGTAGAGCTGTATATGTGTAATGTACATGTAGCTGAGCTGTATGTGTACACAGTAGAGCTGTATATGTGTAATGTACATGTAGCTGAGCTGTATGTGTACACAGTAGAGCTGTATGTGTGTAATGTACATGTAGCTGAGCTGTATGTGTACACAGTAGAGCTGTATATGTGTAATGTACATGTAGCTGAGCTGTATGTGTACACAGTAGAGCTGTATGTGTGTAATGTACATGTAGCTGAGCTGTATGTGTACACAGTAGAGCTGTATATGTGTAATGTACATGTAGCTGAGCTGTATGTGTACACAGTAGAGCTGTATATGTGTAATGTGCATGTAGCTGAGCTGTATATGTACACAGTAGAGCTGTATATGTGTAATGTACATGTAGCTGAGCTGTATGTGTACACAGTAGAGCTGTATATGTGTAATGTACATGTAGCTGAGCTGTATGTGTACACAGTAGTGCTGTATATGTGTAATGTGCATGTAGCTGAGCTGTATGTGTACACAGTAGAGCTGTATATGTGTAATGTACATGTAGCTGAGCTGTATGTGTACACAGTAGTGCTGTATATGTGTAATGTGCATGTAGCTGAGCTGTATGTGTACACAGTAGAGCTGTATATGTGTAATGTGCATGTAGCTGAGCTGTATGTGTACACAGAGCTGTATATGTGTAATGTGCATGTAGCTGAGCTGTATGTGTACACAGTAGAGCTGTATATGTGTAATGTGCATGTAGCTGAGCTGTATGTGTACACAGTAGAGCTGTATATGTGTAATGTGCATGTAGCTGAGCTGTATGTGTACACAGTAGAGCTGTATATGTGTAATGTACATGTAGCTGAGCTGTATGTGTACACAGTAGAGCTGTATATGTGTAATGTACATGTAGCTGAGCTGTATGTGTACACAGTAGTGCTGTATATGTGTAATGTGCATGTAGCTGAGCTGTATGTGTACACAGTAGAGCTGTATATGTGTAATGTACATGTAGCTGAGCTGTATGTGTACACAGTAGAGCTGTATATGTGTAATGTGCATGTAGCTGAGCTGTATATGTACACAGTAGAGCTGTATATGTGTAATGTACATGTAGCTGAGCTGTATGTGTACACAGTAGAGCTGTATATATGTAATGTACATGTAGCTGAGCTGTATGTGTACACAGTAGAGCTGTATATGTGTAATGTACATGTAGCTGAGCTGTATGTGTACACAGTAGAGCTGTATATGTGTAATGTGCATGTAGCTGAGCTGTATGTGTACACAGTAGAGCTGTATATGTGTAATGTACATGTAGCTGAGCTGTATGTGTACACAGTAGTGCTGTATATGTGTAATGTGCATGTAGCTGAGCTGTATGTGTACACAGTAGAGCTGTATATGTGTAATGTGCATGTAGCTGAGCTGTATGTGTACACAGAGCTGTATATGTGCATGTAGCTGAGCTGTATGTGTACACAGTAGAGCTGTATATGTGTAATGTGCATGTAGCTGAGCTGTATGTGTACACAGTAGAGCTGTATGTGTGTAATGTGCATGTAGCTGAGCTGTATGTGTACACAGTAGAGCTGTATATGTGTAATGTACATGTAGCTGAGCTGTATGTGTACACAGTAGAGCTGTATATGTGTAATGTGCATGTAGCTGAGCTGTATATGTACACAGTAGAGCTGTATATGTGTAGGGTGCATGTAGCTGAGCTGTATGTGTACACAGTAGAGCTGTATATGTGTAATGTACATGTAGCTGAGCTGTATGTGTACACAGTAGAGCTGTATATGTGTAATGTACATGTAGCTGAGCTGTATGTGTACACAGTAGAGCTGTATATGTGTAATGTACATGTAGCTGAGCTGTATGTGTACACAGTAGAGCTGTATATGTGTAATGTGCATGTAGCTGAGCTGTATATGTACACAGTAGAGCTGTATATGTGTAATGTACATGTAGCTGAGCTGTATGTGTACACAGTAGAGCTGTATATGTGTAATGTGCATGTAGCTGAGCTGTATGTGTACACAGTAGAGCTGTATATGTGTAATGTACATGTAGCTGAGCTGTATGTGTACACAGTAGTGCTGTATATGTGTAATGTGCATGTAGCTGAGCTGTATGTGTACACAGTAGAGCTGTATGTGTAATGTACATGTAGCTGAGCTGTATGTGTACACAGTAGAGCTGTATATGTGTAATGTGCATGTAGCTGAGCTGTATATGTACACAGTAGAGCTGTATATGTGTAATGTACATGTAGCTGAGCTGTATGTGTACACAGTAGAGCTGTATATGTGTAATGTGCATGTAGCTGAGCTGTATGTGTACACAGTAGAGCTGTATATGTGTAATGTACATGTAGCTGAGCTGTATGTGTACACAGTAGTGCTGTATATGTGTAATGTGCATGTAGCTGAGCTGTATGTGTACACAGTAGAGCTGTATGTGTAATGTACATGTAGCTGAGCTGTATGTGTACACAGTAGAGCTGTATATGTGTAATGTGCATGTAGCTGAGCTGTATATGTACACAGTAGAGCTGTATATGTGTAATGTACATGTAGCTGAGCTGTATGTGTACACAGTAGAGCTGTATATGTGTAATGTGCATGTAGCTGAGCTGTATGTGTACACAGTAGAGCTGCATATGTGTAATGTACATGTAGCTGAGCTGTATGTGTACACAGTAGAGCTGAATGAAAGCGAATTTAAGTTGTTTATCATTTAAGGACCAAGCAAAATTTTGTGGTTTTTTTTTTCCCCTCCAGTTTTTCTATCTACAGATCCATATTAAGCTTACTTATGTTGGACCAATTGTACTTTGTAATGTCATCCCTTTTTTTTTTTTTACCATAAAATAGACAGCAAAAACTAACTAAAAGACTATTTGTGAGGGGAAATTGAAAAATAAAAAACAAAACATGGACCGTATATACTCGAGTATAAGCCGAGTTTTTCATCGCGATTTTTCGTGCTGAAAACGCCCCCCCTCGGCTTATACTAGAGTGAACTCTCCGCCTGTCAATCCCTTCATCAGTGGTCTTCAACCTACGGACCTCCAGATGTTGCAAAACTACAACTCCCAGCATGCCAGGACAGCCATCGGCTGTCCGGGCATGCTGGGTGTTGTAGTTTTGAAACCTCTGGAGGTCCGCAGGTTGAAGACCACTGCGGCCTTTGTCATCATCCAGCCCCCCCCCCCCCCCTTTGTTTTGTACTCACCTCCCCTCGGCGGGACGTTAGGGTGAGCTGGTCCGGGCCATCTATGCTGCAGGGACCGTCCGGTGCGGAGGATTAGTCGTTGCGGGCTGTCCATTTTCACCGGGGGGAGGGCTCTTCTCCGCGCCTGGACTAGTGACATTGCCTTGACGACGACGCACAGGGACGTTCATGCACAACGTCCCTTTGCATCGTCGTCAAGGCAACGTCACTAGTCCGGGGCTGGACCTGAAGCGCGGAGAAGAGGACCCCCCCGGTGAAAATGGACAGCCCGCAACGACTAATCCTCCGCACCGGACGGTCCCTGCAGCATAGATGGCCCGGACCAGCTCACCCTAACTTCTCGCCGAGGGCTGTCCGGGCATGCTGGGAGTTGTAGTTTTGCAACATCTGGAGGTCCGCAGGTTGAAGACCACTGATGAAGGGATTGACAGGCGGTTATGATGAAGGGGGGGGGGATGATGACGAGGGTGATGATGACAGGCGGTGATGATGATGAGGGTGTTAATGACAGGGGTCTGGATGATGACAGGGGGGATGATGTATTTTCCACCCTAGGCTTATAGTCGAGTCAATAACTTTTCCTGGGTTTTTGGGGTAAAATTAGGGGCCTCGGCTTATATTCGGGTCGGCTTATACTCGAGTATATACGGTATGTCTTTTTTCAACCCTACTAATATATATATGTAACATAATTTTATTCATTAGTAAATGGGTAGGGTGGGGTCCATATTAATGCCATTCCCATTATCTGTGTTCTTCAGGTCAGTACGATTATAACAAATACCCAATTTGTATTCATTTTTTTTTTATATTTTGCTACTTTAAAAAAAATCAAACACATGAAAAGAAAAATAATGAAAATCTCCCTCTTCTGATCCATATAACTTTTATATTTTTCCGTTACGAAGCTGAGTGAGGGCTTGTTATTTGTGTTGTCATCTGTAGTTCTTATCGGTACCGTTATGGAATTGATCGGATTTTTTTTACCACTTGTGAAGTGACCAAAAAATAAATAAAACTAAATTCTGCGTTTGTTTTTCTTTTTACTTTTATAACGTTCATCGTGAGGTTTCAGTAACATAATATTTTAATGGTTCTTACATTTCTGCTAGAGATGAGCGAATTTACAGTAAATTCGATTCGTCATGAACTTCTCGGCTCGGCCGTTGATGACTTATCCTGCATAAATGAGTTCAGCTTTCAGGTGCTCCCGTGGGCTGGAAAAGGTTGATACAGTCCTAGGAGAATCTTTCCTAGGACTGTATCCACCTTTTCCAGCCCACCGGAGCACCTGAAAGCTGAACTAATTTATGCAGGATAAGTCATCAACTGCTGAGCCGAGAAGTTTGTGACGAATCGAATTTACTGTAAGTTCGCTCATCTCTAATTTCTGCATGCGGCCATATGAAACATGTTTATGTTTTTTTGTTTGCAAAATTGGAAAAATTAAATAACCAGCTCCAATTTAGAACCTTCTCCACACACCCTTCATGCTCCCAGGACATAATAATACATCAATGAGCGTGAAGGGGTTAAGAACCACATGTTATGTTTTTCCTGTGTGAGTTCTTTGATGTGTAATTAGACATGACATTGTCCTAAAAGACTTCACACATATGCACATTAAAATGGCATCTCTCCTGTGTGAGTTTTTTTATGTCTATTAAGACTTATTTTAGAAGAAAAACATTTCCCACATTCTGAGCATGGAAATGGCGTTTCTCTTGTGTGAGTTCTTTGATGTTCAACAAGATGTGATTTGTCAATAAAACACTTTCCACATTCTGGGCATGAAAATGGTCTCTCCCCTGTGTGAATTTTTTTATGTTTAAGCAAAATTGATTGATACATAAAACATTTCCCACATTCTGGACATGAAAATGGCTTCTCTCCGGTGTGAGTTTTTTTATGTTTAAGCAGAGTATAGCGAGAAATAAAACATTTCCCACATTCCGGACACAAAAATGGCTTCTCTCCAGTGTGACTTCTTTGATGTTCAACAAGATTTGATTTGTAAGTAAAACACTTCCCACATTCTGGACATGAAAATGGCTTCTCTCCTGTGTGAATTCTTAGGTGTTGAACAAGATTAGCTTTTTTTGTAAAATATTTGCCACATTCTGGGCATGGAAATGGTTTCTTTACTGTGTGAGCTTTATTATGTTGAAACAGTTTTAATTGAGAAGTGAAACATTTCCCACAGTCTGAGCATGAAAATGGCTTCTCCTGTGTGTGAGTTTTTTGATGCTTTACAAGACCTGTTCTATAAGAAAAACATTTCCCACATTCTGGGCATGGAAATTGCTTCTCTCCTGTATGATTAATTTGATGGGCACGAAGATGTGATTTTTGAGAATAACATTTCCCACATTCTGGGCATGAAAATGGCTTCTCTCCTGTATGACTTCTTTGATGGGCACTAAGATGTGATTTATGAGTAAAACATTTCCCACATTCTGGGCATGGAAATGGCTTCTCTCCTGTGTGACTTCTTTGATGGGCACGAAGATGTGATTTAAGAGTAAAACATTTCCCACATTCTGGGCATAAAAATGGCTTCTCTCCTGTGTGACTCCTTTGATGGGCAACAAGAACTGATTTTGTAATAAAACACTTTCCACATTCAAGGCATGGAAATGGCTTCTCTCCTGTGTGAATTCTTTGATGGTCAACAAGAGAGGATTTCCGAGTGAAACATTTTTTACATTCTGGGCAAGAAAATGGCTTCTCCCCTGTGTGACTTCTTTGATGTCTAATAAGTTTTGATTTCTGAGTAAAACATTTCCCACATTCTGAACATGAAAATGGCTTCTCACCTGTGTGAATTTTGTGGTGTTGAAAAAGCTGCGTTTTTCGAGAAAAACATTTTCCACATTCTGGGCAAGGAAATGGCTTCCGTCCTGTATGAGTTCTTTTATGTCTAAAAAGTGTTAATTTTTGAGTAAAACATTTCCCACATTCTGAACAGGAAAATGACTTCTCGCCTGTATTAGTCTTTTGATGCCCAACAAACCTTGTGGGGATTTTATTTTGTTTTGTAAAAGGATCAGATGACAGATCTTGGCTGTGAAGGTCTGAGGGTGGATCTGGGACGAAGTAATAATCTTCATATGTAACTTGTGTGATACCATCCTCTGTTTTTACACATGAAGATATCAGATCTCCCTCTGATCTCCTGGAACAGTCATCTGCCAAGAATAAAAAAGATTTCATTTTATTTATTTTTAGAAATATAACCTTAAGAATGTTGCATATAAATATAGTAAGCCTATTTTGTATAGTAAATATAGTAACCTATTTATAAGGGCACTATCAGAATTATGACCTTTCTACAGGGAATCTGGCAATCATTCAGGGTTCTGACACTTCAGCAGCTCAGCTCCGCCTCCTTGACTGAGAAAGACTTAAAAAAGGAGATTTTATCAGTTTGGTGGAACAATCAGCTTTTATTTATGTCTGCAGATCTTAGCATCAAATACACCTGACAGATTCCCTTTATACAGGATGTAATAGGACGCCTATCCTGTCGCCATGATCTTCTATTTGACATAAGAATGAGACCCATCTGGATCTTGTTCCTAAACAAGACCGAAAAAGGAACCGCAGTCATTTTTGCATCCTGATCCATCCTGTATTAATGCTAAATTTTCCAAACAAGAAAAGAAAAAAAAATAGTTTTAAAGGGGTACTCTACTGTGCAGCATTTGGAACATTTAGTTCCGAACGCTGTGTGCGCACTGTGGGGGTTGGCCACGCCCCCCAGTGCCAGTCTATGGGAGGGGGCGTGACGGCCATCACTCCCCTCCCATAGACTTTCATTGAGGGGGTGTGGCATGACATCACAAGGGTCGTGATCGCCCCCTGCAGCGCACACACAGTGTTAGGAACTAAATGTTCCTACCGCCGACCAGTGGAGTACCCCTTAAGGACCAGGGGGTTTTCCGTTTTTTCCTCCTTACCTTTAAAAAATAACCCTTTCAATTTTGCACCTAAAAATCCATATGATGGCTTATTTTTTGCGCCACCAATTCTACTTTGTAATGACATCAGTAATTTTACCCAAAATTCTACGGCGAAACGGAAAAAAAAAATCATTGTGAGACAAAATTGAAAAAAAAAAAAACACGCCATTTTGTAACTTTTGGGGGCTTCAGTTTCTACGTAGTACATTTTTCGGTAAAAATGACACCTTATCTTTATTCTGTAGGTCCATACGGTTAAAATGATCCCCTACTTATATAGGTTTGATTTTGTCGTGCTTCTGAAAAAAATCATAACTACATGCAGGAAAATTAATACGTTAAAATTGTCATTTCTGACCCCTATAACTTTTTTATTTTACCGCGTATGGGGCGGTATGAGGGCTCATTTTTTGCGCCGTGACCATTTTTGTATTCATCTGACTTGTTGATCACTTTTTATTAATTTTTTCATGATATAAAATGTGACCAAAAATACACTATTTTGGACTTTGGAATTTTTTTGCGCGTACAACATTGACCGTGCGGTTTAATTAACAATATGTTTTTATAATTCAGACATTTCCGCACGGGGCAATACCACATATGTTTATATTTATTTACACTTTTCTTTTTTTAAAGGGAAAAGGGGGGTGATTCAAACTTTTATTAGGTGAGGTGTAAAATGATCATTATTCACTTTTTTTTTTTCACTTTTTTTTTGCAGTGTTATAGCTCCCATAGGGACCTATAACACTGCACACACTGATCTCTTATACTGATCATTGTTATCCCATAGGGACCTATAACACTGCACACACTGATCTCTTATACTGATCATTGTTATCCCATAGGGACCTATAACACTGCACACACTGATCTCTTATACTGATCATTGTTATCCCATAGGGACCTATAACACTGCACACACTGATCTCTTATACTGATCATTGTTATCCCATAGGGACCTATAACACTGCACACACTGATCTTTTATACTGATCATTGTTATCCCATAGGGACCTATAACACTGCACACACTGATCTTTATCATTGATCACTGGTTTCTCATAGGAAACCAGTGATCGATGATTCTGCCGCTTGATTGGTCATGCCTGGATCTCAGGCACTGAACAGTCATTCAGCGATCAGACACCAGGAGGCTAGGTAGGAGACCCTCCTCGTGTCTAACAGCTGTTCGGGACACCGCGATTTCGCCGCGGCAATCCCGAACAGCTCCCTGAGCTAACCAGCATGGTTTCACTTTCACTTTAGACGCGGCGTTCAACTTTGAACGCCGCGTCTAAAGGGTTAATAGCGTGCGGCAGTGATCGCGGTGCTGCGCGCTATTAGCCACGTCGTGGCCCCGTGTTATAGAAAGGGAAAGGACTCAAGACGTACCGGTATGTCCTTGGTCCTTAACCCCTTAAGGACCAGGCACCTATGAGTACGTCCCTGCGCCCTGGGTCTTAAGGACCAGGAACGTACTCATACGTCCTGGTGAATTTCGCATCCCGCCGGGCGGGTTGCGCGATGGGACGCCTGCTGAAATCGTTCAGCAGGCGTCCAAGGCAAACGACGAGGGGGGTTCCGGGACCCCCACATGTCGCCGATCGCCGCAGATAGTCTGCGAAATCGCGTGGGCGATCTGTGGTGATTCCGGTCATTCGGGTCAGTGGTGACCCGATGACCCGGAACTAGCTGATGATCGGCGGTGTACGATACACTGCCAATCACCTGCCATTACTGGGGAGAGGTGACAATACGGTCACCTTCCCAGCAATGCTGCTATTGGCTGGAGATCGTCCAGCCAATAGAAGTGCGACAGAGGAGGGGTTAACGGTCCCTTCCCGCTGCTGCACCCGCTCTCTGTGTTCAGTCAGCGGGTGCAGCAGTGAGGAGAAGACCGTGGATCCCCCCTCGGAGCCTTAGAATAGGGAAATCGGATTGCAGGGACAGGTAGGAGTTAATAAAGTTAAAAAAGTAAAAAAATAAGTAAAAAAAAAAAAAAGTCCCCCCCGACCCCTAATAGGTCCGCAAGGGTCCTATTACGGGTTCAGGGAGCTGCGTGCGCCATCTGTTTTTTTTTTTGGGTCGCAGCTTTTTTATTTTACTGTTATACACTCTTTACACCAAGCACCACACCGTACATACTTCCCCGCCCCCCCTGCCACTGCCCCCCCCCCCCCCCCGCCACCGAAGAAAAAAGGCGATGGCCCGCTGGGCATTTTCAGCAGCGGAGGCTTACGCTTTTTTAGCCTCTGACTCCGAATCTGCCAGTGAGGACGAGGAAGATCCTACATTTTTGTGTTCTTCATCGTCCTCCTCATCATCTACCAGTGATGGAGTCCCCTGTACGGCGGCGGAGACGCCGCCAGGCGAGGCCACGCACCCCCCATGGGAGTGACCCAGTGGCCGACACTAGTACGAGTGGCAATGCCACTCGTAATAGGAGTCCGGCCCCCCAGACAAGTGCACCGGAGCCCCCCAGAGGGTTATCAGCCACGGATTCCTGAGTTTCTTGGCGACTCAGGAATCCGGATTGGCCATGCTGGATTCACTGATCTGGACTTTTTAAAGTATTTTTTCAGTGACAGCCTGGTCAATCACATGGTGGAGCAAACAAACTTGTATGCCCAGCAGTTCATTGCCCACCACCCCGATTCACTTTTGGCCAGGCCCAATGAATGGCAGCGGAAATTAGGACTTTTTGGGGCCTCTCGTTGTATATGGGCCTGGACAAAAAAAACAAGTGCTCTTCCTTACTGGAGCGGGGACATCCTCTATCAGACCCCGCTTTACAGTATGGCGATGACACGGAGGCGGTTCGAGGCCATTCGGAAATGCCTGCATTATGCAGATAATGTGGCATGTCCCCCCCTAGGTGATCCCGCCCATGACCGGCTTTACAAAGTGAGGCCGGTCATCGATCACTTTGGGGCCAAATTTTTGGAGGCCTACGTACCGCTCAGGGACCTCTCTTTTGATGAGTCTCTCATCCGTTTTAAGGGGAGACTCCTCTTCCGCCAGTAAATTCCCTCGAAGCCGGCGCGTTATGGCGTGAAACTCTATAAACTTCGTGATAGTACCTCCGGGTACACTTGCAAGTTTATAGTATATGAGGGACGAGATTCCCGTATTGAACCCCCAGAATGTCCCCCCACTCTGGGTGTTAGCGGGAAACTCGTTTGGGACCTTGTGCACCCATTGCTGGATAAGGGTTTCCACGTGTACGTGGATAACTTTTATACCAGCATGCCTCTCTTCACATCCCTTTCCGCCAGATCCACGTCCGCTTGTGGGACCGTGCGGAGGAACCAGAGAGGCCTCCCTCTAAATTTGGTCCAGACGCCTATCCCCAAGGGTGAGTCCCGTGCCCTGACCCATGATAACCTGTTGTTGGTCAGGTATAAGGATAAGAGGGATGTCCTTATGCTGACCACTATTCATGGTAACGTCAGCACCCCTGTCCCTGTGCGAGGTACCACAACACCGGTCCTCAAGCCCGATTGTATTCTGGGCTACAATCAGTATATGGGGGGAGTTGATTTCTCAGATCAAGTCCTCAAGCCATATAATGCCATGCGGAAAACACGGGTATGGTACAAAAAAGTTGCAGTCTACTTGGTACAGGTTGCCATGTACAACTCTTTTGTACTGTACCGGAACGCTGGCAACACAGGAACATTCCTCCAGTACCAAGAAGAAGTCCTAAGGTTCCTGATCTTTGGCGACCGGGAAAGATCAGGCCGGACTTCCCAAGGGTCTGGAGTTATAGGCGCCAGGATCGTCCCAGGCCAACACTTTCCAGGTGTGATCCGCCACAGTGGAAAGAAGGGACGATCCCAGAAAAGATGCAGTGTGTAGCAGGAGGGGGATTCGGAGGGACACCAGGTATCAGTGCGACAATTGCCCAGATAATCCGGGGCTCTGCATAGGCTGCTTCAGGGAGTATCACACTTCCATGGAGCCCTAAATTTTCCCTTTTCAGTTTAATTTTCCATAATTTGACCAATGTACCAAGTCCAGAGTACATTCCAAATTGTTAACCTCCTAAAACCACTAAATTGGCCAAAAAAAACTGAAAAAAATAAATAAATACCCGATAAGACCTCTGGGGGTGTTTTTTCAAAAATGGGTCATAGGTCACTGAGTCACTATCATCGGGGACTTTTTTATGTTGCCTCAAATGTGCAGCGCTCTCTCCACCTGAGCGGGTGCGCATTTGAGGCAACAGGTTATGGACGGCCACACACATCACATTCCCAGAATGATGATTCAGAGCATAGGGTTTGGGGTGGGCATATATTTTTTTTTTGTTTTGGCTATGCTCTGGGTCATCATTCTGGGAATATATCCTTTTTTTATTATAATTTATAATTTTCTGGCCCACTGTGCCCCATATTACGGGCCTCTGTACCCCACGTGTATACCCTAGTTACAGCCCGTTGTCCCCCATAGTGTTCCCCTATTTTAGGGCTCAGTGCTCCCCCCCCCATTAACGCTCCTTGAGGGGGGGGTCCCACATCCTCTTCTATGAAAAGCTCAAGGCCCCTGACTGACCTCATGCCTATACCAAGACCTAGTGTGCACCAGTGGAGCCAAAATCATCCAAAAATCAGGTATGTCCTTACTCCAAAGAAATGTATTTACAAATTGTGGGGTGTCTTTTCTGCAATTAACCCTTGTAAAAATGTAAAAATTTTAGAGAAAACCCACATTTTAGTGAAAACATTTTTTAATTTTTTTTACATATGCAAAAGTCGTGAAACCCCTGTGGGGTATTCAGGCTTAATTTACCCCTTGTTACGTTCCTCTAGGGGTCTAGTTTCCAAAATGGTATGCCATGTGTTTTTTTTTTTGCTGTCCTGGCACCATAGGGACTTCCTAAATGTGACATGTCCCCCCCCACCCATTTCAGCAAAATTTGCAAATGTGACTCCTTCTCTTCTGAGCATTGTAGTTCGCCCGTAGTGCATTTGACGTCCACTTATGGGGTACCTCCATACTCAGAAGAGATGGGGTTACAAATTTTGGGGGGTATTTTCTGCTATTAACCCTTGCAAAAATGTGAAATTTGGGGGGAAACACATTTTAGGGTACGTTCCCACACAGCGTATTTGCTGCTGCGTATTTTATTTTCCCTGTTGAAGTCAATGGGTAGGAAAATACGCAGCACCAAATACGCAGCAAAATAAGCCACGTGGGAATGCACCCTTAGTGAAAAAACATTTTTTTTTACATATGCAAAAGTCGTGAAACCCCTGTGGGGTATTAAGGCTCACTTTATTCCTTGTTACGTTCCTCAAGGAGTCTAGTTTCCAAAATAGAATGCCATGTGTTTTTTTTGTTTTTTTTTGCTGTTCTGGCACCATAGGGGCTTCCTAAATGCAATATGCCCCCCAAAAACCATTTCAGAAAAACGTACTCTCCAAAATCCCCTTGTCGCTCCTTCGCTTCTGAGCCCTTTACTGCGCCCGCCGAACACTTTACATAGACATATGAGGTATGTGCTTACTCGAGAATCTCGGAATCAGAATGATAACTAAAAGCATCCCAGAGTTATTGATGTTTAAAGTGACAGTGGTCAGATGTTCAAAAAACGCTCTGGTCCTAAAGTGTAAAATGGCCTGGTCCTTAAGGGGTTAAAGGGTTACTCAGGTGGAAATTATTTTTTTTTAAATCAACTGGTGCCAGAAAGTTAAACAGATTTGTAAAATACTTCGATTAAAAAATCTTAATCCTTCAAGTACTTAGTAGCTGCTGACTACTACAGAGGAAATTATTTTCTTTTTGGAACACAGCGCTCTCTGCTGATATCTGTTCATTTTAGGAACTGTCCAGAGCAGCATATGTTTGCTATGGGGATTTTCTCCTACTCTGGACAGTTCTTAAAATGAACAGAGATGTGAGCAGAGAGCACTGTTTCAAAAAGAAAAATAATTTCCTCTGTAGTATTCAGCAGCTAATAAGTACTGGAAGGATTAAGATTTTTTTTAACAGAAGTAATTTACTAATCTGTTTAACTTTCTGGCACCAATTGATTTAAAAAAAAAAAAAAAAAAAAGTTTTCCACCGGAGTACCCCTTTAACCTCTTCAGGACACATGTCGTTCCGGTACGTCATGGGACCCTGGTACTTAAGGACCCATGACGTACATGTACGGGCGTGGGAATTTAGGTCCCTGCCACGCAGCGGGCAGGGATCGGACCGGCGTGACTACTGATATCGATCAGCAGGCACCCTACGCAAATGCCCAGGGGGGGTCATCAGAACCCCCACATGTCGGCGATCGAGGCAAATCGCAAGTGAATTGACACTTGCGATTTGCGCAATTACGGGTCTATGGTGACCCGGAATATAAGGGGGATCGCGGTTGTCCAAGACACCGACGATCCCCCTGAAGGGATAGGAGTGAGGTGGCAGGGGTGCCTCCCCTCCTATCCCTGCTATTGGTCGTATAGAAGCGACAACCAATAGCAGATCGGGGGGGGGGGGGGGGTTACTTTCGGTTTCCCTGTTCTGCCCACCCACAATAGGCGGGGCAGGACGGGGAAACTGACAGGGAGGGGCGCCAAAGGTCACTTACCGTTCTACGGAGGCTGCAGGCGACAGTGATCGGCAGGTTGCGATGTCGTGCGGCTGGCTACCTAGATCCTACGGAAGCCGGTAAGTTGCCTAGCAACATCTGGAGGGCTACAGTCTGAGACCACTATACAGTGGTCTCTATGCTGTAGCCCTCCAGATGTTACAAAGCTACAACTACCAGCATGCCCAGACAGCTGTTTGGGCATGCTGGGATTTGCAGTTTTGCAACATCTGGAGGTCTACAATTTAGAGACCACTGCACAGTGATCTCCAAAATGTAGCCCTCTAGATCTTGCAAAACTACAACTCCTAGCATGCCCAGACAGCAGTTTGTTGTCTGTGCATGCTGGAATTTGTAGCTTTGCAACATCTGGAGGGCCACAGTTTGGAGCTCACTGTGCAGTGGTCTCTAAATTGTAGCCCTCCAGATGTTGCAAAACTGCAAATCGCAGCATGCCCAAACAGCTGTCCCGGCATGCTGCGAGTTGTAGTTGCGTACCTCCAGCTGTTGCATAACTAAATTTACCAGCATGCCCTTCGGCGACCAGTTCATGCTAGGAGTTGTAGTTTTGCAACAGCTGGAGACACACTGGTTGGAAAATACTGAGTCAAGTAACAGAACCTAACTGAAGGTTTTCCAACCAATGTCCCTCCAGCTGTTGCAAAAGTACAACTCCCAGCATGCACGGTCTGTCAGTACATGCTGGGTGTTGCCCCCCCCCCCCCCATGTGATGTCCCATGTGAATGTACAGGGTACATTCACACGGGCAGGTTTACGGTAAGTTTCCTGCGTGAAGTTTGAGCTGCAGCAAATTTTTCGCCGCAGTGCAAACTCCTAGCAGGAAACTCACCGTAACCCGCCAGTGCGAACGTACCCTAAAAATACTACACTACACTAACACATAGTAAAGGGTAAAACACTACATATACAACCCCTTACACTGTCCCCCCAATAAAAATGAAAAACGTATTGTACGGCAGTGTTTCCAAAACGGAGCCTCCAGCTGTTGCAAAACAACAACTCCCAGCATTTCCGGATAGCCACCGACTGTCCAGGCATGCTGGGAGTTTAGCAACTGGAGGCACCCTGTTTGGGAATCACTGGCGTACAATACCCCTATGTCCACCCCATGCAATCTTCAAATGCGCATGGCGCTCTCTCATTTCAGAGCCCTGTCGAATTTCAAGGAAACAGTTTAGGGCCACATATAGGGTATCTCCGTACTAGACTACAACTTTTGGGGGGCTTTTTCTCCTTTTACCCCTTATGAAAAGGTAAAGTTGGGGGCTACACCAGCCTGTTAGTGTAAAAAAAAAATGTGCGTTTACAAAGCCCCCCGCCATGTGCGTTTACAAAGCCCCCCGTGGTGCCCGAACATTGGACCCTCCCCCACATGTGACCCCATTTTGGAAACTGCACCCCTCACGTAATGTAATAAGGGGTATAGTGAGCATTTACGCCCCACAGGTGTCTGACAGATTTTTGGAACAGTGATCCGTGAAAATGAAAAATTTTATTTTTCATTTGCACAGCCCACGGTTCCAAAGATCTGTCAAACGTCAGTGGGGTGTAAAATGTTCACTGCACCCCTTATTAAATTCTGTGAGGGGTGTAGTTTCCAAAATGGGGTCACGTGGGGGAGGGTCCAATGTTCGGGCACCACGGGGGGCTTTGTAAACGCACATGGCCCCCGATTTCCATTCCAAACAAATACTCTTTCAAAAAGCTCAATGGAGCTCCTTCTCTTCTGAGCATTGTAGTTCGCCAGCAGAGCACTTGACGTACACACATGGGGTATTTCCATACTCAGAAGAAATGGGGTTACAAATTTTGGGGGGCATTTTGTCCTATTATTCCATGTAAAAAAAAAATGTATTTGAGGGAAAACTAGCATTTTAGTGGGAAAAAAATAATTTACACATACAACTTTAACGAAAAGTCGTTAAACACCTCTGGGGTGTTAAGGCTCACTGGACCCCTTGTTACGTGCCTTGAGGGGGTGTAGTTTCCAAAATAGTATGCCATGTGTTTTTTGTTTTTTTTTGTTTTTTGCTGTTCTGGCACCATAGGGGCTTCCGAAATGTGACATGCCCCCCCAAAAACCATTTCAGAAAAACTAACTCTCCAAAATCCCACTGTCGCTCCTTCCATTCTGAGCCCTCTACTGCGCCCGCCGAACACTTGAAATACACGTGAGGTAATTTCTTACTCGAGAGAAATTGGGTTACAAATTTTAGGAATATTTCTCTCCTTTTACCCCTTGTAAAAATGCAATATCTGGGTCTACAAGAACATGCCAGTGTAAAAAATGAAGATTTAGAATTTTCTCCTTCAATTTGCTGCTATTCCTGTGAAACACCTAAAGGGTTAACAAACCTTTTGAATGTCATTTTGAATACTTTGAGGGGTGCAGTTTGTATAATGGGGTCATTTATGGGGTATTTCTAATATGAAAGCCCTTCAAATCCACTTCAAAACTGAACTGGTCCCTGAAAAATTTCGATTTTGAAAATGTTGTGAAAAATTGGAAGATTGCTGCTATACTTTGAAGCCCTCTGGTGTCTTCCAAAAGTAAAAAAACATGTCAACTTTATGATGCAAATATAAAGTAGACATATTGCATATGTGAATCTATAGATAAAATTTATTTGGAATATTCATTTTCCTTATTAGCAGAGAGCTTCAAAGTTAAAAAAAAAAAAAAGTGAAATTTTTCAATTTTTTTCATCAAATTTTGCAATTTTTCACCAACAAATGATGCAAGTATCGACAAAATGTTACCAATAACATAAAGTAGAATATGTCACGAAAAAGTTATGAAGGTAAAAGCATCCCAGAGTTATTAATGCTTAAAATGAAAGTGGTCAGATGTGCAAAAAATGGCCGGGTCCTACAATGAAAATTGGATGGGTCCTTAAGGGGTTAACAGGATGCAAATATGTAATGTAAATAGGCCTCTCTACAGAAACATCATGGAATACACTGACCATCCTACCACCTGATCTGACCATACATTCTCTCATCCACAGATATGTCTGACCATCGATAGCAACACAAGGTCCAACCTACTGCAAACACCCAACTGATCCGATTCTCCTGGGGTATATAGGAGTATATAGGTGAATTCCGGAGAAAAAATATATAGGTTTTTAAATCAGATATACAGATTTTTTTTTGTTATTATTATTGCTTCTATTTTAAAAAGTCCAGCCTGCCAGTACCTATGAGAGCTCTCTGGAGCTTTGGTTCTCACAGTGTGTGTGTCAGTGAGGCGCCCCCTAGTGGTTGGTGAGGAACAGCAGGTAAGGCAGATTTCACCGTAGTGATTATATGCTGCACACTCCTCTCCCCGGCTGTAACAATCTCTGGTTTAGAAACATTATTGACTTATTTAGTACAAATGTTAATGTTATACAGAGTTTTGGAGACAAATAAGAGGTAGACTGAGCAATATTTTTTTTAATAGACTTCCAAAGCAGATGGTCAGGTGCTGGCTGGTTTGTCTGGTGAGGGGCAGACATCACTCTGGTCTGTTTGATGAGGAGCAGACATCACTTTGGTCTCTTTGGTGAGGATCAGGCATCACTTTGGTCTGTTTGGTGAGGAGCAGGCATCACTTTGGTCTGTTTGGTGAGGAGCAGACATCACTTTGGTCTGTTTGGTGAGGAGCAGACATCACTTTGGTCTGTTTGGTGAGGATCAGGCATCACTTTGGTCTGTTTGGTGAGGATCAGGCATCACTTTGGTCTGTTTGGTGAGGATCAGGCATCACTTTGGTCTGTTTGGTGAGGATCAGGCATCACTTTGGTCTGTTTGGTGAGGATCAGGCATCACTTTGGTCTGTTTGGTGAGGATCAGGCATCACTTTGGTCTGTTTGGTGAGGAGCAGACATCACTTTGGTCTGTTTGGTGAGGAGCAGATATCACTTTGGTCTGTTTGGTGAGGAGCAGACATCACTTTGGTCTGTTTGGTGAGGAGCAGACATCACTTTGGTCTGTTTGGTGAGGATCAGGCATCACTTTGGTCTGTTTGGTGAGGATCAGGCATCACTTTGGTCTGTTTGGTGAGGATCAGGCATCACTTTGGTCTGTTTGGTGAGGATCAGGCATCACTTTGGTCTGTTTGGTGAGGAGCAGGCATCACTTTGGTCTGTTTGGTGAGGAGCAGACATCACTTTGGTCTGTTTGGTGAGGAGCAGACATCACTTTGGTCTGTTTGGTGAGGAGCAGACATCACTTTGGTCTGTTTGGTGAGGAGCAGACATCACTTTGGTCTGTTTGGTGAGGAGCAGACATCACTTTGGTCTGTTTGGTGAGGAGCAGGCATCACTTTGGTCTGTTTGGTGAGGATCAGGCATCACTTTGGTCTGTTTGGTGAGGATCAGGCATCACTTTGGTCTGTTTGGTGAGGAGCAGGCATCACTTTGGTCTGTTTGGTGAGGATCAGGCATCACTTTGGTCTGTTTGGTGAGGATCAGGCATCACTTTGGTCTGTTTGGTGAGGAGCAGACATCACTTTGGTCTGTTTGGTGAGGAGCAGACATCACTTTGGTCTGTTTGGTGAGGAGCAGACATCACTTTGGTCTGTTTGGTGAGGAGCAGACATCACTTTGGTCTGTTTGGTGAGGAGCAGACATCACTTTGGTCTGTTTGGTGAGGAGCAGACATCACTTTGGTCTGTTTGGGGAGGAGCAGACATCACTTTGGTCTGTTTGGGGAGGAGCAGACATCACTTTGCTCTGTTTGGTGGGGATCAGGCATCACTTTGGTCTGTTTGGTGAGGAGCAGACATCACTTTGCTCTGTTTGGTGGGGACCAGGCATCACATTGGTCTGCTTGGTGGGGACCAGGCATCACATTGGTCTGCTTGGTGGGGACCAGGCATCACATTGGTCTGCTTGGTGGGGACCAGGCATCACATTGGTCTGCTTGGTGGGGACCAGGCATCACATTGGTCTGCTTGGTGGGGACCAGGCATCACATTGGTCTGTTTGGTGAGGATCACACATCACTTTGGTCTGTTTGGTGAGGAGCAGGCATCACTTTGGTTGGTTTGGTGAGGAGCAGGCATCACTTTGGTCTTCTTGGTGGGGACCAGGCATCACATTAGTCTGCTTGGTGGGGACCAGGCATCACTGTTTGTTCAGACTCCAGTAGAAAACATTTGAGAATCTCCGCCCTAGAGGAAGTTGTGTAGCCTTTTTAAAATCTGGCAATGGTGCTCTCTGCTACCACCTCTGTCCATATCAGGAACTGTCCAGAGCAGCAGTGTCCTGTCACACATCGTTCAATCCTTCTCCCCAGCTGTCACTCATCACATAACTAATACTTTTACCCTCCTTCTTTCTTCTGGTGTAAATGATGCGTTGGGCTATCTGGTCTATCCTTCTCTTTTGAAGATGCTGTCATTGATGTACATAGAAGACAGGGGCCCCCATAGCAAATATCAAAATAGGCCTCATATTATGATGTAAGAAAGATTTGGTGTTTATTTCTCCTCGATTTCCATCACCCATCAGTCAGGACCCCCCTCCAGTAATTTGCTTACAATGCAGTTTCCTGGAGAGAGGAGTTCTCCACAGATTATTACCAATAGGAAAAGGAATGGGACCAACCAGGACGGGACCCCCTCTCTCTCCAAGGGCCCCAGAGCAGCTGGATCATCTACCACTATGGTACATTCATCCTTCCACAATCTTGTAACTACATTACTGAAGAAAAACATATCTCTTGATCCATTGTCCACTGCTACCTACCAACCCATCTCTGATATCCGAGTTCCCGTATGTTCTTCTCTTGTCCCATCAGACGTTCCTCTGTGAATTCTCTCTGGACATCTTACATTCTGGTTTCTGAACCGGCCCTTACTACAGAATAAATCATCTCCTGAAGGATAAATGTAATGGTCACTACTCTCTGTTGGCTCCTCAGGATCTCTCTATTGTGTCTGACACTGTAGATCTCCTCCTCCTCCTCCTCAGTATGCTCCTCTCTAGTGACCTGAAGACTATTGTTCTCTCTGGTTTTCTTCCTCCTCTCCACCTGCTTGACCGGTCTGTCATTTGATGTTTACTTCTTGGACAATAACATCAAAATAATTCTCATCTATTGACACCCAAGTAATGGATCAGTGTTTCCCAGAATTGCTGTTCATTTTAACCCATAACACGTAAGGTGGATCATACTTGGAGATTTCATGTCTTGGATGGATGAAGGTGTCTCACAGACTAAAGATCTATTTGTTATCATGGATGAACTCAGCTTCTCTCATACTGTCCACTCAGCCGCTCACATAAAGGGTCGGACTCTCCATCTGATCTGTCACACAGGGATGGAAATCTCAGATGGGGCAGTAAATCCAGTTACATGGACCGTCATACTATCAACACAACATACCAACACAAAGAACCAATAAATATAGGAGTCTTATAGGATTATCTCCCCGAGATATTAACCCCTTAAGGACTCAGCGTTTTTCTGTTTTTGCATTTACATTTTTTCCTCATCACCTTCTAAAAATCATAACGCTTTCAATTTTCCAAATAAAATTCCATATGATGGCTTATTTTTTGCACCACCAATTCTACTTTGCAGTGACATCAGTCATTTTACCAAAAAAGCTACGGCAAAACGGAAACAAAAATTCATTGTTCATTTTGTAACTTTTGGGGGCTTCCGTTTCTACGCAGTACATTTTTTGGTAAAAATGACACAATATCTTTATTCTGTAGGTCCATATGGTTAAAATGATTCCCTACTTATATAGGTTTGATTTTGTCGTACTTCTGAAAAAAATCATAACTACAGGCAGGAAATTTTATACGTTTAGAATTCTCATTTTCTGACCCTTATAACTTTTTTATTTTTCTGTGTATGGGGCGGTTTGAGGGCTCATTTTTTGCACCGTGTTCTGAAGTTTATATCGGTTCCATTTTTGCATTGATCGGACTTTTTGATCACTTTTTATTCATTTTTCTATGATATAAAAAGTGACCAAAAATACACTATGTTGGACTTTGGATTTTTTTTTGCGCGTACGCCATTGACCGTGCGGTTTAATTAACGATACATTTTTATAGTTGGGACATTTACGCACGTAGCGATATCACATATGTTTATTTTTATTTACTAGGGGTGTGAATCGCCAAGAATTTGGCGATTCGATTCGAATCGCGATACCAGTGTGGCGATTCGATATATCCCGATATATCGCGATACCATCTAGGTGACGATACATTGCGATATATCCCGATACATCGCCCACCTGGGAGCATTCATAGATCCCAATAGACTCCGCTGTCAGCTTTGACAGCGGCGATCTAGTACTCCGGTGCTCACTTTTCTCATGTTATCCCGTCCGGGCTGCAAAATAAAAGAAAACGCACTTTCTCTTACCTGCCAACGATCCCGCGGAGCTCCGGTACAGTCCGGTACAGGTGTTCGGTCCCCGGGCTGTATTCTTCTTATTTCCTGTTAGCCCGGCACGTCACATGGAGCTTCAGCCTATCACCAGCGGAGGCGGGACATCGCTGCGGCCAGTGATAGGCTGAAGCTCCATGTGACGTGCCGGGCTAACAGGAAGTAAGAAGAATACAGCCCGGGGACCGAACACCTGTACCGGACTGTACCGGAGCTCCGGGGGCTCGTTGGCAGGTAAGAGAAAGTGCGTTTTATTTTATTTTGCAGCCCGGACGGGATAACATGAGAAAAGTGCGCACCGGATACTCCTTTAATAGCCAGCCGCGGCGATCGCCGCATGCTGGCTATTAGCGGCGGCCCCCGGCTACTGAAATCAGCCGGGGGTCGCATAGTACGGAGCGGGCACGAGTCGGAGCCCGCTCCATACACCCAGAGCGACGCCGTGTCAGATCCGGCCTGCCCGGCTCCACAAATGTGGAACTTTTATCTCCTGATGCCCAGGACATGCTGTTCCAGGCGTCCGCAGATAAAAATTCTACATCCCTAAAAGAATCGATTCAAAAATATTTTGAATCGATTCTGTATCGGCAAATGAAAAAATTGCGATTATCGCGAGAATCTATTTTTTCTTACATCCCTATTATTTACACAGTTATTTTTTTTTATGGGAAAAGGGGGGTGATTCAAACTTTTATTAGGGAAGGGGTTAAATGATCTTCATTAATTTTTTTTTTTGCAGTGTTATAGGTCCCATAGGGGGCTATAACACTGCACACATTGATCTCTTACCCTGATCCCTGCAAAGCCATAGCTTTGCATGGATCAGCGAGATGGGGTCTCGATTGCTCAAGCCTGTAGCTCAGGCTTTGAGCAATCAGACGCCGACGGACGCGCGACGGAGCAAGGTAAGGGGGTCTCCGCTCTTGTCCTAGCTGATCCGGACATCTAGGGACATTTTGGGCTTATTCACACAGTGTGTGGTTTGGTCTTATGATGTCTGTCAGAGAAAGGAACTAAACCTGCTTGTTCAGGTGGTGGGTTAAATCCCTTTGAGGACAATTCAGTAAGTGATTGCGGTTCCACAATATTTAATGGTATTCCCCCCCCTCCCATGTTACCTGGGCGCCGCTTCTCTTCCAACCCCCCTCCCCCAATGAATTATCAGCTGCGCTGTCCCCACATCTGTCCCCACATCATGTCACCAGCAAGTGCTCCTCTGCTCATCCTCCTATAAGTTGCGGGCCGCCGGCACTAGAAATCGGTACTGTACTACAGATAATGTTTCCCGGGCTGCATAAAATAAACAAAATAAACTTTAACTAACCTGCCTACGTTCCCCTGTTGCTCTGCTACCGTCTTCACTGTCCTGCGCTGCGATCCTATTGCTGTTTCCTTGGGACGGGAAAGTCACAGAGCCGCCAGCCTATCAGCGGCCCAGGCGGGACATTGCTGCAGACCGATGATGGGCTGATGGCTTTGTGATATTCCCATCCCCAGGAAGCAGGTGAGGCCGGTGATGGGTGGAATTTGGACCAAAGGGGGAACGTAGGCAGGTGAGTTAAAGTTTATTTTGTTTATTTTTGCAGCCCAGGCAACGTTATTTGTAGTACAGTACAGATTTCTAGTGTCAGCGGCCCTCAACTCATAGGAGGATGAGCAGAGGAGCACTTGCGGGTGACATGATGTGGGGACAGATGTGGGGACAGCGCAGCTGATAAATCATTGGGGGGGGGCGGAAGAAAAGCAGAACAGCGCTCGCAGGTCACATATGATTAGTTCCCCGATGTGGGGACAGCACGCTGCGGCAGATAATTCACTCATTAGAGGGGAGGGGCCCAAATGGTATTGCGGTATGGGCAAAATTCATATCGTGCAGGAAAAAAATTTCAGTATTCGGTATGAACCGGTATACCGCCCAGCACTACTCAAACGTGAAGATGCCGCTGCTGCCTCTTGCAGGGGTAGTGCAGGCAGAGGAAGTGGAGCATTGACAAGTTGGCTGTGTAGAGACTTTTTATAAAAATCCAATATAGCCTCATTTCAGAAGGTGAAAAAAATACCCCAATTTTGACTTTCTACCAAGGGTCTAAGAGTGTGGCTATCCAGTACAAATTTTTTCCTGTAAGCTCACAATATGCCTGTTACTGCACGTCCAAAAAAGCAGCCAGCCATCTTTGCCCCCTTTTCTCGTCCAGCTTGTTCTCGTCAACGTAGGATAGTCCGGATGGTGGATAAGCAGCCCCAAACAAGTTCCAAAGATATTCAAGCTGTCCTGCAGGCTCAGGGAGCATCATTGTTAGCATTAACTATCCGTCGACATTTAAATGAAATAAAACGCTATGGCAGGAGACCCAGGAGGACCCCACTGCTGACATAGAGACATAAAAAAGCAAGACTACATTTTGCCAAAATGAACTTGAGTAAGCCAAAATCCTTTTGGGAAAACGTCTTGTGGACAGATGAGACCAAAATAGAGCTTTTTTGTAAAGCACATCATTCTACTGTTTACCGAAAACGGAATGAGACCTACAAAGAAAAGAACACAGTATCAACAGTGAAATATGGTGGAGGTTCAATTATGTATTGGGGTTGTTTTGCTGCCTCTGGCACTGGGTGCCTTGAATGTATGCAAGGCATCATGAAATCTGAGGATTACCAATGGATTGTGGGTCGCACTGTACAGCCCAGTGTCAGAATGCTCGGTTTGCATCCGAGATCTTGGGTGTTCCAGCAAACATACATAAAAAAAAAAAACAGAAATGGATGGCAACAAAGCGCTGGAGAGTTCTGAAGTGGCAGCAATGAGTCCAGATCTAAATCCCATTGAACACCTGTGGAGAGTTCTTAAAATTGCTGTTGGGAAAAGGCGCCTTCCAATAAGAGAGACCTGGAGCAGTTTGCAAGGGAAGAGTGGTCCAACATTCCGGCTGAGAGGTGTAAGAAGCTTATTGATGGTTACAGGAAGTGACTGATTTCAGTAATTTTTTCCAGAGGGTGTGCAACCAATTATTAAGTTGAGGGTGCCAATAATTTTGTCCAGCCAATTTTTGGAGTTTGGTATGACATTATGTCCAATTAGATTTTTTTCCCCTCCCTTTTTTGGTTTAGTTCCAATGCACACAAAAGGTAATAAACATGTGTATAGCAAAACATGTGTTACTGCAATCCTTATGTGTGAGAAATACTTAATTTTCTTGAAAAATTTCAGGGGTGCCAACATTTACGTCCAGGACTGTATGAAGGATAGCCAAACTCCTTCACTGTATTTGCAGCGACCACTTCTGCAGGCAGACTATTCCATGCATCCACTACTCTCTCAGTAAAGTAATTCTTCCTCATATTACTTTTAAACCTTTGCCCCTCTAATTAAAAAAAATGTCCTCTATATAACACTATGTCCTCTTGTGGTAGTTTTTCTTCTTTTAAATATCTTCTCTTCCTTTATCATGTTGATTCCTTTTATGTATATAAAAGTTTCTACCATATCCCCTCTGTCTCTTCTTTCTTCTATACATTTTAGGGTCCTTTAACCTTTCCTGGTAAGTTTGATCCTTTAACCTATGGACTAGTTTAGTATCTTCTCTAAACTCTCTCCAAAATATCTACATCCTTCTGGAGATACGGCCTCCAGTATTGCGCACATGAGCACTTCCCTCTTTCTACTGCTAATACCTCTTCCTATACACCCAAGCATTCTGCTAGCATTTCCCGCTTCTCTATTACATTGTCTTCCTACCTTTAAGTCTGACAATTTTGGAACAATGCCTCGGCTGCTACTACTACCACCAGGCACCTGTTGCTGCTGCCTGTACTGGTGCTGGTACTGCCACCAACATTCCTACTGGCTGATGACATGGCAGGGGTCTTCTTTACTCTACCCTGCCCAACAATTCCTTTACTCGACATCATTTATTTGAGGTTAGTTTGATTTTTTGGTGGTTATTTTTCACTCACCTACTAGTCAACTTTAACTTTCAATGTTTTGAACTGCGTTGTTATCTTACAACTAGGTATAACGCAAGTTTGATTAAACCAAGAATATGAAAGTACAGTTGCTATAAATGGCTAATACGTATTGGATGCACAAGTTTGGAAATGAATGACACATAAACCAGCAAATCATATGATAACTTGAGTTATCATATGATATGCTGGTCACCCTGATGTCATGTCACAACCCCCTGCTTTTCCTGCTTCCTCTGGGCACCAAAAAGCCATATTTTTCATGTAAATTCACGAGTCGAGCAAAACCTTGCTTGCTCATCTCTTCTGACTATATTGCTTCCCTCCACCAAGAAGAATAAAACAAAAAGGGAGGGGGTAAACCTGATCATCAGTGATAACATCAGTCCCCAGAAGTCACAATCACATTGTGCCAGCACCTTAGGAACCGGAGATAAAGAGAAATATTCCTCCTCTCTGTATATAGAGATACGAAATGGGAGCAGCAGGCCAGCACCACACTCATATATTCTATGTCCAGATTCCAGCTATTTTTCATATCAACATTATAAATGTACATTATGTCTTATCACCTATATACAGGTCACATGTTCATCTATATTTAATGAGCATTATGGCCAAATGGGAGAATATAAAGAGGAAAATATAAATATTAGGGATGCACAGAAATTTCATTCACCATACATTATCAGCCGAAGATGCCACTTTCAGCATTTTTGGCTGAGGGAATTTTCCGCCAATAATTTCAGGGAGTGTGGCTTAACCCCTATAGGACACAGTGCAGGTACACCCTGGGCACCTGGGACTTAGCACACCAGGACATACCTGTACGCCTTGAGTCCCGCCGCGGCTAAGACATGAGTGAAGGAGCTGCAATCACATCATAGCAGCCAGGGACTTGCTAGTAATGGCTGACATCAGCGATCGCGCTGTTGTCCACCATTAACCCCTTAGATGCTGTGATCAATATTGAGCAGCTATTGAGCAGCTATTGAGCAGAATAGAGAAGTAGATTGAAGATAACAATGATCGGTGCTATGCCTATCCATAGCGCTGATCTGTATTTGAAATCTAAAGATTGAAATCTATAGTCCACTGTGGGGTCAGAAGATGACAATTTTAAATATACTAATTTTGTTCAGTTACGTGTGACTATTTATAAAATTAGAGCAATATTAGAAAAACTATTTAAATTGGGTATCATTTTAATCACATTTGACCTACAGAATAAAAACCTAGCATTTTAACCTTAAAATGCACTGTGTAAAAACAAAAAACAAAAACTTTGCCAAATTGCGTTTTTTTCTTCAATTTTGCCCCACATATTATACTTTTTTTTTCTTCATTTCGCCAAACATTTTATGGTAAAATGAAAGGTGCCATTACAAAGTACAATTGGTCACGGGAAAAACAAGCCCTGATATGTGCCTGTAGGGGAAAAATAAAAAAGAAGTAATGGCTCTTAGTAGGAGAAGAGGAAAAAGCGAAAATACTAAATTGGAACTTTCCTGTGTCCCAAGGCCATAATGGGCTGTGTCCTTAAGGGGTTAAAGTGGGGCCTAGCTTGGAATTTACTTAGGCAGGTCTGACAGAAGAAACGCAGTTGGCGCCAAGTACCAGCAGGATCTCCACATCTCCCCCAGGATCGGCACATGTAAATCAGGGCCTGTACGTAATGCTTCCTGCATATTTTTCCACATTGTCCCATAGTTTATAGGGGGGCCAGGGCCGGTTCAGTGTACAGGGCGTGATTTTGTATTTTATTTTATATTATTATCAGAATGGAGTTTTTCATTTCAGATTACTTAAATTCATTGATGAGCATTGGAATGATCTCACAAGTCACCATTGAAAAATTAGCAAAGAAACTTATTGACTGAACAACAATACTGAAGCACAAAAGCTTTCACCGTTTACAGTTCATCGCATCATCGGAGCGCGCGCTCCTCCACGAAGACCCACAGCATCCTGCGCAGCAAACACCGCTTGTCAGTGCGGATTGTCTGTCATAAGGCAGACTTTGCCACATAGTGCCAGGCGCTGCGAACATCCGTTAGGACTTCGGAGCTGCAGAGGATCCCTCCCTGGATAACATTGTGAGGTCGGGGGAGTGCACTGGTTCCCGTATTAAGTATATCTTTGACGACCGCCAAGTAGCACTACACAACATTACAGGACAAGCGCTCACCAGCAAACGCTCCCCAGTGGGTGCGGTATTGAGAGGCTCCATTATGAATGCATTTGAGTAACTTTTCTACTATACTACTTTGTTTTCTACTATTTTAATAGTCAAATCATACAAGTTTGCTGTAGACAGGGACTAGAAAATTAGAATATGTGACTTTTCTCTGCATTTAGTGGTTACTACTCAACTGGTTGGTTACCTGTAGGAATGTCCTCCTTATACTGCTCATCACCGCTCACTTCTGTCTCCTCTTCTTCTTTTATGTCTGTAGCATTAATATAGTTCTGATTTTTCCCTGTAGGAATGTTCTCCTTATACTGCTCATCACTGCTCACATCTGTTTCTTCTTCTTCTTTTAGGTCTGTAGCATTAATATAGATCAGATCTTTCCCTGTAAGAAAGTCCTCTTTATACTTGCCATCACCGTTCACATCTGTCTCTTCTTCTTTTATGTCTGTAGCATTAATACAGATCAGATATTTCCCCGTAGGAAAGTCCTCTTTATGCTGTTTATCACTGCTCACATCTGTCTCTTCTTCTTCTTCTTCTTCCTTTATGACTGTAGCATTAATATAGCTCAGATCTTTTCCTGGAGAAATTTCCTCTTCATACTGTTTATCACTGCTCACATCTGTCTCTTCTTCTTCTTCCTTTATTTTTATAACATTAATATTGTTCAAATTCTTCAATGTAAAAATGTCCTCCTTATACTGCTCATTACCGCTCACGTCTGTTTCTTCTTCTTCTTTTATGTCTGTAGCATGAATATAAATCAGATCTTTCCCTGTAGTAATGTCTTCCTTATACTGCTCATCACCGCTCACATCTATCTCTTCTTCTTCATTTATATCTGTATCATTAATATAGTTTGGATCTTTCATTGTAGGAATGTCCTCCTTAAACTGCTCATCACTCCTCACATCTGTCTCTGGAGCATTAATATTGTTCAGATCTTCTACCTGATTCATAAGATGTGAAAGAAATATTGTAAAATGCAGATCCAGACAACATGTAATTTCTATGGTCGGCTTATATGCTGCTATATCCAACTTTTTTTTATTTAACAAGTATTAACCATATAATACTGTAGGATAAAACAAGACTGAACACACGAGCTTCACAGCCCTTCTACAGATCATAGGGAATATCTCCATCTACCTGATCCTGAGGAAGAAGAGGACGGGGACACCTCTCTGCTGCTGTTCTCTTACTGGATCTGACTGTAGGGAACACATACAGAGACTGAATTCATTCTTTACATACAAATAATGAGAGGACGTGTGTATATAGTCATGTCTATTACCTGCTGATGTGAGGGGCTGCTGATCCTCCATCATCACCTGATCCTTGTACTGATCCTTGTGTCCTTCTACATACTCCCACTCCTCCATGGAGAAATAGACCGCCACATCCTGACACCTTATAGGAACCTGACACACAATGATACAGTCATCACCCCGACCCCTCCAGTGGTGTTACTGTATAATGTCCCAGCATTCCCAGCAGTGTCACCTCTCCAGACATCACCAGACCCCTCCATTACTGTATAATGTCCCAGCAGTGTCACCTCTCCAGTCATCACCAGACCCCTCCATTACTGTATAATGTCCCAGCAGTGTCACCTCTCCAGTCATCACCAGACCCCTCCATGACTGTATAATGTCCCAGCATTCCCAGCAGTGTCACCTCTCCAGTCATCACCAGACCCCTCCATTACTGTATAATGTCCCAGCAGTGTCACCTCTCCAGTCATCACCAGACCCCTCAATTACTGTATAATGTCCCAGCAGTGTCACCTCTCCAGTCATCACCAGACCCCTCCATTACTGTATAATAACCCAGCATTCCCAGCAGTGTCACCTCTCCAGTCATCACCAGACCCCTCCATTACTGTATAATGTCCCAGCATTCCCAGCAGTGTCACCTCTCCAGTCATCACCAGACCCCTCCATTACTGTATAATGTCCCAGCATTCCCAGCAGTGTCACCTCTCCAGTCATCACCAGACCCCTCCATTACTGTATAATGTCCCAGCAGTGTCACCTCTCCAGTCATCACCAGACCCCTCCATTACTGTATAATGTCCCAGCATTCCCAGCAGTGTCACCTCTCCAGTCATCACCAGACCCCTCCATTACTGTATAATGTCCCAGCAGTGTCACCTCTCCAGTCATCACCAGACCCCTCCATTACTGTATAATGTCCCAGCATTCCCAGCAGTGTCACCTCTCCAGTCATCACCAGACCCCTCCATTACTGTATAATGTCCCAGCAGTGTCACCTCTCCAGTCATCACCAGACCCCTCCATTACTGTATAATGTCCCAGCATTCCCAGCAGTGTCACCTCTCCAGTCATCACCAGACCCCTCCATTACTGTATAATGTCCCAGCATTCCCAGCAGTGTCACCTCTCCAGTCATCACCAGACTCCTCCATTACTGTATAATGTCCCAGCAGGGTCACCTCTCCAGTCATCACCAGACACCTCCATTACTGTATAATGTCCCAGCATTCCCAGCAGTGTCACCTCTCCAGTCATCACCAGACCCCTCCATTACTGTATAATGTCCCAGCATTCCCAGCAGTGTCACCTCTCCAGTCATCACCAGACCCCTCCATTACTGTATAATGTCCCAGCATTCCCAGCAGTGTCACCTCTCTAGTCATCACCAGACCCCTCCATTACTGTATAATGCCCCAGCATTCCCAGCAGTGTCACCTCTCCAGTCATCACCAGACCCCTCCATTACTGTATAATGTCCCAGCATTCCCAGCAGTGTCACCTCTCCAGTCATCACCAGACCCCTCCATTACTGTATAATGTCCCAGCATTCCCAGCAGTGTCACCTCTCCAGTCATCACCAGACCCCTCCATTACTGTATAATGTCCCAGCATTCCCAGCAGTGTCACCTCTCCAGTCATCACCAGACCCCTCCATTACTGTATAATGTCCCAGCATTCCCAGCAGTGTCACCTCTCCAGTCATCACCAGACCCCTCCATTACTGTATAATGTCCCAGCATTCCCAGCAGTGTCACCTCTCCAGTCATCACCAGACTCCTCCATTACTGTATAATGTCCCAGCAGGGTCACCTCTCCAGTCATCACCAGACACCTCCATTACTGTATAATGTCCCAGCATTCCCAGCAGTGTCACCTCTCCAGTCATCACCAGACCCCTCCATTACTGTATAATGTCCCAGCATTCCCAGCAGTGTCACCTCTCCAGTCATCACCAGACCCCTCCATTACTGTATAATGTCCCAGCATTCCCAGCAGTGTCACCTCTCTAGTCATCACCAGACCCCTCCATTACTGTATAATGTCCCAGCATTCCCAGCAGTGTCACCTCTCCAGTCATCACCAGACCCCTCCATTACTGTATAATGTCCCAGCATTCCCAGCAGTGTCACCTCTCCAGTCATCACCAGACCCCTCCATTACTGTATAATGTCCCAGCAGTGTCACCTCTCCAGTCATCACCAGACCCCTCCATTACTGTATAATGTCCCAGCATTCCCAGCAGTGTCACCTCTCCAGTCATCACCAGACCCCTCCATTACTGTATAATGTCCCAGCAGTGTCACCTCTCCAGTCATCACCAGACCCCTCCATTACTGTATAATGTCCCAGCATTCCCAGCAGTGTCACCTCTCCAGTCATCACCAGACCCCTCCATTACTGTATAATGTCCCAGCAGTGTCACCTCTCCAGTCATCACCAGACCCCTCCATTACTGTATAATGTCCCAGCATTCCCAGCAGTGTCACCTCTCCAGTCATCACCAGACCCCTCCATTACTGTATAATGTCCCAGCATTCCCAGCAGTGTCACCTCTCCAGTCATCACCAGACCCCTCCATTACTGTATAATGTCCCAGCATTCCCAGCAGTGTCACCTCTCCAGTCATCACCAGACCCCTCCATTACTGTATAATGTCCCAGCATTCCCAGCAGTGTCACCTCTCCAGTCATCACCAGACCCCTCCATTACTGTATAATGTCCCAGCAGGGTCACCTCTCCAGTCATCACCAGACCCCTCCATTACTGTATAATGTCCCAGCATTCCCAGCAGTGTCACCTCTCCAGTCATCACCAGACTCCTCCATTACTGTATAATGTCCCAGCAGGGTCACCTCTCCAGTCATCACCAGACACCTCCATTACTGTATAATGTCCCAGCATTCCCAGCAGTGTCACCTCTCCAGTCATCACCAGACCCCTCCATTACTGTATAATGTCCCAGCATTCCCAGCAGTGTCACCTCTCCAGTCATCACCAGACCCCTCCATTACTGTATAATGTCCCAGCATTCCCAGCAGTGTCACCTCTCTAGTCATCACCAGACCCCTCCATTACTGTATAATGTCCCAGCATTCCCAGCAGTGTCACCTCTCCAGTCATCACCAGACCCCTCCATTACTGTATAATGTCCCAGCATTCCCAGCAGTGTCACCTCTCCAGTCATCACCAGACCCCTCCATTACTGTATAATGTCCCAGCAGTGTCACCTCTCCAGTCATTACCAGACCCCTCCATTACTGTATAATGTCCCAGCATTCCCAGCAGTGTCACCTCTCCAGTCATCACCAGACCCCTCCATTACTGTATAATGTCCCAGCATTCCCAGCAGTGTCACCTCTCCAGTCATCAGCAGACCCCTCCATTACTGTATAATGTCCCAGCAGGGTCACCTCTCCAGTCATCACCAGACCCCTCCATTACTGTATAATGTCCCAGCAGTGTCACCTCTCCAGTCATCACCAGACCCCTCCATTACTGTATAATGTCCCAGCATTCCCAGGAGTGTCACCTCTCCAGTCATCACCAGACCCCTCCATTACTGTATAATGTCCCAGCATTCCCAGCAGTGTCACCTCTCCAGTCATCACCAGACCCCTCCATTACTGTATAATGTCCCAGCAGTGTCACCTCTCCAGTCATCACCAGACCCCTCCATTACTGTATAATGTCCCAGCAGTGTCACCTCTCCAGTCATCACCAGACCCCTCCATTACTGTATAATGTCCCAGCATTCCCAGCAGTGTCACCTCTCCAGTCATCACCAGACCCCTCCATTACTGTATAATGTCCCAGCATTCCCAGCAGTGTCACCTCTCCAGTCATCACCAGACCCCTCCATTACTGTATAATGTCCCAGCATTCCCAGCAGTGTCACCTCTCCAGTCATCACCAGACCCCTCCATTACTGTATAATGTCCCAGCATTCCCAGCAGTGTCACCTCTCCAGTCATCACCAGACCCCTCCCTTACTGTATAATGTCCCAGCAGTGTCACAATGTCTCCAGTCATTTCCATCCCACTACAATGGCCAGCAAAGATATGGCCTAATAGATTGTTTTATACAAGTATTTTGCAGATCACAATAAGAATCATCTCATGAAGCGTCTGACTAAAAATAAATAAAATAAAGTAATTATAAGTTTTAATTAAGTTTATTAAAAAAAATTAAACTATTTTCTCAAAACACTAAACAAAAACAGATAGGTATTAAAAAAAAATAAAAATAAATAAATAAATAAATAAATAAAACCCTGGAGTGCTTCTTTACATTTTTTAAAATCAACTGGTGCCAAAACGCTATACAGATTTGGAAATTACTTCTATTTAAAAATCTTAATCCTTCTAGTACTTATCAGCTGCTACACTACAGGAAGTTGTGTAGTTTTTTTTCCCCGTCCGACCACAGTGCTCTCTACTGACACCTCTGTCCATGTGAGGATCTGACGGGAGCAGGAGAGGTTTGCTATGGGGATTTGCTCCTACTCTGGACAGCTCCTGACACAGACAGAGGTGTCAGCAGAGAGCACTGTTGTCAGACTGAAAAGAACTACACAACTTCCTGTGGAGCATACAGCAGCTGATGAGTACCGGAAGGATTAAGATTTTTATGTAAAAGTGATGATCGGGCCGAAATGGCGTGTTCCCTCCATGTGAGACCCTTACAACCTCTGCAACTGTCAGATGCCCCTGTGCAAATTCCTAATTTAGGCCTCAAATGCGCATGGAGCTCTCTTACTGCGGAGCCCTGTTGTTACGCCGAGCGCTCCGGGTCCCCGCTCCTCCCCGGAGCGCTCGCAGCGTTCTCTTATTCACAGCGCCCCGGTCAGACCTGCTGACCGGGTGCGCTGCGATATTGCTCCCAGCCGGGATGCGGTTCGCGATGCGGGACGCGCCCGCTCGCGATGCGCATCTCGGCTCCCGTACCTGACCCGTTCCCCGTCTGTGTTGTCTCGGCGCGCGCGGCCCCGCTCCTTAGGGCGCGCGCGCGCCGGGTCTCTGCGATTTAAAGGGCCACTGCGCCACTGATTGGCGCAGCAGGCCTAATCAGTGTTATCACCTGTGCACTCCCTACTTATACCTCACTTCCCCTGCACTCCCTCGCCGGATCTTGTTGCCATTGTGCCAGTGAAAGCGTTTCCTTGTATGTTCCTAGCCTGTGTTCCAGACCTCCTGCCGTTGCCCCTGACTACGATCCTTGCTGCCTGCCCTGACCTTCTGCTACGTCCGACCTTGCTCTTGTCTACTCCCTTGTACCGCGCCTATCTTCAGCAGTCAGAGAGGTTGAGCCGTTGCCGGTGGATACGACCTGGTTGCTACCGCCGCTGCAAGACCATCCCGCTTTGCGGCGGGCTCTGGTGAATACCAGTAGCAACTTAGAACCAGTCCACCGACACGGTCCACGCCAATCCCTCTCTGACACAGAGGATCCACCTCCAGCCTGCCGAATCCTGACACCTGTTATATTTCAAGGCAACAGTCTAGGGCCACATATGGGGTATTTCCATACTCGGGAAAAGAATTTAAAACATTTTGGGGACTATTGCTTCTTTGACCCCCCATATAAAAAGGAAAACTTGGGGGCTACACCAGCTACATTACATTTTTACACAAACATGCTGGTGATGCCCCATTTTTTCCATTTTCACAAGAGGTTAACCTGTTAAGGACCAAGGGCGTACCTGTACGCCCGTGGGAATTACGGTCCCCCACCGCGAGCTGGGCAGGGAACGGATCGGGGTGACTGCTGATATCTATCAGCAGGCACCCTGTGCAAATGCCCAGGGGGGGGTCATCAGACCCCCCTATGTCGGCAATCGCCTCAAATCACAAGTGACCCGGAAAAGAAGAGGGGATCGCGGTTGTCCAAGACAGCCACGATCCCCCTGAAGGGATAGAAGTGAGGTGGCAGGGGTGCCACCCCTCCTATGCCTGCTATTGGTCGTCTAGACACGACCAATAATAGCAGATCGGGGGCGGTGGGGTTAACTTTCATTTTCCCCGTTCTGCCCACCCACAATAGATGGGCCAGAACAGGGAACCGACAAAGGACCGGCGCTGACGTCCACTTTCCCTGTGGTCGAGGCTGCGGGCGACGATCGGTGTCGGAGATCATCGGGCGGCAATGACGTGCGGCTGGCTCCCTGGATCCTACAAAAGCCGGTGAGTTGCGTAGCAACATCTGGAGGGCTACAGTTTGAGACCACTATACAGTGGTCTCTAAACTGTAACCCTCCAGATGTTGCAAAACTACAACTCACAGCATGCCCAGACAGCTGTTTGGGCATGCAGGGATTTGTAGTTTTGCAACAGCTGGAGGGCTAGAGTTTGGAGATCACTGTGCAGTGATCTCTAACTGTGGCCCTCCAGATGTTGCAAAACTGCAAATCCCAGCATGCCCTAACAGCTGTCTCGGCATGCTGGGAGTTGTAGTTGCGTACCTCCAGCTGTTGCATAACTACATCTCCCGGCATGCCCTTCGGCGATCAGTACATGCTGGGAGTTGTTATTTTGCAACAGCTGGAGGCACACTGGTTTGAAAATACTGAGTTAGGTAACAGAACCTAACAAGGTTTTCCAACCAGTGTGCCTCCAGCTGTTGCAAAAGTACAACTCCCAGCATGCACGGTCTGTCAGTGCATGCTGGGAGTTGTAGTTTTGAAACAGCTGGAGGTTTGCCCCCCCCCCCATGTGAACGTACAGGGTACATTCACACGGGCAGGTTTACACTGAGTTTACTGCTTCAAGTTTGAGCTGCGTCAAATTTTTCGCCGCAGCGCAAACTCCTAGCTGGAAACTTACCGTTACCTGCCAGTGAGAATGTACCCTAAAAACACTACACTACACTAACACATAATAAAGGGTAAAACACTACATATACACCCCCTTACACTGTCCCCCCCCCCCCCCAATAAAAATGAAAAATGTATTGTACGGCAGTGTTTCCGAAACGGAGCCTCCAGCTGTTGAAAAACAACAACTCACAGCATTTCCGGACAGCCACTGACTTACACATTTTTTTTTAAATTTTAGATGGGAAAAGGAGGTTGATTAAAACTTTTATTGACCCCTTAAGGACCAGGGGTTTTTCTGTTTTTGCACTTTTGTTTTTTCTCCTTAAATTTAAAAAATCATAATTCTTTCAATTTTGCATTTAAAAATCCATATGATGGCTTAATTTTTGCGCCACCAATTCTACTTTGTAATGACATCAGTCACCCAAAAAGTTACAACGAAATGGGAAAAAAAATCATTGTGCGACAAAATTGAAGAAAAAACGCCATTTTGTAACTTTTGGGGGCTTCCGTTTCTACGCAGTATATTTTTCGGTAAAATTGACACCTTCTCTTTATTCTGTAGGTCCATACAGTTAAAATGATCCCCTACTTATATAGGTTTGATTTTGTCCTACTTCTGGAAAAAATCATATCTACATGCAGGAAAATGTATAAGTTTAAAATTGTCATCTTCTGACCCCTATAACTTTTATTTTTATTTTTTTTAAGCTTAATTTTTATTGAAAATGTTTTTCATAAAAATATTGGTAGTAACAACAACTCACATACTCCTTCTCCATCTAAGGATTTATCATTTTCACCTAAAACTTCACCTCAAACGGTGTATTCACCACAAATAGCCTCACAGACTCGCCTAGAGGACTCTGGTCTACCACCTAACATGGAACAAGCCATGAGATCCTTGTTCCAAGAGTTCAGAGAAAACCTACAAACTGACTTCATGACATCACTAAGTTCTCTGGCTAAAGAAGTTGACAGAACAAACTGTCAGGATCCAGACTGGTATGCAGCGAGGACACTGGTGGTGGATCCTCTGTGTCAGTGGGGTGATGGCGTGGGCCGTACCAGGGGAACGGAATCTAAGGGGTTACTGGTTTTCACCAGAGCCCGCCGCAAAGCGGGATGGACTTGCAGCGGCAGGTAACCCCCAGGTCGTTCCACCCGATAGCGACTCAACCCCAACTGACGGCTGAGATAGGCGCGGTACACAGGGACAAGGCAAGAGAAAGGTCGGACGTAGCAGAAGGTCAGGGCAGGCAGCAAGAGTCGTAGTCAGGGGCAACAGCAGAAGGTCTGGGTACACAGGCTTGGGAACACACTAAACGCTTTCACAGGGCACAAGGCAACAAGATCTGGCAAGGACAGGAAGGGGAAGTGGGTTTATATACACATAGAGCAGGTGTAGGTACCGATTGGGCCAGGCACCAATTAATGGTGCACTGGCCCTTTAAATTTCAGAGAGCTGGCGCGCCCTAGAGAGCGGGGACAGAACAGCAAGAGGACGGGGCAGGTGAGGACATTGGGATGCGACCCACGGGCGGGCGCGTCCCGCTACACGGATCACATCCCCGCCGGTGATACCAGTGCAGCGCTCCCGGTCAGCGGGTCTGACCGGGACGCTGCACAGAGAAGAACGCCGCGAGCGCTCCGGGGAGGAGCAGGGACCCGGAGCGCTCGGCGTAACACAAACCATCTAGAAATGAAAACGGGTGAATATACCGAAGCACACAATGCCCTAGTTGATGACCAAAATGAACTCAACGAAGATATGTTCGCAGTCAAACTCAAGTTAGCGGATCTTGAGGATAGGTCAAGACGAAACAATATTCGTTTCAGAGGAATCCCAGAAACCGTACAAGCTTCAGACCTAAGAGAATTTCTAATGGATTACTTTACCATTCTAGTTCCTAATGCAGACCAAAGGGACATGATCATAGACAGAGTCCACAGGATCCCTAAACCATCTCATTTACCATCAACAGTGCCAAGAGACGTACTCGCTAGACTACACTTTTATCATTTTAAAGAGGAAATTCTAAAAAGGGCGGAAAACCCCCCCTGCTTTACCAGAACGTTTCTCCCAGCTGAATCTACCGCATTTTTCGCCGTATAAGACGCACTTTTTCTTCCCCAAAACTGGGGGGAAAAAGTCGGTGCGTCTTATACGGCGAATACACCCCCTATCGCGGCGGTCCCTGCGGCCATCAACGGCCGGGACCCGCGGCTAATACAGGACATCACCGATCGCGGTGATGCCCTGTATTAACCCTTCAGACGCAGCGATCAAAGCTGACCTGAAGGGAAAGTGACACTAACCCGGCTGTTCAGTCGGGCTGTTCGGGACCGCCGCGATTTCACCGCGACGGTTCCGAACAGCCCGACTGAATAGCCGGGTTAGTGCTTACAGGACACTGGGAGGGACCTTACCTGCCTCCTCGGTGTCTTCTCCGTTCAGGGATCCCCTGTATGGCCGGCGCTCTCCTTCCTCGTCATCACGTACGTGCGTTGGCGTGCGTAACGACGTGATGGCGGCGACGGAGAGCGAGGATACCCAGCCGACAGCAGAGACGTTCCGGAGCGACGGGGACACGGCGACAGCAATGGAGCGACATCCAGGGCAGCGGTGACGGGTCCGGAGCGGCGGGGACATGTGAGTATTACCTCTTATGCAGTGATCTTCAATCTGCGGACCTCCCGATGTTGCAAAACTACAACTCCCAGCATGCCCGGACAGCCAACGGCTACGGATACATGAAAAAATTTAGAAAATGTATACGTTTAAAATGGTAATCTTTTGACCCCTATAACTTTTTTATTTTTCGGTGTTCAGGGCGCTTTGAGGACTCATTTTTTGTGCCGTCATCTGAAGTTTTTAGCGGTACAATTTTTGTTCTGATCAGACTTTTTGATCACTTTTTATTCACTTTTTTGTGGTATAAAAAGTGATCAAAAATGCGCTATTTTGGAATTTTTATGCGCGTACGCCATTGAAAGAGCGGTTTAAAAAGCGGTATATTTTTATGATTCGGACATTTCCGCACGCGGCGATACCACATATGTTTATTTTTATTATTATTTACATAATGTTTTTTTTATTTTTGGAAATGCCGGGTGATTCAAACTTTTATTAGGGGAAGGGATAATTGAAAGGGTTAATGATTTTTTTACACTTTTCTTACGCAATATTATAGCTCCTATAGGGGGGGCTATAACATTGCATGTACTGATCTTTACCACTGATTGATCCATCTCCATAGGAATGGATCAATCAGTGTTTTCGGCGATTGATTGCTCAAGCCTGGATCTCAGACCTGAAGCATTCAATCGGCGATCGGACAGCACAGGAGAAGGTAAGAAGACCTCCTCCTGTGCTACAGCTGTTCGGGATGCCGTGATTATACCGCGGCGATCCCGAACAGCTCCCTGAGCTAGCCGGGCACTTTTACTTTCCGCGCGCTATTAGAGGCGGGTCCCGGCTTCACTATGACGCCGGGCCCGCCGCGATATGATGCGGGGTCACCGTGTGACCCCGCGTTATATCGCAGGACCGGGACTCATGACGTATGCATACGTCATGGGTCCTTAAGAGGTTAATCTTCGCTATGATAATGGAACTGTTAGCTGAAAAAATAAGGTAAGACCCCGGGATCCCAGGTATAAAGATAGGCGACAGGGAACATCGTATTGGCTTATTCGCTGACGATGTCATTGTAATATTCTCAGATCCCAAGAGATCCCTCTCTGCCATTTGTAAAATACTTTCAGAATTCAAAGAGGTTTCTTATTATAAGATAAATGAGATAGGGATCGACCGATATCGTTTTTTTAGGGCCGATACCGATAATCGGTGGAGGTTAGGGCCGATAGCCGATAACTTATACCGATATTCCGGTATAAGTTATCGGCTATTTATCCCCCCTCAACACCGCTGCAGAGCATTGATTTAAAGCGGGCGCTTTAAATCAATGCACTGCAGTGTTTTTTGCGGTGCCATAGGCCGCCGCCGCCACCCGCTTCTCTCCCCCTGCCTGTCCGGGGGTCCTGAGACCTATCACCGCCACCGCTCCCCCCGCCGCGCCTAGGGGTGCCTCCAGCTGTTGCAAAACTACTACTCCCAGCATGCCCGGACAGCCGTTGGCTGTCCGGGCATGCTGGGAGTTGTAGTTTTACAACAGCTGGAGGGCCTACTGTAGGTATAGTATATTATACAGACCCCTGTCCATCCCAGAACCCTGACTCACCTTCCCAGTTGCTGCAGGGACCGTCCGGGGAGGGTGAGCCGGGCCATCCATCCTTCCTGTAGTATCCGGTGGCATTCCGGGTGGAGGGTGAACCGGTCCGGCTGTCCTTCTTCTCCGGGGGTCCTCTTCTCCACTCCGGGCAGGATCCGGCCTAGTAACGCTGCATAGACACCACTGCGCAGCGACGCACCTGACGTCACAGCGTAGCGGCGTCTATGCAGCGTTACTAGGCCGGAGCCTGCCCGGAGTGGAGAAGAGGACCCCCGGAGAAGAAGGACAGCCCGGAACGGTTCACCCTCCACCCGGAATGCCGCCGGACACTACAGGAAGGATGGATGGCCCGGACCACCCCCATTACGGGTAAGTTTAAATTTTTTTATTGACTCGGAGGGTGGGGGAGGGGCCCGACCGGTATAGCGGTATGGGCAAAAATCCATACCATGGGAGAAAAAATACCGATACCGATAATGCCCAAAATCGTGATTATCGGCCGATAATCGGTCGATCCCTAAAATGAAACTAAATCCCATATTCTAAACTTAGGAATTCCCCCATAAACAATCATCCTTAAATCCTTAAATCTAAATTCCCGTTTAGTTGGTCATCCTCCTCATTGCAATATCTGGGGATCCAACTTTCATTTCCTACATCACAACTTTTCCATGATAATTACCGTATACACCTTTACTAAAAGATATTAAAAGAATTGTATCAAATTTAACATCAATAGGTGTTTCATGGTTGGGTAGACTGGCGGCAGTAAAGATGATGATGGTTTCCAAAATAATATACATATTCCGAAATGTACCTATTTTACTCCCAATTTCATACTTAAAAAGTATCCAATCAGTTCTAATGAAATATATCTGGGGTAATAAAGCGCCTAGAGTAAGAGCAGCTACTTTGTATCAACCACTTCGCAAGGGCGGAGTAGGATGCCCATCGGTCCTTCAATATTATAGAGCAGTCATACTGGATCAATGACGTAATCTTTGGCTTGATGATACCTCTAAACACTGGGTACACATTGAATCTAAGGTACTTGGCAGAAACACAATTAAAGGGGTACTCCGCCCCTAGACATCTTATCCCCTATCCAAAGGATAGGGGATAAGATGTCAGATCGCCGGGGTCCCGCTGCTGGGGACCCCGGGGATCGCTGCTGCAGCACCGCGCTATCATTACTGCGCAGAGCGAGATCGCTCTGCACGTAATGACGGGCAATACAGGGGCCGGAGCATCGTTACGTCACGGCTCCGCCCCTCGTGACGTCACGGCCCGCCCCGTCAATACAAGTCTATGGGAGGGGGCGTGGCCGTCATCAATCCCCCTGCCATAGACTTGCATTAAGGGGACGGGCCGTGATGTCATGAGGGGCGGAGCCATGCCGTCACGCTGCTCCGGCCCCTGTATCGCCCGTCATTACGCACAGAGCGAACTCGCTCTGCCCAGTAATGATGGCGGGGTGCCGCAGCGGCAATCCCCGGGGTTCCCTGCAGCGGGACCGCGGCAATCTAACATCTTATCCCCTATCCTTTGGATAGGGGATAAGATGCCAGGGGCGGAGTACCCCTTTAAGGACATTCTCTCTGCAGCATACCTTTTTAACCAAAGTCCTAAATATACTCATCCGACCATTGGTGCCATCACCCATATACGGAATCCCTTTGTTCTTCCCCAGCAATTGTTTCATGTTACTGTTTCTACATCACCTAGCTCTATATTAGAAGCGGCTATCCCAGACTTAAACATCTCTATCCATTCTTTCAGATTTTTGGAGTGGAGGGGTGTTTGTTCCTTTTGATTATATTAAAAACAAATATAACATAAGTAACAAAGAGTTTTATAAGTTTCTTCAGATTAGACACTTGTTATTGCCTGGAAATATCCCCAATAATACCCCGCCTTCATTATTAAGTGCTTGGCTGGACTCCCTAACCTTCCCCAAAAAAAGGAATATCTTACTGTTACACATTATTATTGGATTCTTACATAACATCTCCTGATATGTATAAATTAAAATGGGAGGAGGAGCTGGGCGCGCAGTTTTCTGACCAACAATGGTATCAAGCCCATTCGGTGGTATCCTCTTTATCTAAATGTATAACCCATCTAGAAAACGCCAAAAAGCTCTTACACCGCTGGTATTTAACACCCCAAAGACTGTCTCAATTTTCTAATGCTCCCAATTGCTGCTGGAGACGTGGAAGTGAAGGAACCTTCCTTCATATTTGGTGGTTCTGCCCGTCTGTATTGAAATTGTGGAGGAGGGTGGGCAGGTTCCTGTACCAAATTTGCGGTTTTACGGTTATTCTAACTGACTATTTAGCCATTTTAAACATAGATCTTAACCTATATTCCCACCAACATAGAACAGTCATTTTACATACACTACTAGTGGTGCGTTCAAAAATAGCCCAAAATTGGAATTCGTCAATTATACCCTCCTTTAACCCCTTAAGGACGCAGGACGTAAATGTACGTCCTGGTGAGGTGGTACTTAACGCACCAGGACGTACATTTACGTCCTGTGCATAACCGCGGGCATCGGAGCGATGCCCGTGTCATGCGCGGCTGATCCCGACTGCTGATCGCAACCAGGGACCCGCTGGCAATGGCCGACGCCCGCGATCTCGTGGGCGTCCGCCATTAACCCCTCAGGTGCCGGGATCAATACAGATCCCGGCATCTGCGGCAGTGCGCGATTTCAATGAATGATCGGATCGCCCGCAGCACTGCTGCGGGGATCCGATCATTCAGAACACCGCACGGAGGTCCCCTCTCCTTCCTCCGTGCGGCTCCCGGCGTCTCCTGCTCTGGTCTGTGATCGAGCAGACCAGAGCAGAAGATGACCGATAATACTGATCTGTTCTATGTCCTATACATAGAACAGATCAGTATTAGCAATCATGGTATTGCTATGAATAGTCCCCTATGGGAACTATTCAAGTGTAAAAAAAAAATGTAAAAAAAATGTAAAAGTAAAAAAAAAAGTGAAAAATCCCCTCCCCCAATAAAAAAGTAAAATGTATGTTTTTTCCTATTTTACCCCCAAAAAGCGTAAAAAATAAATTTTATAGACATATTTGGTATCGCCGCGTGCGTAAATGTCCGAACTATTAAAATAAAATGTTAATGATCCCGTACGGTGAACGGCGTGAATGGAAAAAAAAAAAGTCCAAAATTGCTACTTTTTTAATACATTTTATAAAAAAAATTTGAAAAAATGTATTAAAAGTTTTTTATATGCAAATGTGGTATCAAAAAAAAGTACAGATCATGGCGCAAAAAATGAGCCCCCATACCGCCACTTATACGGAAAAATAAAAAAGTTTTCTTTAGTTCATCTTTAGATAATATGTTGTTCCTTGATGTACTTTAAAATGCACTTACACTGCCCCCATTCCCCCGTGGAGTCACACACACCCTGTGTTTCTTCTGTTCTTTATATATCCCTGCGATCCCACCCGTAAAAGCGGTGGAAATCTATTGTCATAGTCATGTATTGCTATATTGACACATTATACTGTTTGGGATATATAAACTTTATGGGGGCCGTTATGGGGGCTCATTTTTTGCACCATGATCTGACGTTTTTAGCGGTACCATTACTGTATTGATAGGACTTTTTGATCGCTTTTTATTGATTTTTTTCATGATATAAAATGTGACCAAATATACGCTAATTTGGACTTTTTTTGCTCATACACCGTTGACCGTGCAGTTAAATTAATGATATATTTTAACAATTCAGACATTTCCGCACATGGCGATACCACGTATGTTTATTTTTATTTACACAGTTTTTTCTTTTTTTTTAATGGAAAAAGGGGGGTGATTCAAACTTTTATTAGGGAAGGGGTTAAATGATCTTTATTGACTTTTTTTTTGCAGTGCTATAGCTCCCATAGGGACCTATAAGACTGCACACACTGATCTTTTACATTGATCAATGGTTTCTCATAGGAAACGATTGATCAATGATTCTGCCGCTTGACTGCTCATGCCTGGATCTCAGGTACTGAGCAGTTATTCGGCGATCGGACACACAGGAGGCAAGGTAAGGGACCCTCCTGGTGTCCTCCAGCTGTTCGGGACGCCACGATTTTGCCGCGGCAGTCCCAAACAGCCCACTGAGCTAACCAGCAGTACTTTACTTTTACTTTAGACGAGGCGATCAACTTTGAACTCCGCGTCTAAAAGGTTACTGATCGTGGTGTCACGGGTCCCAGCCGTTGTTAGAGGCCAGGCCCGACCCGCTATGACGCTGTGGCCCCGCGTCATAGAAAGAGGGCGGGCTCAGGGCATACAGGTATGCCCTGCATATTTAAGAGGTTAATGAAGGGGTTAAATCACTTTTATTAACTTTTTATTTTTATTTTTTTTTACACAATTTTTCAGTTCCCATAGAGGACTATAACATGTAATCTTCTGATTGCATACATTGATCAATGCTATAGCATAGCATTGATAAGTGTTATCGGCGCTCTGATGCTCCAGCCTGCCATGGCTGACTGGAAAACAGGAGCACCAATCAAACAGCGAGTAGGGAGGTAAGGGCAACCCCGCCGTCCTCTAAGCTGATCTGGACACCACAGTTTCACTGCTGGGTCCCGATCAGTTTGAGCTGCCGGAATAGATGTTTTTCCATTTTAGACGCCGCAATCAACTTTGATTGTGGCGTCTAAGGGGTTAATACCGGACATCACCAGGATTGGTGATGTCCGGATCCTGGCGGTCCCATCGGAACCACCCCTCTATAACTCAGGGTCAGGTTGTGAACACACATCACAGAAGGGGAGCAGGACAAGGGCGTACAGGTACACTGACTAGGGATCGACCGATTATCGGTTTTGCCGATAATCACGATTTTGGGCATTATCGGTATCGGGAATTACCTTGCCGATAAGCCGATAATGCCCCCCCCCCCCCCACCGCGACCGCCCCAGGACCCACCGCACTGCGACCGCCCCCCCGCGTCGCACCCCCCACCGCACCGCCCCAGCCTCATTGCCTGGTTTTATTATTACCTGTTCCCGGGGCCCACGCTACTTCTGGCTCCTGCTGCGTCCTGCCTTACGCTGTGTGCAATGACGAGTGACATCACCGTCAGTGCGCACAGTGACAGCTCAGGAGGACGCCACCGGAGCCAGATGTAGAGTGGGGTGCGGCGGTAGGGGGAGCGGAGCAGTGCGGGGAGCGGTGGCGGTGATAGGTCACAGGACCCCCGGACAGGCAGGGGGAGAGAAGCGGGTGCTGGTGGCAGCGGCGGTCTATGGCACCGCAAAAGCCACAGCAGTGCATTGATTTAAAGCGCCCGCTTTAAATCAATGATCTGCAGCGGTGTCGCGGGGGGATAAATAGACGATAACTTATACCGGAATATCGGTATAAGTTATCGGCTATCGGCCCTAACCTCCACCGATTATCGGTATCGGCCCTAAAAAAACGATATTGGTCGATCCCTAACACTGACAAACTGAAGTCAAAACTTAATGTGAACAAAGCCTAAGCCTACACCGATTTATACAAACACATTATATATATATTATACAAACACAAACACACACATATATTATACAAACACACATATATATATTATACAAACACACACATATATATATATATTATACAAACACAAACACACACATATATTATACAAACACACATATATATATATATTATACAAACACACATATATATATCTTATACAAACACACACATACATATATATTATACAAACACACACACAGATATATTATACAAACACACACACAGATATATTATACAAACACACACATATATATATATATATATATATATATATTATACAAACACACACGTATATATATATATATATATATATATATTATACAAACACACACATATATATATATATATATTATACAAACACACACACACACATATTATACAAACACACACATATATATTATACAAACACACACACACATATATTATACAAACACATTATATATATATTATACAAACACACACACATATATATATATATTATACAAACACAAACACACACATATATTATACAAACACACATATTATACACACGCATATATTATACAAACACACACACACACACATATAGTATACAAACACACATATATATATTATACAAACACACATATATATTATACAAACACACATATATATATTATACAAACACACACATATATTATACAAACACACACACATATATATATATATTATATTATACAAAACACACACATACATATATTATACAAACACACACACATATATATATATATTATATTATACAAAACACACACATATATATATTATACAACACACACATATATATATATTATACAAACACACATATATATATTATACAAACACACACATATATTATACAAACACACACACATATATATATATATATTATATTATACAAAACACACACATATATATATATTATACACACTTACCTACAGCAACAGAGCTGTAGAGCAGCCGTGTAGTTTCCTCATTGTTACTGGACCTGTGATGATGTTAGAGTCATGTGATCAGTCACATGGAGAAAGAGGAGGAGGAGTCACATGATCAGGGGCTGCTGCTCTAGGCTCATCTGCTCAGTGTATGCAGGACTCTGCTGTGCTGGTTGTGATCGCTGCTGGATGAGCTGAAGTTATGTGTATGCAGCAGAGCTGTGTGTGTGTGATGTGCGTGGTGCAGAGCTGTGTATGTGTGTGTTATATATGTCTGCAGCAGAGCTGTGTGTAATGTGCATGTAGCTGAGCTGGATGTGTACACAGTAGAGCTGTATATGTGTAATGTACATGTAGCTGAGCTGTATGTGTACACAGTAGAGCTGTATATGTGTAATGTGCATGTAGCTGAGCTGTATGTGTACAATGTACATGTAGCTGAGCTGTATGTGTACACAGTAGAGCTGTATATGTGTAATGTACATGTAGCTGAGCTGTATGTGTACAATGTACATGTAGCTGAGCTGTATGTGTACACAGTAGAGCTGTATATGTGTAATGTGCATGTAGCTGAGCTGTATGTGTACACAGTAGAGCTGTATATGTGTAATGTACATGTAGCTGAGCTGTATGTGTACACAGTAGAGCTGTATATGTGTAATGTACATGTAGCTGAGCTGTATGTGTACACAGTAGAGCTGTATATATGTAATGTACATGTAGCTGAGCTGTATGTGTACACAGTAGAGCTGTATATGTGTAATGTGCATGTAGCTGAGCTGTATGTGTACACAGTAGAGCTGTATATGTGTAATGTACATGTAGCTGAGCTGTATGTGTACACAGTAGAGCTGTATATGTGTAATGTACATGTAGCTGAGCTGTATGTGTACACAGTAGAGCTGTATATGTGTAATGTACATGTAGCTGAGCTGTATGTGTACACAGTAGAGCTGTGTGTAATGTGCATGTAGCTGAGCTGTATGTGTACACAGTAGAGCTGTATATGTGTAATGTACATGTAGCTGAGCTGTATGTGTACACAGTAGAGCTGTATATGTGTAATGTGCATGTAGCTGAGCTGTATGTGTACACAGTAGAGCTGTATATGTGTAATGTACATGTAGCTGAGCTGTATGTGTACACAGTAGAGCTGTATATATGTAATGTACATGTAGCTGAGCTGTATGTGTACACAGTAGAGCTGTATATGTGTAATGTGCATGTAGCTGAGCTGTATGTGTACACAGTAGAGCTGTATATGTGTAATGTACATGTAGCTGAGCTGTATGTGTACACAGTAGAGCTGTATATGTGTAATGTACATGTAGCTGAGCTGTATGTGTACACAGTAGAGCTGTATATGTGTAATGTACATGTAGCTGAGCTGTATGTGTACACAGTAGAGCTGTGTGTAATGTGCATGTAGCTGAGCTGTATGTGTACACAGTAGAGCTGTATATGTGTAATGTACATGTAGCTGAGCTGTATGTGTACACAGTAGAGCTGTATATGTGTAATGTGCATGTAGCTGAGCTGTATGTGTACAGTAGAGCTGTATATGTGTAATGTACATGTAGCTGAGCTGTATGTGTACACAGTACAGCTGTATATGTGTAATGTGCATGTAGCTGAGCTGTATGTGTACACAGTAGAGCTGTATATGTGTAATGTACATGTAGCTGAGCTGTATGTGTACACAGTAGAGCTGTATATGTGTAATGTGCATGTAGCTGAGCTGTATGTGTACACAGTAGAGCTGTATATGTGTAATGTGCATGTAGCTAAGCTGTATGTGTACACAGTAGAGCTGTATATGTGTAATGTGCATGTAGCTGAGCTGTATGTGTACACAGTAGAGCTGTATATGTGTAATGTGCATGTAGCTGAGCTGTATGTGTACACAGTAGAGCTGTATATGTGTAATGTACATGTAGCTGAGCTGTATGTGTACACAGTAGAGCTGTATATGTGTAATGTACATGTAGCTGAGCTGTATGTGTACACAGTAGAGCTGTATATGTGTAATGTACATGTAGCTGAGCTGTATGTGTACACAGTAGAGCTGTATATGTGTAATGTACATGTAGCTGAGCTGTATGTGTACACAGTAGTGCTGTATATGTGTAATGTGCATGTAGCTGAGCTGTATGTGTACACAGTAGAGCTGTATGTGTGTAATGTACATGTAGCTGAGCTGTATGTGTACACAGTAGAGCTGTATATGTGTAATGTACATGTAGCTGAGCTGTATGTGTACACAGTAGTGCTGTATGTGTGTAATGTGCATGTAGCTGAGCTGTATGTGAGTAATGTGCATGTAGCTGAGCTGTATGTGTACACATTAGAGCTGTATATGTGTAATGTACATGTAGCTGAGCTGTATGTGTACACAGTAGTGCTGTATATGTGTAATGTGCATGTAGCTGAGCTGTATGTGTACACACAGTAGAGCTGTATATGTGTAATGTGCATGTAGCTGAGCTGTATGTGTACACAGTAGAGCTGTATATGTGTAATGTGCATGTAGCTGAGCTGTATGTGTACACAGTAGAGCTGTATATGTGTAATGTGCATGTAGCTGAGCTGTATGTGTACACAGTAGAGCTGTATATGTGTAATGTACATGTAGCTGAGCTGTATGTGTACACAGTAGAGCTGTATATGTGTAATGTACATGTAGCTGAGCTGTATGTGTACACAGTAGAGCTGTATGTGTGTAATGTACATGTAGCTGAGCTGTATGTGTACACAGTAGAGCTGTATGTGTGTAATGTGCATGTAGCTGAGCTGTATGTGTACACAGTAGAGCTGTATATGTGTAATGTACATGTAGCTGAGCTGTATGTGTACACAGTAGAGCTGTATATGTGTAATGTACATGTAGCTGAGCTGTATGTGTACACAGTAGAGCTGTATATGTGTAATGTGCATGTAGCTGAGCTGTATGTGTACAGTAGAGCTGTATATGTGTAATGTACATGTAGCTGAGCTGTATGTGTACACAGTAGAGCTGTATATGTGTAATGTACATGTAGCTGAGCTGTATGTGTACACAGTACAGCTGTATATGTGTAATGTGCATGTAGCTGAGCTGTATGTGTACACAGTAGAGCTGTATATGTGTAATGTACATGTAGCTGATCTGTATGTGTACACAGTAGAGCTGTATATGTGTAATGTGCATGTAGCTGAGCTGTATGTGTACACAGTAGAGCTGTATATGTGTAATGTGCATGTAGCTAAGCTGTATGTGTACACAGTAGAGCTGTATATGTGTAATGTGCATGTAGCTGAGCTGTATGTGTACACAGTAGAGCTGTATATGTGTAATGTACATGTAGCTGAGCTGTATGTGTACACAGTAGAGCTGTATATGTGTAATGTACATGTAGCTGAGCTGTATGTGTACACAGTAGAGCTGTATATGTGTAATGTACATGTAGCTGAGCTGTATGTGTACACAGTAGAGCTGTATATGTGTAATGTACATGTAGCTGAGCTGTATGTGTACACAGTAGAGCTGTATATGTGTAATGTACATGTAGCTGAGCTGTATGTGTACACAGTACAGCTGTATATGTGTAATGTGCATGTAGCTGAGCTGTATGTGTACACAGTAGAGCTGTATGTGTACACAGTAGAGCTGTATATGTACACAGTAGAGCTGTATATGTGTTATTTACATGTAGCTGAGCTGTATGTGTACACAGTAGAGCTGTATATGTGTAATGTACATGTAGCTGAGCTGTATGTGTACACAGTAGAGCTGTATATGTGTAATGTACATGTAGCTGAGCTGTATGTGTACACAGTAGAGCTGTATATGTGTAATGTGCATGTAGCTGAGCTGTATGTGTACACAGTAGAGCTGTATATGTGTAATGTGCATGTAGCTGAGCTGTATGTGTACACAGTAGAGCTGTATGTGTACACAGTAGAGCTGTATATGTACACAGTAGAGCTGTATATGTGTTATGTACATGTAGCTGAGCTGTATGTGTACACAGTAGAGCTGTATATGTGTAATGTGCATGTAGCTGAGCTGTATGTGTACACAGTAGAGCTGTATATGTGTAATGTACATGTAGCTGAGCTGTATGTGTACACAGTAGAGCTGTATATGTGTAATGTACATGTAGCTGAGCTGTATGTGTACACAGTAGAGCTGTATATGTGTAATGTACATGTAGCTGAGCTGTATGTGTACACAGTAGAGCTGTATATGTGTAATGTACATGTAGCTGAGCTGTATGTGTACACAGTAGTGCTGTATATGTGTAATGTACATGTAGCTGAGCTGTATGTGTACACAGTAGACCTGTATATGTGTAATGTGCATGTAGCTGAGCTGTATGTGTACACAGTAGAGCTGTATATGTGTAATGTACATGTAGCTGAGCTGTATGTGTACACAGTAGAGCTGTATATGTGTATTGTGCATGTAGCTGAGCTGTATGTGTACACAGTAGAGCTGTATATGTGTAATGTGCATGTAGCTGAGCTGTATGTGTACACAGTAGAGCTGTATGTGTGTAATGTACATGTAGCTGAGCTGTATGTGTACACAGTAGAGCTGTATATGTGTAATGTGCATGTAGCTGAGCTGTATGTGTACACAGTAGAGCTGTATATGTGTAATGTGCATGTAGCTGAGCTGTATGTGTACACAGTAGAGCTGTATGTGTACACAGTAGAGCTGTATATGTACACAGTAGAGCTGTATATGTGTAATGTGCATGTAGCTGAGCTGTATGTGTACACAGTAGAGCTGTATATGTGTAATGTGCATGTAGCTGAGCTGTATGTGTACACAGTAGAGCTGTATATGTGTAATGTACATGTAGCTGAGCTGTATGTGTACACAGTAGTGCTGTATGTGTGTAATGTGCATGTAGCTGAGCTGTATGTGAGTAATGTGCATGTAGCTGAGCTGTATGTGTACACATTAGAGCTGTATATGTGTAATGTACATGTAGCTGAGCTGTATGTGTACACAGTAGAGCTGTATATGTGTAATGTACATGTAGCTGAGCTGTATGTGTACACAGTAGAGCTGTATGTGTGTAATGTACATGTAGCTGAGCTGTATGTGTACACAGTAGAGCTGTATATGTGTAATGTGCATGTAGCTGAGCTGTATGTGTACACAGTAGAGCTGTATATGTACACAGTAGAGCTGTATATGTGTTATGTACATGTAGCTGAGCTGTATGTGTACACAGTAGAGCTGTATATGTGTAATGTACATGTATCTGAGCTGTATGTGTACACAGTAGAGCTGTATATGTGTAATGTACATGTAGCTGAGCTGTATGTGTACACAGTAGAGCTGTATATGTGTAATGTTCATGTAGCTGAGCTGTATGTGTACACAGTAGAGCTGTATATGTGTAATGTGCATGTAGCTGAGCTGTATGTGTACACAGTAGAGCTGTATGTGTACACAGTAGAGCTGTATATGTACACAGTAGAGCTGTATATGTGTAATGTACATGTAGCTGAGCTGTATGTGTACACAGTAGAGCTGTATATGGGTAAAGTACATGTAGCTGAGCTGTATGTGTACACAGTAGAGCTGTATATGTGTAATGTGCATGTAGCTGAGCTGTATGTGTACACAGTAGAGCTGTATATGTGTAATGTACATGTAGCTGAGCTGTATGTGTACACAGTAGAGCTGTATATGTGTAATGTACATGTAGCTGAGCTGTATGTGTACACAGTAGAGCTGTATATGTGTAATGTGCATGTAGCTGAGCTGTATGTGTACACAGTAGAGCTGTATGTGTGTAATGTACATGTAGCTGAGCTGTATGTGTACACAGTAGAGCTGTATATGTACACAGTAGAGCTGTATATGTGTTATGTACATGTAGCTGAGCTGTATGTGTACACAGTAGAGCTGTATATGTGTAATGTACATGTAGCTGAGCTGTATGTGTACACAGTAGAGCTGTATATGTGTAATGTACATGTAGCTGAGCTGTATGTGTACACAGTAGAGCTGTATATGTGTAATGTGCATGTAGCTGAGCTGTATGTGTACACAGTAGAGCTGTATATGTGTAATGTGCATGTAGCTGAGCTGTATGTGTACACAGTAGAGCTGTATGTGTACACAGTAGAGCTGTATATGTACACAGTAGAGCTGTATATGTGTAATGTACATGTAGCTGAGCTGTATGTGTACACAGTAGAGCTGTATATGTGTAATGTACATGTAGCTGAGCTGTATGTGTACACAGTAGAACTGTATATGTGTAATGTGCATGTAGCTGAGCTGTATGTGTACACAGTAGAGCTGTATATGTGTAATGTACATGTAGCTGAGCTGTATGTGTACACAGTAGAGCTGTATATGTGTAATGTACATGTAGCTGAGCTGTATGTGTACACAGTAGAGCTGTATATGTGTAATGTGCATGTAGCTGAGCTGTATGTGTACACAGTAGAGCTGTATATGTGTAATGTGCATGTAGCTGAGCTGTATGTGTACAGTAGAGCTGTATATGTGTAATGTACATGTAGCTGAGCTGTATGTGTACACAGTAGAGCTGTATATGTGTAATGTGCATGTAGCTGAGCTGTATGTGTACACAGTAGAGCTGTATATGTGTAATGTACATGTAGCTGAGCTGTATGTGTACACAGTAGAGCTGTATATGTGTAATGTGCATGTAGCTGAGCTGTATGTGTACACAGTAGAGCTGTATATGTGTAATGTGCATGTAGCTGAGCTGTATGTGTACACAGTAGAGCTGTATATGTGTAATGTGCATGTAGCTGAGCTGTATGTGTACACAGTAGAGCTGTATATGTGTAATGTACATGTAGCTGAGCTGTATGTGTACACAGTAGAGCTGTATATGTGTAATGTACATGTAGCTGAGCTGTATGTGTACACAGTAGAGCTGTATATGTGTAATGTACATGTAGCTGAGCTGTATGTGTACACAGTAGAGCTGTATATGTGTAATGTACATGTAGCTGAGCTGTACGTGTACACAGTAGAGCTGTATATGTGTAATGTACATGTAGCTGAGCTGTATGTGTACACAGTAGTGCTGTATATGTGTAATGTGCATGTAGCTGAGCTGTATGTGTACACAGTAGAGCTGTATATGTGTAATGTACATGTAGCTGAGCTGTATGTGTACACAGTAGAGCTGTATATGTGTAATGTACATGTAGCTGAGCTGTATGTGTACACAGTAGTGCTGTATGTGTGTAATGTGCATGTAGCTGAGCTGTATGTGAGTAATGTGCATGTAGCTGAGCTGTATGTGTACACATTAGAGCTGTATATGTGTAATGTACATGTAGCTGAGCTGTATGTGTACACAGTAGTGCTGTATATGTGTAATGTGCATGTAGCTGAGCTGTATGTGTACACACAGTAGAGCTGTATATGTGTAATGTGCATGTAGCTGAGCTGTATGTGTACACAGTAGAGCTGTATATGTGTAATGTGCATGTAGCTGAGCTGTATGTGTACACAGTAGAGCTGTATATGTGTAATGTGCATGTAGCTGAGCTGTATGTGTACACAGTAGAGCTGTATATGTGTAATGTACATGTAGCTGAGCTGTATGTGTACACAGTAGAGCTGTATGTGTGTAATGTACATGTAGCTGAGCTGTATGTGTACACAGTAGAGCTGTATGTGTGTAATGTACATGTAGCTGAGCTGTATGTGTACACAGTAGAGCTGTATATGTGTAATGTGCATGTAGCTGAGCTGTATGTGTACACAGTAGAGCTGTATATGTGTAATGTGCATGTAGCTGAGCTGTATGTGTACACAGTAGAGCTGTATATGTACACAGTAGAGCTGTATATGTGTTATGTACATGTAGCTGAGCTGTATGTGTACACAGTAGAGCTGTATATGTGTAATGTACATGTAGCTGAGCTGTATGTGTACACAGTAGAGCTGTATATGTGTAATGTACATGTAGCTGAGCTGTATGTGTACACAGTAGAGCTGTATATGTGTAATGTGCTTGTAGCTGAGCTGTATGTGTACACAGTAGAGCTGTATATGTGTAATGTGCATGTAGCTGAGCTGTATGTGTACACAGTAGAGCTGTATGTGTACACAGTAGAGCTGTATGTGTACACAGTAGAGCTGTATATGTACACAGTAGAGCTGTATATGTGTAATATACATGTAGCTGAGCTGTATGTGTACACAGTAGAGCTGTATATGTGTAATGTGCATGTAGCTGAGCTGTATGTGTACACAGTAGAGCTGTATATGTGTAATGTGCATGTAGCTGAGCTGTATGTGTACAGTAGAGCTGTATATGTGTAATGTACATGTAGCTGAGCTGTATGTGTACACAGTAGAGCTGTATATGTGTAATGTACATGTAGCTGAGCTGTATGTGTACACAGTAGAGCTGTATATGTGTAATGTGCATGTAGCTGAGCTGTATGTGTACACAGTAGAGCTGTATATGTGTAATGTGCATGTAGCTGAGCTGTATGTGTACAGTAGAGCTGTATATGTGTAATGTACATGTAGCTGATCTGTATGTGTACACAGTAGAGCTGTATATGTGTAATGTGCATGTAGCTGAGCTGTATGTGTACACAGTAGAGCTGTATATGTGTAATGTGCATGTAGCTGAGCTGTATGTGTACACAGTAGAGCTGTATATGTGTAATGTGCATGTAGCTGAGCTGTATGTGTACACAGTAGAGCTGTATATGTGTAATGTGCATGTAGCTGAGCTGTATGTGTACACAGTAGAGCTGTATATGTGTAATGTACATGTAGCTGAGCTGTATGTGTACACAGTAGAGCTGTATATGTGTAATGTACATGTAGCTGAGCTGTATGTGTACACAGTAGAGCTGTATATGTGTAATGTACATGTAGCTGAGCTGTATGTGTACACAGTAGAGCTGTATATGTGTAATGTACATGTAGCTGAGCTGTATGTGTACACAGTAGTGCTGTATATGTGTAATGTGCATGTAGCTGAGCTGTATGTGTACACAGTAGAGCTGTATGTGTGTAATGTACATGTAGCTGAGCTGTATGTGTACACAGTAGAGCTGTATATGTGTAATGTACATGAAGCTGAGCTGTATGTGTACACAGTAGTGCTGTATGTGTGTAATGTGCATGTAGCTGAGCTGTATGTGAGTAATGTGCATGTAGCTGAGCTGTATGTGTACACATTAGAGCTGTATATGTGTAATGTACATGTAGCTGAGCTGTATGTGTACACAGTAGTGCTGTATATGTGTAATGTGCATGTAGCTGAGCTGTATGTGTACACACAGTAGAGCTGTATATGTGTAATGTGCATGTAGATGAGCTGTATGTGTACACAGTAGAGCTGTATATGGGTAATGTACATGTAGCTGAGCTGTATGTGTACACAGTAGAGCTGTATATGTGTAATGTACATGTAGCTGAGCTGTATGTGTACACAGTAGAGCTGTATATGTGTAATGTACATGTAGCTGAGCTGTATGTGTACACAGTAGAGCTGTATGTGTGTAATGTACATGTAGCTGAGCTGTATGTGTACACAGTAGAGCTGTATATGTGTAATGTGCATGTAGCTGAGCTGTATGTGTACACAGTAGAGCTGTATATGTGTAATGTGCATGTAGCTGAGCTGTATGTGTACACAGTAGAGCTGTATATGTACACAGTAGAGCTGTATATGTGTTATGTACATGTAGCTGAGCTGTATGTGTACACAGTAGAGCTGTATATGTGTAATGTACATGTAGCTGAGCTGTATGTGTACACAGTAGAGCTGTATATGTGTAATGTACATGTAGCTGAGCTGTATGTGTACACAGTAGAGCTGTATATGTGTAATGTGCATGTAGCTGAGCTGTATGTGTACACAGTAGAGCTGTATATGTGTAATGTGCATGTAGCTGAGCTGTATGTGTACACAGTAGAGCTGTATGTGTACACAGTAGAGCTGTATATGTACACAGTAGAGCTGTATATGTGTAATGTGCATGTAGCTGAGCTGTATGTGTACACAGTAGAGCTGTATATGTGTAATGTGCATGTAGCTGAGCTGTATGTGTACACAGTAGAGCTGTATATGTGTAATGTACATGTAGCTGAGCTGTATGTGTACACAGTAGAGCTGTATATGTGTAATGTACATGTAGCTGAGCTGTATGTGTACACAGTAGAGCTGTATGTGTGTAATGTACATGTAGCTGAGCTGTATGTGTACACAGTAGAGCTGTATATGTGTAATGTGCATGTAGCTGAGCTGTATGTGTACACAGTAGAGCTGTATATGTGTAATGTGCATGTAGCTGAGCTGTATGTGTACACAGTAGAGCTGTATATGTACACAGTAGAGCTGTATATGTGTTATGTACATGTAGCTGAGCTGTATGTGTACACAGTAGAGCTGTATATGTACACAGTAGAGCTGTATATGTACACAGTAGAGCTGTATATGGGTAATGTACATGTAGCTGAGCTGTATGTGTACACAGTAGAGCTGTATATGTGTAATGTACATGTAGCTGAGCTGTATGTGTACACAGTAGAGCTGTATATGTTTAATGTACATGTAGCTGAGCTGTATGTGTACACAGTAGAGCTGTATGTGTGTAATGTACATGTAGCTGAGCTGTATGTGTACACAGTAGAGCTGTATATGTGTAATGTGCATGTAGCTGAGCTGTATGTGTACACAGTAGAGCTGTATATGTGTAATGTGCATGTAGCTGAGCTGTATGTGTACACAGTAGAGCTGTATATGTACACAGTAGAGCTGTATATGTGTTATGTACATGTAGCTGAGCTGTATGTGTACACAGTAGAGCTGTATATGTGTAATGTACATGTAGCTGAGCTGTATGTGTACACAGTAGAGCTGTATATGTGTAATGTACATGTAGCTGAGCTGTATGTGTACACAGTAGAGCTGTATATGTGTAATGTGCATGTAGCTGAGCTGTATGTGTACACAGTAGAGCTGTATATGTGTAATGTGCATGTAGCTGAGCTGTATGTGTACACAGTAGAGCTGTATGTGTACACAGTAGAGCTGTATATGTACACAGTAGAGCTGTATATGTGTAATGTGCATGTAGCTGAGCTGTATGTGTACACAGTAGAGCTGTATATGTGTAATGTGCATGTAGCTGAGCTGTATGTGTACACAGTAGAGCTGTATATGTGTAATGTACATGTAGCTGAGCTGTATGTGTACACAGTAGAGCTGTATATGTGTAATGTACATGTAGCTGAGCTGTATGTGTACACAGTAGAGCTGTATGTGTGTAATGTACATGTAGCTGAGCTGTATGTGTACACAGTAGAGCTGTATATGTGTAATGTGCATGTAGCTGAGCTGTTTGTGTACACAGTAGAGCTGTATATGTGTAATGTGCATGTAGCTGAGCTGTATGTGTACACAGTAGAGCTGTATATGTACACAGTAGAGCTGTATATGTGTTATGTACATGTAGCTGAGCTGTATGTGTACACAGTAGAGCTGTATATGTACACAGTAGAGCTGTATATGTGTAATGTACATGTAGCTGAGCTGTATGTGTACACAGTAGAGCTGTATATGTGTAATGTGCATGTAGCTGAGCTGTATGTGTACACAGTAGAGCTGTATATGTGTAATGTGCATGTAGCTGAGCTGTATGTGTACACAGTAGAGCTGTATGTGTACACAGTAGAGCTGTATATGTACACAGTAGAGCTGTATATGTGTAATGTACATGTAGCTGAGCTGTATGTGTACACAGTAGAGCTGTATATGGGTAATGTACATGTAGCTGAGCTGTATGTGTACACAGTAGAGCTGTATATGTGTAATGTGCATGTAGCTGAGCTGTATGTGTACACAGTAGAGCTGTATATGTGTAATGTGCATGTAGCTGAGCTGTATGTGTACAGTAGAGCTGTATATGTGTAATGTACATGTAGCTGAGCTGTATGTGTACACAGTAGAGCTGTATATGTGTAATGTACATGTAGCTGAGCTGTATGTGTACACAGTAGAGCTGTATATGTGTAATGTGCATGTAGCTGAGCTGTATGTGTACACAGTAGAGCTGTATATGTGTAATGTGCATGTAGCTGAGCTGTATGTGTACAGTAGAGCTGTATATGTGTAATGTACATGTAGCTGAGCTGTATGTGTACACAGTAGAGCTGTATATGTGTAATGTGCATGTAGCTGAGCTGTATGTGTACACAGTAGAGCTGTATATGTGTAATGTGCATGTAGCTGAGCTGTATATGTGTAATGTGCATGTAGCTGAGCTGTATGTGTACACAGTAGTGCTGTATGTGTGTAATGTGCATGTAGCTGAGCTGTATGTGAGTAATGTGCATGTAGCTGAGCTGTATGTGTACACATTAGAGCTGTATATGTGTAATGTACATGTAGCTGAGCTGTATGTGTACACAGTAGTGCTGTATATGTGTAATGTGCATGTAGCTGAGCTGTATGTGTACACACAGTAGAGCTGTATATGTGTAATGTGCATGTAGCTGAGCTGTATGTGTACACAGTAGAGCTGTATATGTGTAATGTACATGTAGCTGAGCTGTATGTGTACACAGTAGAGCTGTATATGTGTAATGTACATGTAGCTGAGCTGTATGTGTACACAGTAGAGCTGTATATGTGTAATGTACATGTAGCTGAGCTGTATGTGTACACAGTAGTGCTGTATATGTGTAATGTGCATGTAGCTGAGCTGTATGTGTACACAGTAGAGCTGTATGTGTGTAATGTACATGTAGCTGAGCTGTATGTGTACACAGTAGAGCTCTATATGTGTAATGTACATGAAGCTGAGCTGTATGTGTACACAGTAGTGCTGTATGTGTGTAATGTGCATGTAGCTGAGCTGTATGTGAGTAATGTGCATGTAGCTGAGCTGTATGTGTACACATTAGAGCTGTATATGTGTAATGTACATGTAGCTGAGCTGTATGTGTACACAGTAGTGCTGTATATGTGTAATGTGCATGTAGCTGAGCTGTATGTGTACACACAGTAGAGCTGTATATGTGTAATGTGCATGTAGCTGAGCTGTATGTGTACACAGTAGAGCTGTATATGTGTAATGTGCATGTAGCTGAGCTGTATGTGTACACAGTAGAGCTGTATATGGGTAATGTACATGTAGCTGAGCTGTATGTGTACACAGTAGAGCTGTATATGTGTAATGTACATGTAGCTGAGCTGTATGTGTACACAGTAGAGCTGTATATGTGTAATGTACATGTAGCTGAGCTGTATGTGTACACAGTAGAGCTGTATGTGTGTAATGTACATGTAGCTGAGCTGTATGTGTACACAGTAGAGCTGTATATGTGTAATGTGCATGTAGCTGAGCTGTATGTGTACACAGTAGAGCTGTATATGTACACAGTAGAGCTGTATATGTGTTATGTACATGTAGCTGAGCTGTATGTGTACACAGTAGAGCTGTATATGTGTAATGTACATGTAGCTGAGCTGTATGTGTACACAGTAGAGCTGTATATGTGTAATGTACATGTAGCTGAGCTGTATGTGTACACAGTAGAGCTGTATATGTGTAATGTGCATGTAGCTGAGCTGTATGTGTACACAGTAGAGCTGTATATGTGTAATGTGCATGTAGCTGAGCTGTATGTGTACACAGTAGAGCTGTATGTGTACACAGTAGAGCTGTATATGTACACAGTAGAGCTGTATATGTGTAATGTACATGTAGCTGAGCTGTATGTGTACACAGTAGAGCTGTATATGGGTAATGTACATGTAGCTGAGCTGTATGTGTACACAGTAGAGCTGTATATGTGTAATGTGCATGTAGCTGAGCTGTATGTGTACACAGTAGAGCTGTATATGTGTAATGTACATGTAGCTGAGCTGTATGTGTACACACAGTAGAGCTGTATATGTGTAATGTGCATGTAGCTGAGCTGTATGTGTACACAGTAGAGCTGTATATGTGTAATGTGCATGTAGCTGAGCTGTATGTGTACAGTAGAGCTGTATATGTGTAATGTACATGTAGCTGAGCTGTATGTGTACACAGTAGAGCTGTATATGTGTAATGTACATGTAGCTGAGCTGTATGTGTACACAGTAGAGCTGTATATGTGTTATGTGCATGTAGCTGAGCTGTATGTGTACACAGTAGAGCTGTATATGTGTAATGTGCATGTAGCTGAGCTGTATGTGTACACAGTAGAGCTGTATATGTGTAATGTACATGTAGCTGAGCTGTATGTGTACACAGTAGAGCTGTATATGTGTAATGTGCATGTATCTGAGCTGTATGTGTACACAGTAGAGCTGTATATGTGTAATGTGCATGTAGCTGAGCTGTATGTGTACACAGTAGAGCTGTATATATGTAATGCGCATGTAGCTGAGCTGTATGTGTACACAGTAGAGCTGTATATGTGTAATGTACATGTAGCTAAGCTGTATGTGTACACAGTAGAGCTGTATATGTACACAGTAGAGCTGTATATGTGTAATGTACATGTAGCTGAGCTGTGTGTACACAGTAGAGCTGTATATGTGTAATGTGCATGTAGCTGAGCTGTATGTGTACACAGTAGAGCTGTATATGTGTAATGTGCATGTAGCTGAGCTGTATGTGTACACAGTAGAGCTGTATATGTGTAATGTGCATGTAGCTGAGCTGTATGTGTACACAGTAGTGCTGTATATGTGTAATGTGCATGTAGCTGAGCTGTATGTGTGCACAGTAGAGCTGTATATGTGTAATGTACATGTAGCTGAGCTGTATGTGTACACAGTAGAGCTGTATATGTGTAATGTGCATGTAGCTGAGCTGTATGTGTACACAGTAGAGCTGTATATGTGTAATGTACATGTAGCTGAGCTGTATGTGTACACAGTAGAGCTGTATATGTGTAATGTACATGTAGCTGAGCTGTATGTGTACACAGTAGAGCTGTATATGTGTAATGTACATGTAGCTGAGCTGTATGTGTACACAGAGCTGTATATGTGTAATGTGCATGTAGCTGAGCTGTATATGTACACAGTAGAGATGTATACGTGTAATGTGCATGTAGCTGAGCTGTATGTGTACACAGTAGAGTTGTATATGGGTAATGTACGTGTAGCTGAGCTGTATGTGTACACAGTAGTGCTGTATATGTGTAATGTACATGTAGCTGAGCTGTATGTGTACACAGTAGAGCTGTATATGTGTAATGTACATGTAGCTGAGCTGTATGTGTACACAGTAGAGCTGTCTATGGGTTAAGTACATGTAGCTGAGCTGTATGTGTACACAGTAGAGCTGTATATGTGTAATGTACATGTAGCTGAGCTATATGTGTACACAGTAGAGCTGTATATGGGTAATGTGCATGTAGCTGAGCTGTATGTGTACACAGTAGAGCTGTATATGGGAAATGTACATTTATCTGAGCTGTATGTGTACACAGTAGAGCTGTATATGTGTAAAGTGCATGTAGCTGAGCTGTATGTGTACAAAGTAGAGCTGTATATGTGTAATGTACATGTAGCTGAGCTGTATGTGTACACAGTAGAGCTGTATATGTGTAATGTACATGTAGTCAAGCTGTATGTGTACACAGTAGAGCTGTATGTGTGTAATGTACATGTAGCTGAGCTGTATGTGTACACAGTAGAGCTGTATATGTGTAATGTGCATGTAGCTGAGCTGTATGTGTACACAGTAGAGCTGTATATGTGTAATGTGCATGTAGCTGAGCTGTATGTGTACACAGTAGAGCTGTATATGTACACAGTAGAGCTGTATATGTGTTATGTACATGTAGCTGAGCTGTATGTGTACACAGTAGAGCTGTATGTGTACACAGTAGAGCTGTATATGTACACAGTAGAGCTGTATATGTGTAATGTACATGTAGCTGAGCTGTATGTGTACACAGTAGAGCTGTATATGGGTAATGTACATGTAGCTGAGCTGTATGTGTACACAGTAGAGCTGTATATGTGTAATGTGCATGTAGCTGAGCTGTATGTGTACACAGTAGAGCTGTATATGTGTAATGTACATGTAGCTGAGCTGTATGTGTACACAGTAGAGCTGTATATGTGTAATGTGCATGTAGCTGAGCTGTATGTGTACACAGTAGAGCTGTATATGTGTAATGTGCATGTAGCTGAGCTGTATGTGTACAGTAGAGCTGTATATGTGTAATGTACATGTAGCTGAGCTGTATGTGTACACAGTAGAGCTGTATATGTGTAATGTACATGTAGCTGAGCTGTATGTGTACACAGTAGAGCTGTATATGTGTAATGTGCATGTAGCTGAGCTGTATGTGTACACAGTAGAGCTGTATATGTGTAATGTACATGTAGCTGAGCTGTATGTGTACACAGTAGAGCTGTATATGTGTAATGTGCATGTAGCTGAGCTGTATGTGTACACAGTAGAGCTGTATATGTGTAATGTGCATGTAGCTGAGCTGTATGTGTACACAGTAGAGCTGTATATATGTAATGCGCATGTAGCTGAGCTGTATGTGTACACAGTAGAGCTGTATATGTGTAATGTACATGTAGCTAAGCTGTATGTGTACACAGTAGAGCTGTATATGTACACAGTAGAGCTGTATATGTGTAATGTACATGTAGCTGAGCTGTATGTGTACACAGTAGAGCTGTATATGTGTAATGTGCATGTAGCTGAGCTGTATGTGTACACAGTAGAGCTGTATATGTGTAATGTGCATGTAGCTGAGCTGTATGTGTACACAGTAGAGCTGTATATGTGTAATGTGCATGTAGTTGAGCTGTATGTGTACACAGTAGTGCTGTATATGTGTAATGTGCATGTAGCTGAGCTGTATGTGTGCACAGTAGAGCTGTATATTTGTAATGTACATGTAGCTGAGCTGTATGTGTACACAGTAGAGCTGTATATGTGTAATGTGCATGTAGCTGAGCTGTATGTGTACACAGTAGAGCTGTATATGTGTAATGTACATGTAGCTGAGCTGTATGTGTACACAGTAGAGCTGTATATGTGTAATGTACATGTAGCTGAGCTGTATGTGTACACAGTAGAGCTGTATATGTGTAATGTACATGTAGCTGAGCTGTATGTGTACACAGAGCTGTATATGTGTAATGTGCATGTAGCTGAGCTGTATATGTACACAGTAGAGATGTATATGTGTAATGTGCATGTAGCTGAGCTGTATGTGTACACAGTAGAGCTGTATATGGGTAATGTACGTGTAGCTGAGCTGTATGTGTACACAGTAGTGCTGTATATGTGTAATGTACATGTAGCTGAGCTGTATGTGTACACAGTAGAGCTGTATATGTGTAATGTACATGTAGCTGAGCTGTATGTGTACACAGTAGAGCTGTCTATGGGTAAAGTACATGTAGCTGAGCTGTATGTGTACACAGTAGAGCTGTATATGTGTAATGTACATGTAGCTGAGCTATATGTGTACACAGTAGAGCTGTATATGGGTAATGTACATGTAGCTGAGCTGTATATGTGTAATGTGCATGTAGCTGAGCTGTATGTGTACACAGTAGAGCTGTATATGGGTAATGTACATTTAGCTGAGCTGTATGTGTACACAGTAGAGCTGTATATGTGTAAAGTGCATGTAGCTGAGCTGTATGTGTACAAAGTAGAGCTGTATATGTGTAATGTACATGTAGCTGAGCTGTATGTGTACACAGTAGAGCTGTATATGTGTAATGTACATGTAGCCAAGCTGTATGTGTACACAGTAGAGCTGTATATGTGTAATGCACATGTAGCTGAGCTGTATGTGTACACAGTAGAGCTGTATATGTGTAATGTACATGTAGCTGAGCTGTATGTGTACACAGTAGAGCTGTATATGTGTAATGTGCATGTAGCTGAGCTGTATGTGTACACAGAGCTGTATATGTGTAATGTACATGTAGCTGAGTTGTATGTGTACACACTAAAGCTGTATATGTGTAATGTACATGTAGCTGAGCTGTATGTGTACACAGTAGAGCTGTATATATGTAATGCGCATGTAGCTGAGCTGTATGTGTACACAGTAGAGCTGTATATGTGTAATGTACATGTAGCTGAGCTGTATGTGTACACAGTAGAGCTGTATGTGTGTAATGTACATGTAGCTGAGCTGTATGTGTACACAGTAGAGCTGTATATGTGTAATGTGCATGTAGCTGAGCTGTATGTGTACACAGTAGAGCTGTATATGTGTAATGTGCATGTAGCTGAGCTGTATGTGTACACAGTAGAGCTGTATATGTACACAGTAGAGCTGTATATGTGTAATGTACATGTAGCTGAGCTGTATGTGTACACAGTAGAGCTGTGTATGTGTAATGTGCATGTAGCTGAGCTGTATGTGTACACAGTAGAGCTGCTGTATATGTGTAATGTACATGTAGCTGAGCTGTATGTGTACACAGTAGAGCTGTATATGTGTAATGTACATGTAGCTGAGCTGTATGTGTACACAGTAGTGCTGTATATGTGTAATGTGCATGTAGCTGAGCTGTATGTGTGCACAGTAGTGCTGTATATGTGTAATGTGCATGTAGCTGAGCTGTATGTGTACACAGTAGAGCTGTATATGTGTAATGTACATGTAGCTGAGCTGTATATGTGTAATGTACATGTAGCTGAGCTGTATGTGTACACACTAAAGCTGTATATGTGTAATGTACATGTAGCTGAGCTGTATGTGTACACAGTAGAGCTGTATATGTGTAATGTACATGTAGCTGAGCTGTATGTGTGCACAGTAGAGCTGTATATGTGTTTTGTACATGTAGCTGAGCTGTATGTGTACACAGTAGAGCTGTATATGTGTAATGTACATGTAGCTGAGCTGTATGTGTACACAGTAGAGCTGTATATGTGTAATGTGCATGTAGCTGAGCTGTATGTGTACACAGTAGAGCTGTATATGTGTAATGTACATGTAGCTGAGCTGTATGTGTACACAGTAGAGCTGTATATGTGTAATGTGCATGTAGCTGAGCTGTATGTGTACACAGTAGAGCTGTATATGTGTAATGTGCATGTAGCTGAGCTGTATGTGTACACAGTAGTGCTGTATATGTGTAATGTGCATGTAGCTGAGCTGTATGTGTGCACAGTAGAGCTGTATATGTGTAATGTACATGTAGCTGAGCTGTATGTGTACACAGTAGAGCTGTATATGTGTAATGTGCATGTAGCTGAGCTGTATGTGTACACAGTAGAGCTGTATATGTGTAATGTACATGTAGCTGAGCTGTATGTGTACACAGTAGAGCTGTATATGGGTAATGTACATGTAGCTGAGCTGTTTGTGTACACAGTAGAGCTGTATATGTGTAATGTACATGTAGCTGAGCTGTATGTGTACACAGTAGAGCTGTATATGTGTAATGTACATGTAGCTGAGCTGTATGTGTACACAGTAGTGCTGTATATGTGTAATGTGCATGTAGCTGAGCTGTATGTGTACACAGTAGTGCTGTATATGTGTAATGTGCATGTAGCTGAGCTGTATGTGTACACAGTAGTGCTGTATATGTGTAATGTGCATGTAGCTGAGCTGTATGTGTGCACAGTAGAGCTGTATATGTGTAATGTACATGTAGCCAAGCTGTATGTGTACACAGTAGAGCTGTATATGTGTAATGCACATGTAGCTGAGCTGTATGTGTACACAGTAGAGCTGTATATGTGTAATGTATATGTAGCTGAGCTGTATGTGTACACAGTAGAGCTGTATATGTGTAATGTGCATGTAGCTGAGCTGTATGTGTACACAGAGCTGTATATGTGTAATGTACATGTAGCTGAGTTGTATGTGTACACACTAAAGCTGTATATGTGTAATGTACATGTAGCTGAGCTGTATGTGTACACAGTGGAGCTTTATATGTGTAATGTACATGTAGCTGAGCTGTATGTGTACACAGTAGAGCTGTATATGTGTAATGTACATGTAGCTGTGCTGTATGTGTACACAGTAGAGCTGTATATGTGTAATGTGCTTGTAGCTGAGCTGTATGTGTACACAGTAGAGCTGTATATGTGTAATGTACATGTAGCTGAGCTGTATGTGTACACAGTAGAGCTGTATATGTGTAATGTACATGTAGCTGAGTTGTATGTGTACACAGTAGAGCTGTATATGTGTAATGTACTTGTAGCTGAGCTGTATGTGTGTAATGTACATGTAGCTGAGCTGTATGTGTACACACTAAAGCTGTATATGTGTAATGTACATGTAGCTGAGCTGTATGTGTACACAGTAGAGCTGTATATGTGTAATGTACATGTAGCTGAGTTGTATGTGTACACACTAAAGCTGTATATGTGTAATGTACATGTAGCTGAGCTGTATGTGTACACAGTAGAGCTGTATATGTGTAATGTGCATGTAGCTGAGCTGTATGTGTACACAGTAGAGCTGTATATGTAATGTACATGTAGCTGAGCTGTATGTGTACACAGTAAAGCTGTATATGTGTAATGTACATGTAGCTGAGCTGTATGTGTACACAGTAGAGCTGTATATGTGTAATGTGCATGTAGCTGAGCTGTATGTGTACACAGTAGTGCTGTATATGTGTAATGTACATGTAGCTGAGCTGTATGTGTACACAGTAGAGCTGTATATGTGTAATGTACATGTAGCTGAGCTGTATGTGTACACAGTAGAGCTGTATATGTGTAATGTACATGTAGCTGAGCTGTATATGTGTAATGTGCATGTAGCTGAGCTGTATGTGTACACAGTAGTGCTGTATATGTGTATTGTACATGTAGCTGAGCTGTATGTGTACACAGTAGTGCTGTATATGTGTAATGTACATGTAGCTGAGCTGTATGTGTACACAGTAGAGCTGTATATGTGTAATGTACATGTAGCTGAGCTGTATGTGTACACAGTAGAGCTGTGTGTAATGTGCATGTAACTGAGCTGTATGTAGGGAGGTGCAGTTATCATTGCATAGTGAAGAATGTGCAGTAAATGCGGGTGCTTTTACCCACATTTGCCGTGATGTGTAAAGGAAAATTCTTACTTTATTCTGATGCTGGGCCACAGTCGGATGGGCCGGCCGACTCCCGCAGCGGCACGCCCCTCTCCACCTCCTCTCTGCTCCTAGCATGGAGCGCTGCACGTCAATCTTGCTGATCCTGAATAAAGTAAGAATTTTCCTTTACAGACTGTGGCGAATGTGAGTAAAAGCACCCGCATTTACTGCACATTCTTCTCTATGCAATGGTAACTGCCCCTCCCTACCTGTATGGTGGTGACAGTTGCACTTTAAGGACCCGGGGTTTTTCAGTTTTTGCATTTTCGTTTTTCCTCCTTACCTTTCAATTTTCCACCTAAAAATCCATATGATGGCTTATTTTTTGCATCACCAATTCTACTTTGCAGTGACATTAGTCATTTTACCCAAAAATCCACTGCAAAATGGAAAAAAATAAATCATTGTGTGACAAAATCGAAAGAAAAAACACCATTTTGTAACTTTTGGGGGCTTCCGTTTCTATGCAGTGCATATTTCGGTAAAAATGACACCTTATTATTCCGTAGGTTCATACGGTTAAAATGATACCCTACTTATATATGTTTAATTTACATATCGTCCACCATGACAGCCCACATGAGAGATGGTCCCATAGGACCTAATGGGAACAGGAAACAGAAAAGGGTTAAAAGTCCCTCCCCCCGGCACCTTCCGCAGTGTTTTCCTGTTCCTATTAGGTCCAGGACAGAGCGGAGCCTCATGGGGCTCCGATTTTATGGGTTAAACTTTATTTTATTTTTGTTTTAAATTTTTTCCCTGGGCTAGGAGACCGGGGCTATTGCTGCTTCCCTCCCCTATGAAAGCCCTTTGGTCGCGGGGGTCCTCTTTCCCCTGCCTCCGGGAGTACGGGTTATGGCGCTCCTGAGGGGGTTAATGTACCTGTACAGGAGGGGAAAAAACTGGGATGAGATACGGCGCCTCCTCCGGTGTGGTGATTCGGAAATAAAGATTTAAAAAACTGCCTAGTTAAAAAAAGGCTGTTTTTATTTAGGGTGCAACTTAAAAGTTTCGAACCCGAACCTGGTTCTTCGTCAGGCAATAAGATCTTAAAGCCTGACGAAGAACCCGGTTCGGGTTCGAAACTTTTAAGTTGCACCCTAAATAAAAACAGCCTTTTTTAACTAGTAACTCAACTGAAATCTACCAATGAGGCCACAGAAAAACACATTAAGCTAAAATGTATAATTTTTATTATTAAAGATAATAAGAAAAACAATGCCTCACAATACAGTGCTCAGAAAGGTGTCAAATCAGATATAGCACTAATTAATGAACACAAAACCAAGGGAGGGGGTTTGGGGTACAGGTGAAAAACCTGACTTGACCAACCCTACCTAGTCTAACCCCTTGCTCTCACTACAATAAGTGTGGACAGGGAATAGGGATAATAAAAGTCACATATACATTAAGAATAAACAATGCAATGACTTAATATGTATATATTCTTACTCCTAATGACCTACGCGTTTCACCCTTACTTATAGTTAGGGGTTCATCAGGGCTCAGGGGAGCAGTCAACATATCACAATAAATAGTAATCAATAAAACACTATATATGAAAAGTGATAAAGAAACAAGTGAAGCACACGTGATACAAAAGCATAATAGCCGCACATTGATACTGAGTAGGTTTCAACATAGAGGATACCCTAATAGGGTTCTCAAAAAGGCATATATAGAAACGAAACATTTGGACAGGTCTACACTCTTACTTTCTAAACCTAAGGCAGTGGACAAAGACCTTCCAACTCGAATCATTGGCACATTTGATGCAGCGGCTAAGGAGATACGTCAAATTTTGACTAACCACTGGCCTATTCTCAAGACAGACCCAGTAGTAGGCTCTTTGGTGGAAGAGACACCCAGAATCACATATAGGAGGGGTAAAAATCTGGGGGATTTTTTGGTACATAGTTTGTACACTCCCCCAAGAGGTCCAGGAACTTGGCTGGACCGCAAGATATCCGGATCATTTAAATGTGGATCGCGTAAGGCGTGTAAATACATGCGTGTTTCCAAAGAATTCCTTAGCCCCAGCACTAATAAGATCTACAAGTGCTATGATTATGCGAACTGCAAAACAAGTAAGGTTATCTACTTGGCCACTTGTCCCTGCCCCTTAAGCTATGTTGGCAAGACCATGAGGGAGGTAAGACGTAGGGTACTCGAACACATAAGTGACATCAGACATAAGAGGGAGAAACCGGTGTCGCTTCATATGCTCAGGCATCATGTGGACACCCCCTTTAATTTAGACTTCCAGGTTATTGAAGTTCTCAAACCCGACATTAGGGGCGGTGACCTGGACAAAAGATTACTACAAGCCGAAACGCGCTGGATATACCGGCTAAAGACTACCACCCCCTATGGTCTTAATGACCAACTATCTTTTTGTCCTTTCATTTGATGTAGTTCTTGCTATTTCTTATGGAGTATAAACTATAATATTTCCCACCTCTAGTGTCATATACCTTCCGATTCGTTTGAGTGCCTATACCCACCTGCCATTTATTTACAATTATACATTTATTATTTATTTTATATTGTTTGCATTACTTTATCTTATGTTATCATTGTTAGATCGTACTCATTATATTCTATCAATATTTCCACATTGGCCCAGTTTATGTACATTTATAATTTTTTATATATGTACATTATCCTTTGGCTATGAGTCAAGATTTCATCCTTTAATACGTCCCATATATTGATTTCCTGATATCTGGAAAGGGCGCATGCGCGGGGTGACATGCACTACATCCAAGCCTCGCTTTGGAGTTTGCCTAACCACACACGCGCCGTCTGAAGCGCATTGCGTTCCACTAACCCTGGACATGCGCAGTGACACACTTTCTGTCACTTCCGTTTCCGGTCCCGCGGCTTTTTAATCAGACTTGCGGCGTTCAGTGTTGACGCCGCATACTGAGTCCACACAAGGGACACCAGGGACTGGGTAAGTGTACTGTGGCTGCACCGTTTTGCATACTCTATGTGACCTGTACCTTTGGTAACTATATTCCCCTTACATTATCTTGTTGTAGGAGTTATCGTCTCCTCTGAAGCCTCCACATTAGGGAGGTGACACCAGGCTTCCTCACTATCAAATTCTCCATGCATCTTGGGCCGCCTGACGCTCTAAGCATCCTGTATTAGGGTAGGCAGTATATATACATTACACTATATTTTATCGTACTATAGGGGCATTAGTGGTACGGTAGTAATATCTGTTGGTCACATGGCGCTTTATTTATCATTATTTCTAGTGCTTTTTGGAAGTGTTTCTAATCTATTCACAATCCACCTGGATTCGTTCTGACGCATTGCATCATCTGGTCAGGGGGTAAGCTTTACCTTGTATTTGCCCATACTGTTTATGCTCATGTCCACATAGTTTAGACAGTGACATATTCTTATGTCTTTATCTTTACAGTATCTTTGGCCTAATATTATGTATCATTGCATTTGGTGTGCTACACCAGTTATCAGTTCTTGGTCCATTATCCATCACACATGGGTAAGACTGGCTCATTATCCGTTCTTATGATTTTTTGGTGTTATTATGAACTTTTGGTATTCTTACCTAAGTTAATTTTGGTTTATTTATTTAGTAGGTCCTAGCATTTTCAGTAACCCAGGGTGTGGCAAACAGTGATTCCTGGGGTGATATATCTGTAATACGACGTTGGGCTATTTCATGTATACCTAATTACATTTGGAGGTACACATTATTATATACATTTTTTGTATTTGTTATTTTTGTTAAAGTATGGGACATTGACAGGTGGTTTTGTGATCTTATTTTCACAGTACTTGCTTTGGACAAGGGACGTATTCCTCATCTACTCATAGTACAATCAAGGATCCACATTTCTACCATTGTGGCCTGATTGGAATGATTTATCTATTCTTCATATATCTATTCATCATATACTCAGTATCAATGTGCGGCTATTATGCTTTTGTATCACGTGTGCTTCACTTGTTTCTTTATCACTTTTCATATATAGTGTTTTATTGATTACTATTTATTGTGATATGTTGACTGCTCCCCTGAGCCCTGATGAACCCCTAACTATAAGTAAGGGTGAAACGCGTAGGTCATTAGGAGTAAGAATATATACATATTAAGTCATTGCATTGTTTATTCTTAATGTATATGTGACTTTTATTATCCCTATTCCCTGTCCACACTTATTGTAGTGAGGGCAAGGGGTTAGACTAGGTAGGGTTGGTCAAGTCAGGTTTTTCACCTGTACCCCAAACCCCCTCCCTTGGTTTTGTGTTAATTAATTAGTGCTATATCTGATTTGACACCTTTCTGAGCACTGTATTGTGAGGCATTGTTTTTCTTATTATTTTTAATAATAAAAATTATACATTTTAGCTTAATGAAGCTCATTGGTAGATTTCAGTTGAGTTATTATTTAGTAAAATTGTCTCCAAGGGCATGTATATTATTGGCTGAAGGACCATATATCTCCTTTTTCTGGGTTTCGTCTTTTTTAACTAGGCAGTTTTTTAAATCTTTATTTCCGAATCACCACACCGGAGGAGGCGCCGTATCTCATCCCAGTTTTTTCTCCCAATTTCTACATGGTTAAACCGGACCTACCAGTCACGGTTAAGGATGCAGAGGCAGCCACCTACCTAACACAGCCGTACGCTAGGATCTCAGACTCGGGATATCAACGGCTTCATGCGATTCTGAAGGCAGACAAAGGTGTTGTGCCCGTAGCACAACCCGCTACGGTAAGGTGCATTAACCCGCACGTGCCCGCTATACACCGACGGTATCACACTAGGAGCGCGCCTCTTTTTTCCTTTTCTTTTCAGTTGTACAGGAGGGGAGGCCTCCTTTCTTTAGTGCGGCCTCCCCTCGTCTGGTCCCGGGATCCCTGTGCCACGCGCGCAGGCTTCCCACATCTCTGGGGCTGCATGTCGCTGGAGGTTACCGGAGCTCTGTATGTGCGGCGGGCGTGCTGTAGCAGAGTTCCGGTGGCACTTCCTGGCTGGCTGCGTCCTTGTGCAGCAGCTTGCATGGTCCCCCGGGAACCGGGCAAGAAACTTTGGTTCCGGGCAGTACGGAGATGCAGCGGACCAGAAGTGACGTCACGGGGCACCAAAATTCAAACTGCAGAGCATAAAGGTGGGGAACCAGCGTCTCCACAGTGTCTGTGCTGTGTTTCTTTTCTAACCATGGACTCTCAGGCTTCCTCCAGAGCTGATTCTGCGGAGCAGCCTGTTCCTTTGGTCTCTGTCAGTTAATATCTTTCCTGCTTATGGATATAGGGCTGCAAAGATATGTTTCCTCTTTTACTTAGCGGGTCCCTTTTCTCTTTCCGGGAGACAAGGAACCCTCTCAGAAGCCTAAAAAGAAATGTATTATGTGCCTAGCTAAAATTCCAGAGAAAGGAAAATCCTTATGTAAAAAATGCATTTCTAAAGTGGTACAAGAGGAAAAGTTGGGATCTTCTGAGGATTTGAGGTCGCTTATACGCCAAGAAATTCAGGCTTCTTTAGCGAATTTTAATCCTCTTCAAAATCCTGGTGTTTCTGAAACGCCATCTGGTTCTCATTTAATGGCTCCTTTGGATGTTAATACTTATCCAAAATTACCGTCTGCCTCCTCTCATGCAATTGGTACTGCCGCCTCTCTTCCACCTAGTAACTACTCCGTAGTTCCATCTCAATATGCTCCTCCTGCTAAAAGAGCAAAAATTATGGATATATCTGATTCAGAGGAGGATGATCTTGTCTCCAGATCAGATATTGAAGGGGTGGAAGAGGGCGAAGTGTCTTCTGTTCCTCCTAAGGAAAATGTAAAATATTTTTTCTCAGCAGAGGATACTGATATTTTGGTCAAGGCAGTCAGAGGTGTGATGGGGTTGGAAGAGGTTGATAAACCTACGTCCATCCAGGATCAAATGTTTGGCGGGTTAAAACTGGCAAAAAAATGTGTTTTTCCTATCCATGAAAATCTGAAAAGTCTGATTCTGGACGAATGGCAGGACCCTGAAATGAAATTAAAAATTTCCAGGGAAATAAAAAATAGATTGCCTTTTGAGGGAAAAGACATCGAATTATGGAATGACATTCCTAAAATAGACTGCCAATTATCAAAAGTTGTAAAGAAAACATCTCTTCCTTTTGAAGATTCATGCCAACTCAAAGACCCCATGGATCGAAAAATGGATGGTCTAGTACGAAAAACCTGGCAAGCATCTACCGCCATTTTTTATCTGGCTTTCTCAGTTAGAAGAACACATTGAGAATAAAACGCCTAGAGAGGACTTATTGGCTTCTGTACCCATGTTAAAAATGGCGGCAGGTTTTTTGGCAGATGCTTCGGCTGAATCTGTGAGAATGGCGGCTAAGTCCGCTGCCTTATCAAATTCATCCAGCTTTATGGCAAAAAAGAGCTTTATGGCAAAAATTTTGGAAAGGGGATCCCACTTCCAAGAATAAACTTTGTGCCATACCTTGTATAGGGAAATCTATATTTGGGCCTTTTTTGGAAGATATTTTAGGAAAGGCCACGGATGATAAAGTTTTTCCAGAAGAGAAAGCTAAAAAAAAAACCTGCATAAACTTTTTTTTTTTGTCCCCAAGGAAGGTCAAATTATAGAGGGAAAGGAAAAACGGGTAGGTGGAGCTACCCCAAAGGAGGGAAAGATAAAGATTTTCTCCTCAATCCCTCTCAACCTGGCAAAAAGCAATGACTGCTGGTTGGTGGGAGGAAGACTCAAGCATTTTGTACCTCAGTGGCAATCTGTAACAACAAACCCTTAGATCCTAAACCTGTTGTCGGTAGGATACAAGATAGTTTTCCTCCCTCCCACCTCAAAAATTTTTCATCTCAAATCAACCTTCCCCTCTCCTACAAGAGAGAATGCTGGAGGGGGTAAGAAATCTGCTGCATTTGGGAGCTATCACTCAAGTTCCGACATCAGAGAGGAGTCAGGGTCACTACTCTTCCCTCTTTCTGATCCCGAAGCCCAATGGGTCGTTCAGAACGATAATAAATTTAAAATATCTGAACAAATTCATTTCCTACAAAAGATTCAAAATGGAATCAATAAAAACAGCGACTCCCATGATTGCTCCCAATGCAGTAATGATTACCTTAGACCTCAAAGATGCATACTACCATGTACCTATTCACCCGGAGCATCAGAAGTATCTCCGGTTTGCGGTCAAGATAGGGGATCAAATCTTCCATTACCAATTTGTGTGTCTTCCTTTCGGAATCTCATCAGCTCCGAGATTATTCACAAAGATAATGGTGGAAGTAGTAGCACATCTTCGTCTACAAAATATAATTTTGATCCCTTATTTAGACGACCTGCTGATGACAGCCTCCTCAAAACATCTTCTCTTATCCCAATTGGATCTGGTAATACAACATCTCCAGAACTTGGGGTGGATTGTCAATCTAGAAAAATCGGATCTTCTATCCCACAGAAAGATCTTTTTAGGCATGCTGTTGGACTAAACAAAGCAACTTTTCTACCTCTAGCAAAAGTAGAGACTATCCAGTCAAAGATAAGAAAATTTCAAAAATCAAGACTGGTGTCTATAAGAGAAGCAATGTCAGTGTTGGGTTCTATGACCTCCACGATTCCTGCAGTCAAATGGGCTCAATTCCACTCAAGACAGCTTCAGGCTTAGACTCTTTCTGTATGGAACAGATCTCAACTGATGCTAGACAAAAAATTCACATTAACCCCCGGGGTAGTGAGGTCTCTAAATTGGTGGTTGGTAACCACAAACCTAAAGGAAGGGGTCCCTTGGCTGTCAGATCCAGTCCCTGTGACTACAGATGCAAGTGCCTGGGGATGTGGTGCTCATGTACAGGGACAGTACTTCCAAGGTCGCTGGCCTCCTCATCTAAACAAGTTTTCCTCAAATTACAAGGAACTAAGAGCTGTGTGGGAGACCCTTGTGTCAGCCAAAACTCTCCTTCTCAATCAAGATATAAAAATTTACTCAGACAATTCAACAACAGTAGCTTTTCTGCGACATCAGGGGGGCACAAGGCACAAAGCTCTTCAAGCTATTGCGGCCAGAATCCTTGCTTGGTCGGAAAGAAATGTCTCCTCCATTACGGCCGTCCATCTGAAGGGATCCTGCAATCAGATAGCGGACTTTCTAAGTCGGAGGACCCTGGATCCAGGGTAATGGTCCCTAAATCCTTGTGTGTTCCATCTACTGGTTCTCAAGTGGGGTCAACCCTCTATAGATCTGTTTGCCTCCCGTCAGAACACCAAGACCATTCAGTTTTACTCTCTAAATCCGAGAGAAAGGCCGCTTGCGGTAGACGCATTAGCTCAAAATTGGAAATTTCCTCTGGCCTATGCCTTTCCTCCTTTTCCTCTGATTGCAAGAACTCTAGCGAAGATCCGAGACAGCAATTTAAAAGTGATTTTTGTGGCCCCATACTGGCCAAAGAGGGGGTGGTTTTGTCTGTTGAAAAGTCTAGCGATAGAACCCCCCTTCCCTCTACCTCTAGTGGAAGACCTTCTGTCTCAGGGCCCAGTATTTCATCAGGGTCTACAGAACCTACATCTTACAGCCTGGATTTTGAAGAGTCAAATTTGAAAAAACAAGGTCTGTCTCAAAAAGTCATTTTTACATTATTGAAGAGTAGGAAACCTCTACTTCAAGAATATACCTAAAAATCTGGAAGAAATTTCTATCCTGGAGTAAACAAATTGATCCAGACCCATCTCATCCCAATTATCCACAAATTTTGGATTTCCTTCAAGAGCGATTTGAGAAAGGACTCTCGCTTGGTACATTAAAAGTCCAAGTGGCAGCGTTCGGGGCTTTCTTTGATCATCAGATTGCAGATCATCGTTGGATTAAAAGGTTTTTTAAGGCGGTTTCTAGAATAAAACCTAAAACTCCAATCCGTACACCCTCTTGGAACCTTAATTTGGTGCTATCTGCTCTCACTTCTCACCCCTTTTGAACCTCTAGATCAGTGTTCTATAACATTTGTCACTCTTAAACTAGGTTTTCTCATTGCTATTACTTCTGCTAGAAGAGTTGGAGAAATTCAAGCCCTTTCAATCAATGAACAATATATGTCCATATCTGATGACAAAGTAACCCTCAGATTAGATCCTTCTTTTCTCCCTAAAGTGGTTACTGACTTCCACCGGTCTCAAGAAATTTTTCTTCCTTCCTTTTTGTAATAATCCAAGAAATCCAAAGGAAGAGAAATTTCACATGTTAGACGTTAGAAGATGTCTTCTCTATTATTTGGATATCACAAGTCTTTGGAGGAAAGACTCTAATCATCTTTTGCAGTTCCAAGGTCCGAATAAGAGTAGGAAAGCTTCCAAAAGTACTATAGCCCGGAAGATCAAGAGTGCCATTGTTGAGGCATATTTAGTTAGTGGGGAAAAAGTCCCTGACGTTCTGAAAGCTCATTCTACTAGAGCAATGTCAACATCCTGGGCGGAAAGATCTGCTGCCTCAATAGATCAGATTTGTAGGGCAGCTACATGGTCAAATCCCCATACCTTTTTTTAAACATTATAGGCTCGACTTATCAGTCTCATGATTTGGCCTTCGGTAGAAAGGTTCTGCAGGCCATTGTCTCTCCCTAATGATGTTTATTTGGTATTTCTCATGTGGGCTGTCATGGTGGACCATATGTAAAGATAGAATTATTTACTTACCGATAATTCAGTTTTCTTGAGTCCACCATGACAGCCCCATTATTTCCCTACCTTTTTTTGGTGTTGGGGTTGTTTTCTTCTACTGGCATTACTTTTTCTGGTGTCCCTTTTTAATTTGTAAAACACTGGGGAAGGTGCCGGGGGGAGGGGCTTTTAACCCTTTTATGTTTCCTGTTCCTATTAGGTCCTATGGGACCATCTCTCATGTGGGCTGTCATGGTGGACTCAAGAAAACCGAATTATCGGTAAGTAAATAATTCTATCTTTTGTCGTACTTCGGGAAAAAATCATAACTACATGCAGGAAAATGTATATGTTTAAAATTGTCATTTATGACCCCTATCACTTTATTTTTCCACGTACAGGGTGGTATGAGGGCTTATTTTTTGTGCCGTGATCTGAAGTTTTTATCGGTACCATTTTTGTTTTGATCTGACTTTTTGATCACTTTTTATTCATTTTTTTAATCACTTTTTATACGCTTTTTTGGACTTTTGAATTTTTTTTACGTGTACGCCATTGACCGTGCGGTTTAATTAACTATATATTTTTATAGTTCAGACATTTACGCATGCGGCGATACCACATATGTTTATTTTTATTTACACTGTTATTTTTTTAATGGGAAAAGGGGGGTGATTCAAACTTTTATTAGGGAAGGGGTTAAATGATCTTTATTAACATTTTTTTTTTTGCAGTGTTATAGCTCCCATAGGGACCTATAACACTGCACACACTGATCTCCTATGCTGATCACTGGCATGTATTAACACGCCTGTGATCAGTTGTATCGGCGCTTGACTGCTCCTGCCTGGATCTCAGGCACGGAGCAGTGATTCGCCGATCGGACACTGAGGAGGCAGGTAAGGTCCCTCCCGGTGTCCTGTAAGCTGTTCGGGATGCTGCGATTTCACCGCGGCGGTCCCAAACAGCCCGACTGAGAAGCCGGGATACTTTCACTTTCGCTTCAGACGCGGCAGTCAGCTTTGATCGCTGGGTCTGAAGGGTTAATACTGGGCATCACTGTGATCGGTGATGTCCTGTATTAGCCGTGGGTCCCGGCTGTTGATGGCCGCCGGGACCGACCCGCTATGACTGCATGACCCCGCGCCATATCGCGGGAGCCGGCAGAGGACGTAAATATACGTTGTTCGTCATTAAGGAGTTAAAAACAAAACGTGGACGTATGTCTTTTTTCACCCATACTAATATATATGTGGGAAGGCCGGCGTAGTTGGCCTGTGTTTGTGTGAGGGGGCGGGGTTACAACTATAAGAACCCGCGGCGTCAGCACATCCCCACGCCGCGGGTTCTTCGCATTAGGTTCCGATCAGCTGACCGGAAGTCGGGTGTCAGCGGCGTCGTTCTTTGTGGTACATCCGTTCGTCCGTCCTGTAAGAGTTCCCAGATCACAGGTAGTTACGGTTATTACCCATCACGTCTTTGGGTAGTAAGGATAACAGGCGATAGCCCATCACGTCATTGGGCATTTCGAAGCTTGTCACGTTGTATTGGTCACTTGTCACCAGTTAAGGGTATGTTTCCACCAATGTCACCATGTCACGTATGGAGGTCTGACACGTCTTCAGGCCTCATCATCGTTTTCCCGGGTAATTAGGGCAGGTTAGGTTTCGTTGCGTGATTAGTGGTGCTAGAACGGGTGGAGGTTTCAGCTACACAATATCGGTCTGGCGGTAATTATCATTTCTTGTTGGTAGGGATGTCTCTTGCCTCTGATATTAAGGACTCCGGCTCCATCTTGGAGAACGTCGCTAGAACATCAGAACACGGTAGCGCGCAGTCACTACGTACTTGGACCATCCCTAAACTGACGGCCGAGCTTGTGCGGAGGGGCATTCCGTTTCCAGCTACGGCCCGGAAGGCTGAACTTTATCGCCTGTTAATCACGGAACCGGCGGGTTCTAGCGATCAAGCAGGGCCCAGCGGCGGGGGAGTATCTATGCAAACGTTGCATACATCCATCACCCAGCTACACACCTTGATTAACTCCCTCTCCTCCAGGATTGATAACTTAGAGAACCGGGTTAATTCTCCTTCAGTTACCACCGCCCAGCCGGTTCAGCAGTCGATCCCGGCCATGTCTGTTGGACTTAACGCAGTAGTTCCCAGCGTAGCTCCTGCCCACTTCATCCCGGCAAATTTGAAGAAGGATATCATTGAGGGTAAGGACGTCAACCTTGCCTCCCTTCTGATTGCCACGCATGACATTATTGAAAACAAGACAATTGCATGTGGTGAGGTATCGGTCATCCTCAGAGCAAAGGATGTTAGACTTAGCAGGAAACTTTCCCTTGCTGAGTTTAGCATGGCCTTCGCCATATATAGGGATATCATATGCTCGGTCAAACCTGAGCGTCGCGAAGAGCTCGACATTTATCTCTTCAAAGTGACGGAGCTGTCTCACAAATATGGCGGATATACGTTTTACGACTATCATAAGTCGTTTTCCGCCAAAGCGGCCGCTGCGTTAGTTCAGTACAATTACACCATGAATTGGGCAGCCGTTGACACCGAAATTTTCTGCAACCATTTCGCAGGTTTGAAAGCCCCAGTTTGCGCCAAATGTCAGTCGATAGCTCATACGACGGAATGGTGCAGTAGCCACAATAACACGGACGAAGAGGCAGCTCCAGGAACATCCTCCTCCACTGTGCCTACGAGAGGTCCTAAGTTGTCGGGTTTAACTGACAAACTTGGTAGACCCATCCGATACTTAGGCAAATCCCAAATTTGCAATAATTACAATCATACTGTCTGCAATTACCACCAGTGCAGACTGCTGCACGTTTGTGCAGTCTGCTTCCGGGCGCACCCGAAGACAGCATGCCCCCAAAAAGTCAGAGCATGACTAACAGTGGTGGAGGTATCGTTCATGCAGTTGTTTCTTCAGGAGCACCCGGACAGCCAGTTTGTGTCATATCTGATGTCAGGTCTAGTAGAAGGTTTTCACACTGGTTTGGTGGCTCTCCCCATTGCCACTTTTGAGTGTGAAAACTTGAGGTCAGCTGCTCGCAACCCGGCAGTAGTCGATCAGTTGATTGCCAACGAGGTTCATAAAGGGTTTGTGTTAGGCCCTTTTTGTGAATCACCGTTTGATGTCTGGAGAATTAATCCGATAGGCCTAGTAGTTGGCAAGTTCAATAATAAACAGCGTCTGATCTACGACTTGTCCGCTCCTTACTCGTCCTCCACTCCCAGTTTAAACTCTCTTGTTCCAGCAGAAGAGTTTGCTCTCAAGTATTCATCAATTGACGAGGCTATTGCAGTGATTCTTAGCATAGGGGGTGAGGCGTGGTTGTCTAAGGCAGACATTGCTGATGCCTTTAAACTCCTTCCCATTCATCCGGAGTTGTGGAAGTGGCACGGTCTGAAATGGCATGGCCAATATTACTTTGCTGTCAAATTAACCTTCGGGTCTCGTAGCAGCCCCTGCATATTCGATAAGTTCGCCCAAGCTTTACATTGGATATTAGAACACAGGTTCAAATGCAATCATGTGATACATTATTTGGATGATTTCCTTTTAATTGAGAAAGGCGAAGCACGTCCCAGGGATCTAGGAATCCTCCTGGCTTCGTTCAGTCAAATGCAAATTCCAGTGTCAGATAGGAAGGTGGAAGGTCCAAGCAAGTCGCTCACGTTCCTCGGCATAGAATTGGACACTCAAGCCATGGAAGCCAGGCTGCCCGTGGATAAATTGTCCCGCATTAGAAAGATCATACACGACACCCTCATGTCACCCAGGGTAACGAAGGTCGAGCTCCAATCACTCCTTGGCATGCTGAACTTTGCGATGCGCATAATGTCACAAGGCAGGTCGTTCGTTTCCAGGTTGTTGGTACTCATGGCTTCGGTCCCTGGTCAGAATGATGTGGTAATCTTGGATCAGCATGATAGGGCAGATTTGCTCATGTGGGAGTCATTTCTCAGAGACTGGAATGGCAGGGCATTTTTTGTTCCTGGCGTTGATAATCTCTCACCGTTGATATTTTCGGACGCTTCGTCCTCCATTGGCTTTGCTGCCGTCTGGGGCAGCAAGTGGATGGCAGGAGAGTGGCCGGCCGAAGTATCTCGGTCTCCCGGGTTCTCCTCTAGCTCAGCATTATTTGAGCTCTATCCAATCGTGGCTGCGGCCAAAGTTTGGGGTCATCTGTGGCACAGGAAGACTGTGATGTTTGTTTCAGACAACGCAGCCACTGTAGAAATTCTGAGTAAAGGCAGGTCCAAGTCAGCCTTGATTATGTCCTTAGTCAGGAGATTTAGTATGGTTGTCCCTGCAGCATCACTTCCGGTTCACCAGTTCACATATTCAAGGGGTTAGGAACACGGCCGCAGACGCCTTATCCAGACTGAATTTTCAACTCTTTTTCCAGATCATGCCAGAGGCAGACCCTCAAGGGGCTCCAGTGCCCATGCCTCAAGAACTGATCCTGGACTAACACTCTACTTGGAAGCCGCCAAACATCTCATCATCAAATCATTGGCCCCCAGCACTCTGAAGATGTATAACACAGGCTGGAGCACTTATAACACATTCTGTAACAATTTTCCTGAAGAAACTCCGCACTCTATCACTCTCCTACTTGGTTTCATCGGCTTTTGCCACTCTTCTTTGCACCTTGCTCACAACACAATCAGGTCTTACCTTGCCGGGGTTCAGCACCACATCACATTGGCACAACCACAGTTAGCATCTTTGTTCATGTCACACGCTGTCAAAGCCGTACTTAGGGGCGCTCTAAGGTGCGAGGGAGTGAAGACTCCTTCCCGGCAACCTCTGGCGGCCGAACTATTTAGAGATTTAGCCGACATTTTAGATAGATCACCATTTGGCTTCAGAGATAGTCTGTGTCTGAAAGCAGCTTTGTTTTTAGGTTACTACGGGTTCCTCAGACCCGGAGAATTCACTTGTAAGTCAGCTAGTAGCCCTTGCTTGACGTTGGGGCAATTAATACGGAGTTCGGATCACTACAAGCTAGAATTAAACTCTACTAAGACATCCCTACCAGGGAAAGTGGTTACCATCCGATACTTTACAACCGATCACAGATGGTGTCCGGTGCATGTCCTAAGCGATCTTTTGACCTCTCGTCCAGGAGCTAGTAGATCGCAGCCGCTGCTGTTGTTTCAAGGGGCTGCTCTCACCACGGCCCAATTCATCAAACACATACGTGCCTTAGTAAGAGGTTTAGGGGGTAATCCGGAAGTCATATCTGGTCACTCCCTTCGTATTGGTGCCGCGTCATCTGCATCACGGCAGGGGGTACCAGCTCACATCATACGCAAGTTAGGCCGGTGGAAATCCAGCACATATATGCGCTACATACCCAATCCTAAGGCCGAAATGTCGCGTGCTTTTCAGTCCTTGGTACTGTAATGTTGTTTGGTAATAAAGCGCTTTTGTTTCAAATTTTGCAGTTTTGCCCTCTATTTTATTCAGGTACACCTACACGCGGCAGTACATGGCACAACTCAGACTGCCTGTTAGCTAGTTCATCAGGTGATTAGTTTAGGTAGGTACGCTACGCATTGAGTCCCCGAACACAAGTGGGAAGGCCGGCGTAGTTGGCCTGTGTTTGTGTGAGGGGGCGGGGTTACAACTATAAGAACCCGCGGCGTCAGCACATCCCCACGCCGCGGGTTCTTCGCATCCCACCCATGTAATTCCCCCCCTCATTTTTCTTCTTTTATCCTGTCACGGTTATTAGGTATGCCCTCTATTTTATTCAGGTACACCTACACGCGGCAGTACATGGCACAACTCAGACTGCCTGTTAGCTAGTTCATCAGGTGATTAGTTTAGGTAGGTACGCTACGCATTGAGTCCCCGAACACAAATATATATATATAGAGGGGAAAAAAGAGAAAGGGGAATTTGCGCCCCTAGTGAAGGACGTTAGGGGTTGAGTTTGCACGTATTTTAGGTTAAACTCACCAGAAGATGTTGCGCTCAGGGTGCAACACCTAAAGAGCATGGTAAAATAGCAGTTCCCAGGTCCGCAGCCTCAGTCCTCTGGTAGCAGGCACGCTGTCCCAGTATAACGTGATAGCAGGTATATTAGAAATATCGGACTAATCTTGGCGCTGGAGCTCAGGATTAAAGGAAGATCAGGAACATCTGCATTCCTTTAAAAGGCTTTATTATAACTACATAAGCTACGCGTTTCTGGTCCGAAACGGACGCTTCGTCAGGCAAAGTATATGTAACAATTTAAAACAATGAGGTTAAAATACACCCATTACGTGATTCAAAAGGTTACGTTCATTAGGACATTCTGCAAGGTAACTACCCTAAATCCCGTAATCAAACCGGCTCTCCAGCTGTAACACCGGAACCATTATTAACAGATTAAGAACAGAAATACAGGATTTATAAAAAAAAAAAAAACATGCTTATATACATACAAATAAACTTGCAGGAGAACCAATGTATTGTAAAAGGCAGCTGAAGTTAAAAAATGAATGAATTGAATGCTTCCTATTATGTGTAATTTATTTTGACCCAATGTATATTACTTCTCTGTCCATGTGAAACATAACCCTGATCTGCAACAATGTTTCATAGTTTCGTTCGGGCTTCAGATGTAGTTGTATCATGCGATATGAGATATTTAACACAGTTCCCCATCTAGCTATGAAGCGCTACTTGGAGCGCTATACGGTGGTAGCGATATTTGGATGGGGCGGAGCTGATTCCAGATCTCGATTCCTACTTGTTGGTGTCCGCTATTAGCCAAGCGCATAGTGTTGCCTTGGAGCGCTATACGGAGCGCTACATAGTGGTGGCGAGGTTTGGAAGGGGCGGAGCTTATTCCTAATTGGAATTAGTAGTGTTTTACTGGAGTAACGGTGTTTGAAGTGGGGGCGGAGCTAATTCATGAATCGGATTGATAGTTTTGTACTGAAGTGCTACATAGCAGTAGCTGTGTTTGGAGTGGGCGGAGCTAGTTCCTGGGCTCGACAGCGATGTTACCCCAAAGTAAATGGGCAGTTATGATATTTGGAGGGACGAAGCTAGTTTCTGGATTAGGTAAGTGGTTTGACGCGCTACATAGCAGTAGCGGTGTTTGAAATGGGCGGAAATCGTACTCCTATGTCACCTCAACAACAATCGCACCAAACAAATAATTCTCATTCCAAATCCTTCGTGAATACCAACTACAAACATAAAAGGGAAACCACAGACACGTCGGAAAGAAATCCAGAAAAAAACCTGGAGGAAAGAAATTCAAAACAGATTAAAAAATCAATGGGAAATGAAGCAAATACCAACGCGAAAGGAATAAATGAACCTCAGAATCAACAGAACATGCAGGACAAAACCCCGACTACCCCTATAAAAAGTAGTCCTTTACTTAAAGGGGTACTCTGGTGAAAACCTTTTTTCTTTTAAATCATCTGGTGGCAGAAAGTTAAACATATTTGTAAATCACTTCTATTAAAAAAATCTTAATCCTTCCAGTACTTATTAGCTGCTGAATGCTACAGAGGAAATTCCTTTCTTTTTGGAACACTGATGACATCACGAGCACAGTGCTCTCTGCTGACATCTCTGTCCATTTTAGCAACCATGCATAGCAGATGTATGCTAAGGGCAGCATGGTGGCGCAGTGGTTAGCACTGCTGCCTTACAGTGCCGGGGACTTGGGTTCAAATCCCACTAAGGACAACAATAAATAAAGCGTTGTTATTATTATAATAACGTCAGCAGAGAGAACTGTGCTCGTGATGTCGTCAGAGAGCATTCCAAAAAGAAAAGAATTTCCTCTGTAGTATTCAGCAGCTAATACGTACAGGAAGGATTAAGATTTTTTAATAGAAGTAATTTACAAATATGTTTAACTTTCTGTCACCAGTTGATTTAAAAGAAAAAAGGTTTTCACCGGAGTACCCCTTTAAACTAGGAGTGCTTGAAACCCCTGAACAGAACAACACCTCAATGCTATGTCTGCGGCAAGCAGCCCTCAGCTTCAGGAAGAAATATGAAGCAATCCTACAAAAAAACGATATCTCACTGATAGGATCACCAATAAGTCCCAATGCTACTGTGAACAATATTAGTACAAGCAGTCCAATAAGTTCTTTCCAACAACTTCTAAACCTTTCAGTTTATGATCAAGCTGAAACACAAAGCATTGAGGCCATACATCCTGATACAAATATTATCATACATGATAATACTGGAAATTCGTCCACACTGGTACCTTTTCTAAATAAAGCAATATCTGAGGATGCAGGAGAAAAAATCCTTCTACCTAAAGCCTCCACATCGAGAGAACAGTGTGATTTTTTTTTTTTTTTAGGGGAGCACCACACAAAGAACCACCCTCCCTCACAGATCCCTGTAGCACCAATATTCGAGATAAGGAAACAGAACATCTTGAAACAACAAAAAAGAACCAGAGGAAAGCGAGGAGGGATAAAGAGGAAAACTAAGAGACCTGGAACAAAACAATCCAATAAACCCGAAGACTCAGTAAAAATCTTTAATTTGTCTCAATATGGACTAAATCCATAGGAGACATCCCTTCTCAAAAAGGGACTTTCTTTTTGTCCGACTAATCAATCGGACCAGTTCCAACTATTTTTAGACTTGCACAGTTTCATCAGAAAAATTACCCTGAAACGTTTCTTCTCTATACATAATAAGGAGGAAGAGACCGGGATGTCAGAACTCCCCATAGCTTCAGGGGATACAGACCCTATTAAACACCAATCGGTACGAGCGCCCTCTACTTTCTATCCTATACATTCACAGGGCCACCACATCAATACATTTTATGATGTTGTCTTACAAGATTTTTTTAAACTCCCTACTAGAAAAAATATGGAAGACAAAAAAAGAGAACACGGAGCACCTAATAGAATATTATCCTTCTTTAAAAAACAGCTATATGATGTATATAAACAGGGTGCTCACCTGTATAGGTTGTGGGTTAGCCACAACACTGTTATACGTTAATCGATCCCTCTCCGGGGAGAAAGCCAGGAACATGCAGCACGGAGACTAAGACCGGGTTGGACTAGACATATGCCCACCCGTGGTATGTAGACAAGGAAAAAGTAAAAAAAAAAAAGGGCTCCAGTTGCGCAATAAGTCCCCTTAAGTGCTATGAATGCACTAGTCAGTCATGTAGAGTAAAAAAAGCTACATTTATTAGTCCATAACGATGTTATGGACTAATAAATGTAGCTTTTTTACTCTACATGACTGACTAGTGCATTCATAGCACTTAAGGGGACTTATTGCGCAACTGGAGCCCTTTTTTACTTTTTCCTTGTCTACTAGAAAAAATAAAACCTCTAACCTTGGGAAGCAAGAATGGCTAGCTTTGAAGAGTCTCCAAAAAAATCGAGACCTGGTTTTCCGTTCAGCAGATAAAGGAGGAGGATTGGTAATCATGGACTACCAACAATATCATGACAAAGCCCTCCGTATTTTATCTGACCAAGAGTTTTACAGCAAGATCACCACTGACCCCTTCAAAAAAAATGTGCACAGAACTTGGGACTCTGCTCCAACAAGCCTCTGACAGTCACATCTTGAATAAAGAAGAATTCCAATTTCTCACTGCTGACAATCATAACCACCCAAATTTTTATTTCCTTCCCAAAATTCACAAATCACTCACAAAACCACCCGGCAGGCCTATCATTGCCTTGTTAAATACATATACTAATACCGGTCATAATGTATGACACGGTCCCCAATGGAGAAATAAATTGAGTTACTTGAGTTAAGTAAAACAATTATACATTTATTATAGGCTCATAGACAAATATGGCAGACAGAACAAATTATCTCATGTAAATAAAGTCCTTGCATAAGTGTTACAATAATTACAGTAGAAAGGATAGGCATGTTCTTAGAACCGTCTCACCAACAGCTTTGTGTGCGCTGGATCCATCATGGAGTTCTTCTTCATTAGACTAGCTTGGTCTGGATGGCTCCTTGGCCCCGCCTTCCTTCCTCCTTGGTTAGCTTGGCTTCCTTCATCAGTCTTGCTTCCTCGTTACTTCATGAATGATGGCCTCTCCACACTTGCTTTCTTGTAGTGCAGCTCTTATATACCATCCCTATGGGTGTGTTTTACTCTGATTGATGTGTGTCCTTTACATATGTGGGCGTGGTTATACTAAGGAAACCTGTGTTATATCCATAAATATACATATATCTTCTCCTAGTGTGTTGGCTTGAATGTATCTTTAACGTATGGGTGTATACATTATGTAATGCTTACACTGGAAATTTTCTACCCCTCATATATGGTACTTCTGTAGTTTCAACCGTGACTATTAGAGATGAGCGAACTTACAGTAAATTCGTTTCGTCACGAACTTCTCGGCTCGGCACTTGATGACTTATCCTGCCTAAATTAGTTCAGCTTTCCGGTGCTCCCGTGGGCTGAAAAAGGTGGATACAGTCTTAGGAGACTCTTACCTAGGAATGTATCCACCTTTTCCAGCCCACCGGAGCACCGGAAAGCTGAACTAATTTCATATAGGTTAAGTCATCAACTGCCGAGCCGAGAAGTTCGAGATGAATCGAATTTACTGTAAGTTCGCTCATCTCATTTTGGGTAAAATGACTGATGTCATTACAAAGTAGAATTGGTGGCGCAAAAAATAAGCCATCATATGGATTTTTAGGTGCAAAATTGAAAGAGTTATGGTTTTTTAAAGGTAAGGAGGAAAAAACGAAAGTGCAAAAATGGAAAAACCCTGGGTCATGAAGGGGTTAAAGAATACATATCTTAAGATAAGATTTTACATTTCCCCCTGTTTTGAGTTTAAAATACATTTTTGATACTCTAAATATACAATTTTTCAATATACAATTACCATATATAGCATTAGTAACCAAATCCTTACTTTGTAGTCATTTTATAACTAAATTAGACAACTCCCTTTTTAAATTACTATATATCATCAATTTTAAGTAAATTAATGAATTCATGGCATACCTTGGTAATATTATCATTATTCTAATAATTCTGTCATAGTATATCATGATATGTAACAAATCATAAATTGTGTAATTGCATCATCATTTAACCATGTTGTGTTATATTATGTTATGTTGTGTTGTGGTATACTATACTATACTGTAATTTATTTTTCATAAAAAAATCTTTAACTATACCTAAATCTAATCTAGATCTTCTCCTCTTGGGCCTTGGAAACATTTAAATATAGAAGATCAATTGTAACTTTTTACACAGTCCATAAAAATCCTTGAAATGGAAAAACTTGAAAAAAAAACTTTGAAAAACAATAAGTCATTGTCCTTTGATTATTTTTTTTTTTTACCAATAATAACAAATTTTCTTTCTTTGCTTCAATTATATGATCATCCTTTGTCAGTTGGATCCTTGGATGAAGTTTACTGTAATAGAAAACATCCATTTAGTCCTGGACAGCCAAGGGTTAACATCCCTTGATAAGTCACTTCCACGCAGACTCTGTATCAGCACTGCAAAGGTTAACTTTAACTCTTTTTTTTTTTTTCTTTCTTTGCTGGAACAACAGCTGATAAGTGTCAGGATCTGGGCTGGTAGCGGAGGCTGGTGGTGGATCCGCTGAGCCAGAGAGGAGATGACGTGGGCCGTACCAGGGGAACGGAGTCTAAGGAGTTACTGGTCTTCACCAGAGCCCGCCGCAAAGCGGGATGGACTTGCTGCGGCAGGTAACCTACAGGTCGTTCCACCCAGTAGCGACTCAACCTCTCTGGCTGCTGAGATAAGGCAAGGTACAAGATAATCAGGCAAAGGGGTAGTCGGACGAAGCAAATGGTCAGGGCAGGCAGCAATGGTTCACAGTAGCAACGGGTACGGCAACAGGCAGGGAATACAGGAACAAAGAACGCTTTCACTCAGGCTCAAGGCAACAAAGATCCGGCAGGAGGCTGTGGGCGGAGATGGTACTTATAGGCAGTGCACAGGTGAGGCCTAATTAAGTCCAAACAGCACTGCCTCTCACAAACCTTAACCCTTTATTAACCACTTGTGACCCAGGCACCACTCACCTGTGCACTGGCCCTTTAGATCTAAGATTCCCGTTCACCGCGCGCCCTGGAGAGTGGGGGCGCACACGTTGAGACGCCGAAGCGTTGCCTGGGGACACACGCCGTAAGCGCTCTGCTGCAGGAGCGGGGACCGGAGCGCTCGGCGTTACAGTAAGAAAACAGTCCTTCTGCACAAACACTTTTTTTCTTCACCTTTTGGCTCCAGGACGTATGTTTTAGCCCAATTTGTAGAAACAATGCATTTCTTTAGCACCTTTGCTTGAGACGGCAGCTGATGGTTACATAGTTAGTATGGTTGAAAAAAAGACATACGTCCATCAAGTCCAACCAGGGACTGGTGAGATATTTCACTCTGTAACTTGACTCAGGCGGTGAATTCCACTCAGGCCGTAATCTCTTCCATTAGTCATCTGGACAAGAAATCGCAGCAGGTCCACTTTTACATTTGACACAGGTAAATCTTAGCATTGGTTACCTTTATAACTTGTAAAGTCTTTTTACTGAAACACAGTTCATAATATCACCATAGTCCAAACAGGCTGTGAACAAAGCAGGCTGGCAGCTCTGAGTGTTTTCCTTTGTGAACAAAGCAGACTGGCAGCCCGTAGTGTTTAGGACTCCAGCATGAGTCTGAAATGCTTGCTGCCAGGACTGGTAGGGAGACCCCTAGTGGTCATTTCTTCAACGTGGAAAATTAAATAGAAAGAAGCATGTTTTTTAATAACATGCAATTGTGAAGTTATTCTGCATACATTAATCTATAATATATCAAAAGTTTTTTGATGAGAGGTACCCTTTAAACAATCTGTAGTCAGTCTGAGCAAAGAAGTTCCTCAGCTGTTCCTGTCCATCAAATATCCTTTAGAAAGTCAATTAGTCAATGAATAAAAATAACAGATAGTCCAAAAATGTTTCTTTTTCTTCATCTGTTTTACTTGGATATCTCGCTTGACTTGGAAATATCAATAAATAATCAAAAACTCTTCTTTTTCCCTAAACTATACCCAAAATATTGGTAACTATTCCTATAATATATTCATTACAATATACCAGATCATTTCATATTATATATACCTTTATAATTCTAAATATGAAATAATTATTAAAAACATTAATTATGATTATGACACATATGCTAAACATTATTCTATGACTATTCATATTATTATACAATTATTTAATCTAATATTAACCATATCTGACTGCAAATTCAAAATATAATATCTTAAAGGGGTACTCCGGTGAAAAACTTTTTTTTTTTATCAACTGGTGCCAGAAAGTTAAACAGATTTGTAAATGACTTCTATTAAAAAATCTTAATCCTTCCTGTACTTATTAGCTGCTGAATACTACAGTGGAAATTCTTTTCCGTTTGAAACACAGAACTCTCTGCTAACATCATGACCACAGTGCTCTCTGCTGACATCTCTGTCCATTTTAGGAACTGTTCAGGGTAAAAGTAAATCCCCATAGCAAACAAATGCTGTTCTGGACAGTTCATAAAATGGACAGAGGTGTCAGCAGAGAACACTGTGCTCATGATGTCAGCAGAGAGCTCTGTTTCAAAAAGAAAAGAATTTCCGCTGTAGCATTCAGCAGCTAATAAGTACAGGAAGGATTAAGATTTTTAATAGAAGTAATTTACAAATCTGTTTAACTTTCTGGCACCAGTTGATGAAAAAAAAAAAAAAAGTTTTTTCACTGGAGTACCCCTTTAAAATAATACTTAATAATAACTTAATAATAAATTAATAATAACAGTATAATAGTAAACAAGTCTTAACTCATAAGTTATTCTCATATGTAATTTAAATCATATTATCTAAGCATATTTCATAACAATCTTATTTTTATTTCATATTAATAATTACTTTATTAGATATAACCTTAAACTTTATTAATTAATTACTCATGTATGCCACCATGTTATTTATTTTATAAAATGGACACTTTTAAAAGAATCTTTTATTACCCAATTTTTTTATTATCCCACATGACCCCATAAAATGTGTATAAAAAATAAACCTTATATTGGTGTGTGCATGTCACCTGTTTGTCATTATTAGTGGTCATAGTGATTTAATGTGAAACATTTCCAATATCAGACTTTTTATTTATTTATTTTTATAACAGTTGTTCCTTGCCTCATTCAGCTTGTGAGAGCTTTTATACAACATTGTGACCTTTTGTTGTTGGGAACAACACAATATATTTATAGGTAGCTTTGTGTTGTATAATACCTTTTAATAAAGAAACAATGTACTCTAAACCTCTTAAGGACGCAGCCCTTTTTTACCTTAAGGACGCAGCCCTTTTTTACCTTAAGGACGCAGCCCTTTTTTACCTTAAGGACGCAGCCCTTTTTCGCAATTCTGACCACCGTCTTTACGAATTAATAACTCAAACGCTTTTACCGAATACAGTGGTCCCTCAAGTTACAATATTAATCGGTTCCAGGATGACCATTGTATGTTGAAACCATTTTATGTTGAGACCATAACTCTATGGAAACCTGGTAATTGGTTCTGAAGCCCCAAAATATCATCCAAAAATAGGAAAAGTGAAGATTAAACAAAAATAAGTAGATAACTAATATAAATAAAGCAAATCCTTACATATAAAAGTAAGAAAGATCTGCTGGGGGCTGTATATCTCTGTCTATTTCAGTGTTTCCCAACCAGAGTGCCTCCAGCTGTTGCAAAACTACAACTCCCAGCATGCCCGGGCAGCCTTCGGGAGTTGTAGTTTTGCAAAAGCTGGAGGCACCCTCTTTGGGAAACACTGGTCTATGTAGAGGACAGAAGCTTCTTCAGGGGCCTGTACAGTACACAATGTCCTAAAAAAAAGTAAAATGGAGCCGCCCTCACCTGGTGTCCAAAGGAGCAGCTAATCCTGGCACAGGTAAGGAGTACAGAACATGTAATACCTCTCTGTACTGTAGGGGGCGCTACCAGACACCAGTCAGTGAATGCACTTTAGGAATACAGGGGTTTTACCAGTGAAATGTCCATTCTAATTGGTCGGTTCTTCCAGCCCTTGACACGTTTCGCAGATTCCATAGCATTGTATGTTGAGTCTGGTTTCAAGTTACAATGGTCCAGAAAAGACCATTGTATGTTGAAACTATTTATGTTGAGGCCATTGTAAGTTGAGGGATCACTGTATTCTGATTCTGAGAGTTTTTTCGTGACATTCTACTTTATTTTGGTGGTAAATTTTCGGTGTTACTTGCATCCTTTTTTGGTGAAAAATCCAAAAATGTCATGAAAATTTTGAAAATGTAGCATTTTTCTAACTTTGAAGCTCTCTACTTGTAAGGAAAATGGATCTTCCCAATAAATTTTATTTTTCTTCACAAATACAATATGTCCACTTTATTTTGGCAAAAAAAAAAAAAAAAAAAAAAAAAAGAATGTCCCTGAGGGTCTCAGGGTAATAGTGTATTGATCAACCTTTAAGGGGTTACCCCCTCTCGGGGATAGACCCTTACTAGATACCCTCCCCTAAAAAACAACTTTTATTCAATTCGTATAAAATATAATAAACCCTACACACGTTTTAAAATTATCAGCAATGCAGTGCTGTGCTTCAGAGGGGGTATTATTATGACCCCCTACTGTATCCGGTATCACTGGAGCTATGGTACTAAATTATTGTGTATAATTGGTGTGCTTAGTATCTGCAACACGTAACCATGAGCTACCAGTCCTCTTATAATTCAACCTGCCGCTGGTTAAAACTCATTCAGAACCTCCCCGACGTTTCGCGGAGAAATCCGCTTTGTCATCCGCTTTTATACGAATTGAATAAAAGTTGTTTTTTAGGGGAGGGTATCTAGTAAGGGTCTATCCCCGAGAGGGGGTAACCCCTTAAAGGTTGATCAATACACTTTATTTTGGCATCATAAAATGGACATATTTTTGCTTTTTGAAAAAAATCGGAGGGCTTCAAAGTAGAGCAGCAATTTTCAAAAATGTCATGAAAATTGCAAAATCTGAAGGGACAGATGTTACAGAACTACAACTCCCAGCATGCCTGGGCAGTCTAGGCATGCTGAGAGTTGTAGTTTGGCAACATCTGGAGGGCTACCGTTTGGGTACCACTGTAACAGTGGTCTGTGCTGGGAGTTGCAGTTTAGCCTTCCTAGTGGTTGCCACAGTAAAGATCACTTTACTGCAACTTTCAGCCCACCCCCCCCCCCCCCCGTTTCCCTACCTGTGCCTGTCTCCAGCGACGATCGGGGGTCCCCACACATCTTCTCCTCCAGGTACCGGCCTCCATCTTCTCCCCACGTTATCCAGGGGTGGGCAGAACGGGGGTTGCCATGACAACCCACTGTCCTGCGCTGCCATTGATCAGAATCAGTTCTGACCAATGGCAGGGGACAGGAGGAGATTGCAGCACTGCGACCTCGCTCCTAGTCCTCAGGATGATCGGGGCTGTCACTGGCAGCTCCGATCATCCCTATTTTCTGGGTGATCGGGTTACCAGAGACCTAATCAGCCCAGAATAGCAGAAAATCGCATGTCTGAATTGACATGCGATTTTCTCCGATCGCCGACATGGGGGGGGTCTCAGGACCCTCCTGGGCGATGTGCCAGGATGCCTGCTGAATGATTTCAGCAGGCATCCCGGTCTGGTCCCCAACCGGCTAGCAGCGGGGACCGGAATTCGCACGGGCGTATGCATACGGCCGGCGTCCTGAAGAGGTTAAAAGTAATAAAATAATTCCCCACATTTTTACCTATGTGAACTTATTAACCTGAAGATTTGTTTGTGTAAACAAGTATACAGCACAAGACATTCACAAACACACATATGAATTAATGTATATTAATTTGTGTATATTCTTGAATTAATTCCCATATGAATATTCATGTATACTGAACATCTAAAACAAAGAACAATTATTCATTGAACCTCCATTATGTAAATGTGTAATTAACCCAAAAATTCATTTATATTAAAATACCCATAATGTAACCTAAACTTTCTTAAAGATAACTAGAATAAAATAAAATACCCCTAGAACCTTCAATTTCAATTTGAAATCAAGGAGGACGGGATAGGAGGACGCGATAGGAGGACCGGGATAGGAGGATGCGATAGGAGGACAGGGATAGGAGGTCGAGATAGGAGGTCGCGATAGGAGGACTGGATAGGTCGGGATAGGAGGACGGGAAAGGAGGACGGGATAGGAGGTCGGGATATGATGATGGGATAGGAGGTCGGGATATGACAACAATATATGAGGACGGGATACGAAGTCAAAAGCTTCCTCCTTTGTTTATTTTCCTCCCAAACAAGGATTAGGAAGGAAAAACCGGGCAACGTCAGGTACTCAGCTAGTTCGTGATAAAAATGATTTCGAAAATAACCAGTTTTTTTTCTTGAAAGAACCAGACAAAGTCAAACAAATATAAGGGAAATAGAACCCAAAAAAAATCAAAAGAAGAAAAAAAACAACCGACTTTCTGATAACTGAGTCAGATTCCAGTTCCTCTGGAGAAACAGGAGAAAAAACAAATAAATCTACTCAAAATGAACCATCTACATCAAAATCAATTAATACCACCCCTTTAGAGGCACGAGGAGGGGAAGAGGGAGTAAGATGCAACGTCTGGACAAGAACAAAGAAAAGGAAAGAAGTGTCCTGGAGAAATTGAAGACACCGCTGGACAATGTGATTAATTTAACCACCACAATATTGGACAGTGACTGTCTCAGTGCCCTATCAAAGGGATTCAACTTTGGGATCAACGGACAGTTCTCCCCTGAAAATTTTGAAATAGATTTATTTAGGGCACTGAGAAAAATAAATATGACATTTTATCTTTCAAAACTAGAAAATAAAAATTAAAAGCAGTAAAAATCAAAAAGAGGGAGAAATACAATATCAAATTGACCAGCTAGGATTTAGGGTTGTAAAGGATTTTACAGATGAAGAACAAAAATGTGTGGAATATTTATGTGAATTAATGAGCGATGTCGAATTTGACACCGCGAGGTCACAGCCCATAGAAGATGTTCACACTGAAAGGATTAAGGGAGAAAACCCTTCTATCTTCAACCCCCCTATCCCTCCAGGCAGCTCCATTGATTTATTCCAGGAAGCTGTCGTAAGGCAAACAAGAGCTTTAATATATACCTCAGTAAAAGATAATCTCACCAAAAAAGAAAGAGAAGCAATTAAATGGTTAGGGAAACAACAACAATATCTTCACATAACAAAGGCTGACAAAGGTGGGGCTGTGGTGGTATGGAACACTAATGATTATAACAAAGAAGTCTATCGCTATACACTGTTCTGAAAGAAAATCCTACTAGACAAACCCCTGACAAACTACGTACCTTACTCAGACGGCAGGTTGAAAATGGTACCGTGTCAGAAAACATGGTGAATAGGCTTTTACAAAAAAAAACAGTTCCAGCAAAATGGTACATCTTGGCAAAAATTCATAGTCACCCTCCAGTTATATCGAGTGGTTACTATCTACACTCCTAAAGGGCATTCCCACACTCATTAACGATACAGGTGACCTACTTACTGAATTTGACAATTTCATTTGGCAAGACAACTACCAACTAGTATCTGTGGACGTTGAGAGCCTGTACACCCGCATCCCTCAGGATGGAAAAACTTGATAAATCTCCTTTGTTCGTTTCTTTTATCAAAGATGCATTAGAATTCGTACTTAAAAACAATACCTTTTTACATGATGGTCAGTGGTACAGGCAAGGCCATGGCAACGCCTGTATCATGTACGTACGCTAATATCTTCCTCACGATGTTTGAACAACATTACATATTTACCCACACAAATCCATTCATTAGCCACGTAAAATATTATCTACGTTACCTGGATGATATATTGATTATGTGGGAAGGTGAAAAAGAAGAATTTGATTCTTTTGTGCAATATCTAAATTCTGAAAATACTTTAAATATGCTGTTCACTAGCTGCTATGGAGGCAAAAGCCTTGAATTTTTAGATGTGAAATTAGAATTAAGAAATAATACCCTAGTGACATCAGGCTACAGAAAAACAACTGCAAAGAATTTGCTTTTGCATTATAAAAGTTCCCATCTAAATTATGTAAAGGATAATATCCCATATAGCCAAATGTTACATTTAAAATGCGCCAATAGTAATCCAGACACTTTTAGACAAAAACTTAATGATCTATGCAAAAGGCTATCTAAACGAGGCTACCCAGACAGAATAATAAACCAAGCAGTTGAGAAAATTGGAAAAAAAAGAAGAGATCTATTGTATTATCCCCAGAAAAAACTAAATAACAATAATAGATAAGTCTTTTCCTTTGACAACACATGTATGAATGAGAAAATTAAGAAAAGTATTCTGAGTAACTGGTTCATCCTCGAACGTGATCCAGAAATACATGACTGTACAAGGGAAAGACCCATCATCACCTTCAGGCGCACAAAAACGATAGGTGACAAGAGAAAAAGGAAAACTGGCTAAACAGGTTGATCCCAAAGGGAAATTTTGTAGATATTGCAAATTTAAATATAAGCAAACGCAATTTTTTATTTTAGGAGCAGAAAATATTTTTGTAAACCAGTTTATTTCCTGCCAGACAACGCATGTGGTGTATGCATTAATTTGTAATTGTAATCTTTACTATATCGGGAAAACTAAAAGAAAATTATGCACCCGCGTACGTGAACATATCTACTCCCTTTAGACCGGGAAAGGAGCTACAATATGCTCAATATGTTAATTTACACTCACCTGTATATAAGCACCTTCCCCACAGCAGAATGACGTACTCACGACCAGAAGAAGCGTAATTTCCGACGTGAAACTAGTTGTCTAGTGGTATGCCCCCTGCACCTGAGAGCTCCGGCTCTCGCTCCTCGCACATCCAGCTACCTGAATGCCGTTACTGTACGGACACTGAAAAATAAAAGCATCGCTTGGCAAAACTACAAAGGTGGGTGAGTGCAACTTTATTTTTGTCTCTACCCTTCTGTGCCATGACAATACTGTATTCATGAGCTAGCACCCCCACTATATTCAGCCGGGACTCTTATTTGTTTCATGATAGCTGTTATATACTCCGCTGCAGTTCCTGATTGCCGTCACCTGCTCAAATAGTCTTTAGTATATATGTAATGTCATTTTATTTATTTGGAAATGGGTAGGGTGGGATTCATATTAATGTCATTCTCGTTATCTGTGTTCTTCGGGTCAGTACGATTATAACAAATACCCAATTTGTATTATTATTATTTAATTTTTTTTACTACTAAAAAAAAAAAATCAAAAATCTCCCTCTTCTGATCCATATAACTTTTATATTTTTCCGTTACGAAGCTGAGTGAGGGCTTGTTATGTGTGTTGTAATCTGTAGTTCTTATCGGGACCATTATGGAATTGATCTGATTTTTTTTTACCACTTGTGAAGTGACCAAAAAATAAATAAAACACAATTCTGCGTTTGTTTTCCTTTTTACTTTTATAACGTTCATCGTGAGGTTTCAGTAACATTATATTTTAATGGTTCTAACATTTCGGCATGCGGCCATATCAAACATGTTAATGTTTTTTTGTTTGCAAAATTGGAAAAGTTAAATAGCCAGCTCCAATTTCGAACCTTCTCCACACACCCTTCATGCTCCCAGGACATAATAATACATCAATGAGCGTGAAGGGGTTAAGAACCACGTGTTACATTTTTCCTGTGTGAGTTCTTTGATGTGTAATTAGACATGACATTGTCCTAAAAGACTTCACACATATGCACATTAAAATGGCATCTCTCCTGTGTGAGTTTTTTTTATGTCTTTTAAGACTCATTTTAGAAAAACATTTCTGAGCCTGGAAATGGCGTTTCTCTTGTGTGAGTTCTTTGATGTTCAACAAGATGTGATTTGTGAATAAAACACTTTCCACATTCTGGGCATGAAAATGGTCTCTCCCCTGTGTGAATTTTTTTATGTTTAAGCAAAGCTGATTGAAAAATAAAACATTTCCCACATTCTGAACATGAAAATGGCTTCTCTCCAGTGTGTGTTTTTATATGTTTAAGCAGAGTTGAGCGAGAAATAAAACATTTCCCACATTCTGGACATGAAAATGGCTTCTCTCCAGTGTGAGTTCTTTGATGTTCAACAAGATTTGATTTGTTAGTAAAACACTTCCCACATTCTGGACATGGAAATGGCTTCTCTCCTGTGTGAGTTCTTTCATGTTTAACAAGATGGCATTTTACAGTAAAACACTTTTTACATTCAGGGCATGGAAATGGCTTTGCTCCTGTGTGAGTTATTTGATGTCGAACAAGACCTGATTTTACAGAAAAACACTTTCCACATTCTGGGCATGAAAATGGTTTCTCTCCTGTGTGAGTTTTTTTATGTTTAAGCAGAGTTGAGCGAGAAATAAAACACTTTCCACATTCTGAACACAAAAATGGCTTCTCTCCTGTGTGAGTTCTTAGATGTTTAACAAGATTAGCTTTTTGAGTTATATATTTGCCACATTCTGGGCATGGAAATGGCTTCTTTACTGTGTGAGCTTTATTATGTTGAAACAGTTTTAATTGAGAAGTGAAACATTTCCCACAGTCTGGGCATGAAAATGGCTTCTCCTGTGTGTGAGTTTTTTGATGCTTTACAAGACCTGTTCTATAAGAAAAACATTTCCCACATTCTTGGCATGGAAATTGCTTCTCTCCTGTATGACTTCTTTGATGGGCACGAAGATGTGATTTATCGGTAAAACATTTCCCACATTCTGGGCATGGAAATGGCTTCTCGTCTGTGTGAATTTTTTGATGGTCAACAAGACAGGATTTCCGAGTGAAACATTTTTTACATTCTGGGCAAGAAAATGGCTTCTCCCCTGTGTGACTTCTTTGATGTCTAATAAGTTTTGAATTCTCAGTAAAACATTTCCCACATTCTGAACATGAAAATGGCTTCTCGCTTGTATTAGCCTTTTGATGCCCAACAAACCTTGTGGGGATTTTATTTTGTTTTGTAAAAGGATCAGATGACAGATCTTGGCTGTGAAGGGCTGAGGGTGGATCTGGGACGAAGTAATAATCTTCATATGTAACTTGTGTGATACCATCCTCTGTTTTTACACATGAGGATATCAGATCTCCCTCTGATCTCCTGGAACAGTCATCTGCCAAGAATAAAACAGATTTTATTTTATTTATTTTTAGAAATATAACCTTAAGAATGTTGCATATAAATATAGTAAGCCTATTTTGTATAGTAAATATAGTAACCTATTTATAAGGGCACTATCAGAATTATGACCTTTCTACAGGGAATCTGGCAATCATTCAGGGTTCTGACACTTCAGCAGCTCAGCTCCGCCTCCTTGACTGAGAAAGACTTAAAAAAGGAGATTTTATCAGTTTGGTGGAACAATCAGCTTTTATTTATGTCTGCAGATCTTAGCATCAAATACACCTGACAGATTCCCTTTATACAGGATGTAATAGGACGCCTATCCTGTCGCCATGATCTTCTATGTGACATAAGAATGAGACCCATCTGGATCTTGTTCCTAAACAAGACCGAAAAAGGAACCTCAGTCATTTTTGCGTCCTGATCCATCCTGTATTAATGCTAAATTTTCCAAACAAGAAAATAAAAAACTGTTTTAAAAGGGGTACAACACTGGGCAGCAGTTGGAACATTTAGTTCTGAACGCTGTGTGCACATTGTGGGGTTGGCCACCCCAATGCAAGTCTATGGGAGGGGGCGTGACGGCCGTCACTCCCCTCCCATATACTTTCATTGAGGGGGCGTGGCATGACATCACAAGGGGCATGATCGACCCCTGCAGTGCACACACAGTGTTTGGAACTGAATGTTCCTAGTGCCAACAAGTGGAGTACCCCTTTAACCCTTTAAGGACCCAGCCAATTTTCACTGTAGGACCCGGCCATTTTTTGCACATCTGACCTCACTTTAAGCATGAATAACTCTGGGATGCTTTTACCTTTCATTCTGATTCCGAGATTGTTTGTTTGTTTTTTCGTGACATATTCTACTTTATGTTAGTGGTAAAATTTTTACGACACTTGCATCATTCCTTGGTGAAAAATTCCAAAATTTGATGAAAAAATTGAAAATGTTGCATTTTTTTAAACTTTGAAGCACTCTGCCAATAAGGAAAATGAATATTCCAAATAAATTATATATTGATTCACATATACAATATGTCTACTTTATGTTTGCATCATAGAGTTGAGATGTTTTTACTTTTGGAAGACATCAAAGGGCTTCAAAATATAGCAGCAATTTTCCACAAAATTTTCTAAATCGAAGTTTTTCAGGGACCAGTTCAGTTTTGAAATGGATTTGAAGGGCTTTCATATTAGAAATACCCCACAAATGACCCCATTATAAAACTGCACCCCTCAAAATGACATTTAAAAGATTTGTTAACCCTTTAGTTGTTTCACAGGAATAGCAGTAAATTGAAGGAGAAAATTCAAAATCTTCATTTTTTACACTTGCATGTTCTTGTAGACCCAGATATTGAATTTTTACAAGGGGTAAAAGGAGAGAAATCTTCCTAAAATGTGTAACCATATTTCTCTCGAGTAAGGAAATACCTCATATGTGTGTGTCAAGTGTTCGGTGGGACCAGTAGAGGGCTCAGAAGGGATGGAGCGACAGTGGGATTTTGGAGATGAGTTTTTTTCTGAAATGGTATTTGGGGGGCATGTCACATTTAAGAAGCCCCTATGGTGCCAGAACAGCAAAAAAAAAACAAAAAACCACATGGCATACTATTTTGGAAACTACACCCCTCAAGGCACATAACAAGGGGTCCAGTGAGCCTTAACACCCCACAGGTGTTTGACGACTTTTCGTTAAAGTTGGATGTGTAAATGATTTTTTTTCCACTAAAATGCTGTTTTTCCCTCAAATTTAAAATAAGGGATAATAGAACAAAATGCCCCCCAAAATTTGTAACCCCCTTCTCTTCTGAGTATGGAAATACCCCATGTGTGGACGTCAAGTGCTCTGCTGGAGCACTACAATGCTCAGAAGAGAAGGAGTCACATTTGGCTTTTGAAAAGCAAATTTAGCTGAAATAGTTTTTGGAGGGCATGTTGCATATTAGGGATCGACCGATTATCGGTATTGCCGATATTATCGGCCGATAATCCCGATTTTGGGCATTATCGGTATCGGCAATGCCCCGCACCGTCCCCCGCCCCCCCGGACCCGCCGCAACGCACCGCGACCGCCCCCCCCCCCCTAACCGCGTCTCACCCCCCACTGTACTACTAGGCGGTATACCGGTGTGAACCGGATACCATTTTTTTTTCTCCCACGGTATGGATTTTTGCCCATACCACTATACCGGTCGGGCCCCTCCCCCACCCTCTGAGTCAATTAAAAAAATTAAACTTGCCCGTAATGGGGGTGGTCCAGGCCATCCATCCTTCATGTAGTGTCCGACGGCATTCCGGGTGGAGGGTGAATCGGTCCGGGCTGTCCTGCTCCGGGGTCCTCTTCTCCACTCCGGGCAGGCTCCGGCCTAGTACGCTACATAGACACCGCTACGCCGTGACGTCAGGTGCGTCGCTGCGCACAGCCGTCACTGCGCAGCGGCGTCTATGCTGCGTTACTTGGCCGGAGCCTGCCCGGAGTGGAGAAGAGGACCCCGGAGAAGAAGTACAGCCCGGACCAGTTCACCCTACACCCGGAATGCCGCCGGACACTACAGGAAGGATGGATGGCCCGGACCACCCTGAGGGGGAGAGAAGCGGGTGGCAGCGGCGGTCTATGGCACAGCAAAAGCCACTGCAGTGCATTGATTTAAAGCGCCTGCTTTAAATCAATGATCTGCAGCAGTGTCGCGGGGGGATAAATAGCCGATAACTTATACCGGAATATCGGTATAAGTTATCGGCTATCGGCCCTAACCTCCACCGATTATCGGTATCGGCCCTAAAAATGGGTTGGAAAAAGTTGTTTTTCCATGGTCAATGGTGGTGCAGCATAGGCCCCTTTTGGTTTGGAATTGGAATCACCACCATTGACCATGGAAAAACAACTTTTTCCAACTCAAAAACGGAGGAAACATTTAACATCAAATTTCACCTCAACTGCAAATCCAGCTATGTCATCTATCTCATCACCTGTATCTGCAACAAACAATATACCAGAAGAACCACCCAGGAACTGCACACCAGACTCAATAACCACAGAAACAACATCAAACGGAAATTTACATTACATAGTGTATCAAGACACTGCTCCGAAAAACATCCAGACTTACCTAACCCAATAAGAATCTGTCCTATAGACTACATCCCGTTGCACCAGAATGACAGATTCACCTCCCTGAAGAAAAGAGAGATGTACTGGATCTACAGACTTGGTACATTACAGCCCCATGGTCTTAATGATGCAACAGAACTAATAACCTAAACAGAACTAAAACTGCCCAGTAATTGAATCCCAAACCCAAAAATACAAAAAGGGAACAACACCAAACTAACAACAATAGAATAAACCCAAACCCAATGCTTAAAAAAAACAACAATCATCCATAAACCAGAATAACCATTTCTCCTACCAATATGTTTGATGGATCTGTACCACCATCTACAATTTGTAATCACAAAATCTATCAGTTTTTACTCACCCTGTCAATCTCAATTGGATTAACATTTAACTATGTATCCTTTTCAACCACAATCCCCATAACCCATTGACCCTACATAAACAGCTAAAGTAAAATTTTTAACCACTTCATTTGTTCAACAGTCAGTCTCCCATACCAGTTGCTGCCAGCCTCTAAGCTATTCAGCTACACAGTCAGACCAAGAACAACTACCGTAGACCTGAACAGGCCCATTTGGAATAAAGTAGCGCTTCCATACTAGCTAAAGATAAACCCTTACAAAAAATTTTTTTTTTTAAAGCTCAGTGGAGGTCAGAGAGGCTGACGTCATCGCCCAGCTCCCCATGACCTCACTTCCTGCCAAATTTTGAAATAGTAATGCACTTGCACTGTATATAAGGACACTAATCACACCATACTACAGACCTGAGGAAGAAAGGGATACCTTTCGAAACGCGTAGTCCATACAAGATTGCTTCCCCCCCCTGTTTTTTGTTTTCTGTTACCTTTATCGTAGCTAATAAATACCTATTGGATTTTAATACTGCAGTCTGCAGTTCTATTTCACCAGTACCAGTGAAACGCTCCAGCACTGTCGGCATTTTTGGGGAAGCTTCCTGCCAGAGACACCCCGCACTCCTTCCATTGAGCTTTTGGAGACAGAATTTGGTTGAAATAGAAGTCGGGGGCCATGTGTGTTTACAAAGCCCCCTGTGGTGCCAGAACAGTGGACCCCCCACATGTGACAGCATTTTGGAAACTACACCCCTCACAGAATTTAATAAGGGGTGCAGTGAGTATTTACACCCCACTGGCATTTGACAGATCTTTGGAACAGTGGGCTTCTTCATTTTCACGGACCACTGTTCCAAAAATCTGTCAGACACCTGTGGGGCGTAAATGCTCACTGTACCCCTTATTACATTACGTGAGGGGTGTAGTTTCCAAAATGGGGTCACGTGGGGGGGGGGTCTATTGTTCTGGCACTATGGGGGCTTTGTAAACACAGGTGGCCTTCAATTCCGGACACATTTTCTCTTCAAAAGCCCAATGGCGCTCCTTCTCTTCTGAGCATTGTAGTGCGCCAGCAGAGCACTTTACATCCACATATGGGGTATGTTCTTACTCAGAAGAAATGGGGTTACTAATTTTGGGGGGCTTTTTTTTCCTATTTATCCTTGTGAAAATGAAAAATTTAGGGTAACACCAGCATTTTAGTGAAATTTTTTTTTTTTCCAGCCAACTTTGAAGAATTTCAATTAAACACCTGTGGGGTGTTAAGGCTCACTATACCCCTTGTTACGTTCCGTGAGGTGTGTAATTTCCAAAATGGGGTCACATGTGGGTATTTCTTTTTTTGCGTTTATGTCAGAACCGCTGTAAAATCAGCCACCCCTATGTAAATCACCAATTTGGGCCTCAAATGTACATAGTGCGCTCTCACTCCTGAGCCTTGTTGCGCGTCCGCAGAGCATTTTACACCCACATATGAGGTATTTCTGTGCTCAGGAGAAATTACCTTACAAATTTGGGGGTCTTTTTTTCCTTTTAACACTTGTGAAAATAAAAAGTATAGGGCAACACCAGCATGTTAGTGTAAAAAAAAAATTTTGTTTACACTAACAGGCTGGTGTAGCCCCCAACATTTCCTTTTCATAAGGGGTAAAAGGAGAAAAAGCCCCCCAAAATTTGTAGTGCAATTTCTCCTGAGTACGGAAATATGTGGCCCTAAACTGTTTCCTTGAAATACGACAGGGCTCCGAAGTGAGAGAGCGCCATGTGCATTTGAGGACTAAACTAGGGACTGCATAGGGGTATTCTACACCAGTGATTCCCAAACAGGGTGCCTCCAGCTGTTGCTAAACTCCCAGCATGCCTGGACAGTCAGTGGCTGTCCGGAAATGCGAGGAGTTGTTGTTTTGCAACAGCTGGAGGCTCTGTTTTGGAAACATTGCCGTACAATACGTTTTTTTATTGGGGGGGGGGGAGACAGTGTATGGGGGTGTATATGTAGTGTTTCACCCTTTATTATGTGTTAGTGTAGTGTAGAGTTTTTAGGATACGTGCGCACTGGCGGGTTACGGTGAGTTTCCCGATAGGAATTTGCGCTGCGGTGAAAAATTTGCCACAGATCATACTTGAAGCTGGAAACTTACTGTAAACCTGCCCGTGTAAATATACCCTGTACATTCACATGTGGGGCAAACCACCAGCTGATTCAAAACTACAACTCCCAGCATGTACTGACACACCGTGCATGCTGGGAGTTGTAGTTTTGCAACAGCTGGAGGCACACTGGTTGGAAAACCTTCAGTTAGGTTCTGTTACCTAACTCAGTATTTTACAACCAGTGTGCCTCTAGCCGTTGCAAAACTACAACTCCCAGCATGTACTGATGCTTGGAGATGTAGTTATGCAACATCTGGAGGTACGCAACTACAACTCCCAGCATGCAGAGACAGCTGTTTGCTGTTTGGGCATGCTGGGATTTGCAGTTATGCAACATCTGGAGGGCTACAATTTAGAGACCACTGCACAGTGAGCTCCAAACTGTGGACCTCCAGATGTTGCAAAACTGCAAATCCCAGCATGCGCAGACAGCAAACAGCTGTGTGGGCATGCTAGGAACTGTAGTTTTGCAACATCTGGAGGGCAGTATAGAGATCCCTGTGCAGTGGTCTTTAAACTGTAGACCTCCAGCTGTTGCAAAACTACAAATCCCAGCATGCCAAAACAGATGTCTGGGCATGCTGGGAGTTGTAGTTTTGCAACATCTGGAGGGCTACAGTCTAGAGACCACTGTATAGTGGTCTCAAACTGTAGCCCTCTAGATGTTGCTAGGCAACTTACCAGCTTCCGTCAGATTCAGGGAGCCCGCTGCACGACATCGCCGCCCGCTGATCACCGCAGCCGATCGCGTCCCGCAGCCTCCACTGATGGGTAAGTGGACTTCGGTGCCCGGTCCCTGACGGTTTCCCCGTCCTGCCCCGCCTATTGTGGGTGGGCAGAACAGAGAAAACAAAAGATAACCCCCCCTCCGATCTGCTATTGGTCATCGCTCTAGACGACCAATAGGAAGGGTGGCACCCCTGCCACCTCACTCCTATCCCTTCAGGGGGATCGTGGGTGTCTTGGACAACCCCGATCCCCCTTATTTTCTGGGTCACCGGGTCACCATAGACCCGTAGGACCCGGAATTGCGCAAATCGCATGTGTGAATTCACTTGCGATTTGCGCCGATCGCCGACATGGGGGGGTCTGATGACCCCCCTGAGCATTTGCGCAGGGTGCCTGCTGATCGATATCAGCAGTCACCCCTGTCCCTGCCCAAGACCCAGGTACACAGGGCGTATACAGGGCGTATCCATACGCCCTGGGTCCTGTACGGGTTAAAGGGGTACTCCGGTGGAAAACTTTTTTTTTTTTAAATCAACTGGTGCCAGAAAGTTAAACAGATTTGTTAATTACTTCTATTAAAAAATCTTAATCCTTCCAGTACTTATTAGCTGCTGACTACTACAGAGGAAATTATTTTCTTTTTGGAACACAGTGCTCTCTGCTGACACCTCTGTCTATTTTAGGAACTGTCTAGAGCAGCATGTGTTTGCTATGGGGATTTTCTCCTACTCTGGACAATTCTTAAAATGAACAGAGATGTCAGCAGAGAGCTCTGTGTTTCAAAAAGAAAAATAATTTTCTCTGTAGTATTCAGCAGCTAATACGTGCTGGAAGGATTAAGATTTTTTAATAGAAGTAATTTACAAATCTGTTTAACTTTCTGGCACCAGTTGATTTAAAAAAAAAAAAAAAAAAAGTTTTCCTCCGGAATATTCTGTGATAGATGTGTGTATATAAAAATTTTATATACTGTATATGTAAAATGCCCATTTAAGATGAAGACTCCATACTTCTGTTACTTGTCCACTCCTCCCCCCATCTGCTCTCTCCTATCTTGGCCCCCACCATCGTGTAGAGGAAGTTGAGTGCCACGAGGGCAAGGCACCTCCCCCATTCTATTTGCTCACTCCCTATATGCCAGAACATCCCACTAGTGAGGGTGGGAACTTATGTTAATGACAAAGGTGATATAACGATGTGAAGGACTGAATAAAGGGTTAGAAGCATCTGAAACAGACAATGGCTCTGTTTGATTTACTTCGCTATACTTCGGTATATACATTCTATATACGGATTTGGCCGGGAGTAAGACAGCTACAAGAACACTGATAAAATCAACTTCAAGTGTCGCCCAATTAGCGTGGGGCCTGGACTATAGGCCTCATGTGCAAGTCGCAATACCCAGACCAGACGGATTGAACAAAGGCACACGCAGATGGGATTTGATCAACTCCAGGGGTACGGTAGGACATACTTGTACCTAGCCAAAAGTACCAATGTCTCCCCTTTGTTTTGTCTTGCTGATCCAGACGACTTACACGTGACCTATCAGAGAGAGACAGGTAATAATTCTCGCCCAGAGCCAATTACCCATGTACCTGTTATAAAAGTAGCTACTGCCCGAGTGTGTATGAAATGTGAGTGAGTACGCAGGATCCTGGCAGGAGGGACTGGGTCATAATCGGGGAATGAATTGCAAAGTAAATTGTCATAAGTAGCCAGTTGCGTGTCTGGGATGAGTAGACATGCATTGCTAGGACAAGGCTATCATAAATAGGCGGCAGGTCGAGAACAGAGTGGCACCGAACACCAGATGCTGTTGTAAATAGACGCTGGATGGGAGCCTAGGATAGGGGGACTTTCTACAATATTCCTGGGACCTGTCATATTATACTGATTGAATATGTGTTATGTTTCGTTTTTAATGTGTCCATGGATTATTGTTAAATTAGCTAATTCAGACGAAAGGGGGGGGGGGGACCTTCCCTTCTAATACTAGATCTAATGTATTAGTGCTTTGAAGATATCTCCTAAAAGTACATGGGTTTTAGAGGGGTTTTAGTTGGCAACAGCTGGAGGCCACCAGTTAAGAGGGGGCTGGTGGGTATGAGACAGAGGGGGCTATGGAGTTTACAGATGTAACATGACCTCACTGATAGAATTGCTGACAGGAAGGGAATGCACAGAGTTGAATAGAAAAATAAAAAAATAAGTTTTTGATGGAAAACGTAGTGAGTTCAGGGTAGAATTGATGAATTATAGATATTAAGGCAGTTGCAAGTTTGAAATATATTGATGGTTGATAGGATATGAAGGTTTATATATATATAGCAGGGTAATATACAGTTGTGTTGTGGTCATCTGAATGGATATAGATAGGCAGAAGTTGTTGGCTGAAAGTATGATGAATGAAATTAACACCGATACACAGACATAACAGAGCCTTTGTATGAGGGGGGGGGGGGGGAGGGAGTGTGAATGTTGGGCTGTCTGCATGGTGCTATCATTGTGGATCTAGGAATCCCTTATGGAGTGACACCCTGGGATCACAGCCCCAGACATTGTTGGGATTTTGCCTTTCTTTATCCCATGCTTTCTCTCTCTCTCTTTCTGGAGATAGCCATGAGGCCGCTAGTCTCTGCCACATGCTTACTCCTATGGTGGGTAGCCATGTTACCACCCCCAGAAGTGAAGTTCCTCCCCCAGCAGCCATTTTAGCTCATCCAATTAGTTCCCACCTCCACTTCCTGGCAGCCATTTTAACACACCTAGTCTAGTGAAGCATGTATGATAAATTAGGAATACATGGAGTATGACCAGTGAATGGTTTCAGGTGAAGCTGTGTTTGTACATGTTTATGTCATAATGAACCTATTTGATGATATTTTATTAATCTCTTAATAAGTTTGTTTTCGCAGGAGTGCAAGATGGATAAAAGAAAAAAAAAGGAAAATAAATTTATAAGGAAATGCAATTAATTGTCTGATTATATTATAGGAGTAATGAGAGAAGTGTGGCCAAGGAGAATAAAATAAAACGTAAAATAAATTAAAAAGTGATCACTATTTAATTAATTAATTAATATTACCTTAAGCATTTAAAATCAGCTAATGGTTTACTGATTATAAATAATATGCATTGAAGGTGATCTTTTTCTCAATTTTTAAAAGATCTCTGTATATTTTTATTCTTTTACATTTTGTTTTTGGTGAGAATGTGGGCCCTGTGTGTGTTGTTTGTTGAGTATTTGTAAATGTTGGTATTGTTACATGTGTATGGTATGTCTCATGTAGACACCGATTGCTCAAAAGTTGTTGAGAAATGACCAAACCGAAAGGAGGACAAAAAGCCAGACTCAAAGGGGTGGTGACCAGTGACATAGAGGAGTGGGAGGAGAAAGGCGGGGCTTATAGGAAGATTGACAGAACAGCCTTGGTCTACTAAGACACATTCACATTAGATTGAAGAAACTACATATCTACTGTTTAACCTTGAATGTGTTTAGTACCTGCATACACAATGTGATATACCTATACATTCTACATTGTATTTATTTGAATAACATCAATTTTAAGTGGATAACTTTATAATGTTATTTAGTGTAATACGAAGACGCTGATTGTCTTAAACTTATAAAGGTAAAAAATTAAAAGAGCCATGATAGGATATCAGAGAATCCATGGTTGATGCTGAGTTATAAATGTAAGTTTGTTCCAAGTAATGTAAAGATGTAATACATAAGACAGGATATATGGTGACCACATTCAGAATGAAGTTCTACTGCAATAAACCACTCTATCTGAGCTGGTGGTTCAGAGAAGTAGAGATGAAGGTATTCACTGAGATGTGTAAGATATCTAAAAGGTATGACACAATGAGTACGGGTACACTTTAATTTCCGCCCACAAGTATGGGCCTATTGAAGTAAAAGTGTTCTTGAATCCTTGAGCGAACCAATCTGTAGTTTGTAATTCAAGTGTTCAAAGTCCGAGAGCGGCCAGAAAAAGTGGCCATCGTAAAGATCAGAGACACATGAAGGAAACAACCCCAGAAGCCAAGGGGACTGGGTGGTAAAGGAGGCTGCCAAGGCTGCAGCGCTCCTGTTTCCCCACAGTTATGGTACAAAGTATACAGGTGGATGGGCAATGTGGAATTTTCTGGTTAGGTCTCTTATAGGAACCAGCTATGCATGCTGAGAGAGACCAATGGAAGAAGAAAGAGGTGGTACAGGGCAAAGACGGCATCCGGAAAGTTGGTAAGAAAATGTATGTGCCAGCAGTCTTGTACCCCATGGTAACGTATATGACCCCATACACTAAGCAGAGGGGAGCTATGTGTGTAGTAATGTCCATACATTGGGTCGCCTCAGGATTCAACAATGCAGAAAGAAGGTTTTTACAGACGTCATAATTTACATCTGACATATGACCTAGGTAAAAAAATAAATAAAAATAAAGGTACCTGACCAACACGCTCCATAAACATCTTACTTGTTTCAGAGAATATGAGTAGACTTCATCTAACTGCCTGGGGTAGGTCAATATCAGTGTCTCCTTGTCTAATTGTACTGATCCCTAATTATAGATACAGTAAAGTATACAATTAAGAACCTTTTGTAAAATTGTACCTAGTTCAGATTCTGTAATTGTCACCCATTTCTTCAAAACCTATGCAGGAAATAAGTGAGGAAAGAGACGATTGCATATGATGATCCCGTATAGATGTATCTCTGATAACTGTTAAATCTATGTCTGTGCATAACCATGGTTGTTCCATAGGGAAAGATAATCACAACGGATTGTTAGGAGGTGACGTTGTATGAGGAGAATCAGTGGGTGAACATGTACAAATAGCAGGATGAGTAAATGATAACTATGGTAAAGTATGAGTGGTAGCGGGGAAAAAGGAATCCGATCCTGGCGCTCACCCGTGCGGCAGCTGTGCCACCTCAGATTATCCCGCGTCCAGGACGCGGAATAATCTGAGATGGCACAGCTGCCGCACGGGTGAGCGCCAGGATCAGATTCCTTTTTCCCCGCTACCACTCATACTCTCAGACCGTCCGGCCGGACGGGTGGATCCGGGCAGCACACCGTGGATTTCCACTTACCCACACCAGTTGGGCCCCTTCAAGCTGCAACAGGTGTTATGCTCTCAGCATAACACCACCAGGTGAGAGCATTCCTTACGCTTCCTCACCTGTCACTTGTAATAAGGATAACGGCACATAGATAGGCGCATTGTCCCTTTTTGTCTTTCATACTTCTCTGTCTATCGTAAAGTATGGGATACTTGGGGATATGAAGCTTAGAGTCAAATTAGAAGGGAATTAAACTGGGGAACACACAGTCAAGACACATCTGCCTATACACACTTCCATTACCGAACCAACAAAGGAATCCAAACCACACTTTAGAGGTATACGTGCAGCCCCTGCTGGGAGTTTTGATCCCTTTGTATATATTAATGTTATAGGAGTCCCAAGGGGGGTCCTAGATGAGTTTAGAGCTATAGGTCAAGTAAAAAGCTGGCGATAAGTCAATAAAATCCCAGATTTCCATGAAGTAAAATTGATTATATCTATTATAACCAACAAAGATTAATACATTTCTTTGTAAATGCTCTTTAAGGTCAGACCGAACAACTAAGAGCCACATCCGCTATAATATTCCAAAATGGTACGGCATTAGATATGATGTATGGTGTAAGAGGAAAAAGGGGGGTATGTAAAATGTTTGGGGAAACTTGTTGCACATATATCTCAGCCAATATAAGACCAGTAAAATAACCATACCTTTTAATTCTAATAATTTTACTTTGTTGTGTTTTGCCTTGCCTAAAGAAGAAGAAGTGTGAGCCAACGGCTGTCTGGGCATGCTGGGAGTTGTAGTTTTGCAACATCTGGAGGTCCGCAGGTTGAAGACCACTGATGTAGGCAGTGTTCCCCCACAGACATACAGCCTCCAGCCATATACAGTGTATGGCTGGAGGCTGTATGCCTGTGTACTGCCCACTTCAGTGCTCCGACCACCGCTCCGGCTATAGCAGTAGGTCTCGGGACAGTGGTCGGAGAACCGAAGATGATGCGCCACTGGTCCTTCTCTATCCTCCGGTCTTCGACGCCTTCGTTTGCATGGGTGCACGCACGGGACGTCATTGTTGTCTCACCGTGCGCTATGTCCTGACGGCCCTGTGTTTTTAAACTTAATGCGGGGCCGCAGGGAGTTAATAGTGATGGGGGGAATTGCCCCGTTGCTACAGGACGGGCAAACAGCCGCTCTGCTCGGGGCCCCGGGCCAGCTCGGTTTGCCTGTCCTGTTGCGACCTGCCCCGCCGAACCCCCGGGACTGACTCACCGAACCCCTGGGGTTCGATCGAACCCAGGTTCAGAACCACTGGTGTAGAGGAAGTTGAGTGCCACGAGGGCAAGGCACATCCCCCATGCTATTTGCTCACTCCCTATATGCTAGAACATCCCACTAGTGAGGGTGGGAACTTATGTTAAAGGAGTACTCCGGTGCTTAGACATCTTATCCCCTAGCCAAAGGATAGGGGATAAGATGCCTGATCGCGGGAGTCCCGCCGCTGGGGACCCCCGTGATCTTGCACGTGGCACCCCGTTTAGTCCGGGGACTGATTATAAACGGGGTGCCGTGTGCAAGATCATGGGGGTCCCCAGCGGCGGGACTCCCACGATCAGACATCTTATCCCCTATCCTTTGGATAGGGTATAAGATGTCTAAGCACCGGAGTACCCCTTTAATGACAAAGGTGATATAACGATGTGAAGGACTGAATAAAGGGTTAGAAGCATCTGAAACCGACAATGGCTGTTTGATTTACTTTGCTATACTTCGGTATATACATTCTGTATACAGATTTGACCGGGAGTAAGATAGCTACAAGAACACTGATAAAATCCACTTCACTCCTTTAACAGGATGCAAATATGCAATGTGAACAGGCCTCTCTACAGAAACATCATGGAATACACTGACCATCCTACCACCTGATCTGACCATACATTCTCTCATCCACAGATATGTCTGACCATCGATAGCAACACAAGGTCCAACCTACAAGGTCCAACCCACCTAACTGATCCAATTCTCCTGGGGTATATAGGAGTATATAGGGGTATTCCGGAGAAAAAAATATAGTTTTTTTTAAATCAGATATACAGATTTGTTTTTATTATTATTATTACTTCTATTTTAAAAAGTCCAGCCTGCCAGTACCTATGAGAGCTCTCTGGAGCTTTGGTTCTCACAGTGTGTGTCAGTGAGGCGCCCCCTAGTGGTTGGTGAGGAACAGCAGGTAAGGCAGATTTCACCGTAGTGACTATAGGCTCCACACTCCTCTCCCCGGGTGTAAGAATCTCTGGTTTAGAAACATTATTGACTTATTTAGTACAAATGTTAATGTTGGACATAAATAAGAGGTAGACTGAGCAATATTTTAATTATTATTTTTATTTTTTTATAGACTTCCAAAGCAGATGGTCAGGTGCTGGCATCCTCTTGGTCTGTTTGGTGATGAGCAGGCATCACTTTGGTCTGTTTGGTGAGGAGCAGGCTTCACTCTGGTCTGTTTGGTGAGGATCAGACATCCCTTTTGTCTATTTGGTGAGGAGCAGACATCACTTTGGTCTGTTTGGTGAGAAGCTCCCAACCCCCCCCCCCCCACATCATGTCACCCGCAAGCGCTCCTCCTTACATGACAGTGCGCTCAGCCTATTAGCAGCCGAGGTGGGACATTGCTGCGGCCGGTCCCATCCCCACGAAGCAGGTGAGGCTGGTGATGGGTGGAATTTGGACCAATGGGGGAACGTAGGCAGGTGAGTTAAAGTTTATTTTGTTTATTTTTGCAGCCCGGGCAACGTTATTTGTAGTACAGTACAGATGACTTCTAGCGCCAGTGGCCCGCAACTCATAGGAGGATGAGCAGAGGAGCACTTGTGGGTGACATGATGTGGGGACAGCGCAGCTAATAATTCATTGGGGGGCGGAAGAAAAGCAGAACAGCGCTCACGCTGCGGCGGATAATTCACTCATTCGAGGGGGGGGGGGGGCCAAACCGGTATTGCGGTATGGGCAAAATTCATATCGTGCAGGAAAAATAATTTCGGTATTCGGTATGAACCGGTATACTGCCCAGCACTACTCCAACGTGAAGATGCCGCTGCTGCCTCTTCCAGGGGTAGTGCAGGCAGAGGAAGTGGAGCATTGACAAGCTGGCTGTGTAGAGTCTTTTTTTTATAAAAATCCAATATAGCCTCATTTCAGAAGGTGAAAAAAATACCCCTATTTTGACTTTCTACCGAGGGTCTAAGAGTGTGGCTATCCAGTACTCATTTTTTCCTTTAAGCTCGCAATATGCCTGTTACTGCACACACAAGAAAGCAGCCAGCCATCCTCGCCAGCTTTTCTCGCCCAGCTTGGTCCACCCCCAACCCATACTGCCAAGGTTGGTTATAGTCCTCATCCTTGTCATCATCAGTGTCGCCTTGTGTAGGTTCCTTGTCCTTTATCTCTTTGACAGATTCCGTTATCGGCATCCACATATCCCAATGTCAGATTACGAGTAGAGAGCCAGTGTCAAACGTCCTGTTACAGACAGGGCAGCAGCTCCTCCCATGAGTGGCTTTTCTCGCCCAGGCTCAGATTTAACAAAGCATGGCAGCGCTTGATTTTACACCAATAAAAGGGGGGAGAGGAGGAGACGGTTAAGCTATGCTTTTCTCTGTTGTGGGATACAAGATGTTTGTGGAGAAGGACCTGCATGAGGAGGAAGATAGGCGGGTGGTGTCAGCAGTTGAACTTGATCGGTGCAACAGTGGAGATGTTACTACAATTTCCTGGCCACATTGTGGTGCAGCCTCGTTCTGCAGGATGCTGACCAAGTGGGCTGTAAAAGACATGTGTTGGCCCTGGCTGTAGCTACTACTCCACGTATCTACAGGGGCATGCACTGTTCTGCACACCAACAACTGCATGGAGTGGCCCACCTTCTCTGCCACACGATTGTGAAAAGTGAGGATGGTTTTCTTAAAGAAACATAAAATGTGTCGGCAGATAAGAGCCATTTGGCTTAAATCGTACTTGTCCCTACCCTATATGATAGATAGCCTTATACCTATCTCTATCTTATACAGTCATGGCCTTAAATGTTGGCACCCCTGACATTTTTATAGAAAATGAAGTATTTCTCACAGAAAAGGATTGCAGTAACACTTGTTTTGCTACACACGTTTATTCCCTTTGAGTTTATTGGAACTAAACCAAAAAAGGGGGGGGAAAAAGCAAATTGTCACACCAAACTCCAAAAATAAGCTGGACAAAATTATTGGCACCCTTTCAAAACTGTGTAAAAATTGTTTAAGCATGTGATGCTCCTTTAAACTCACCTAGGGCAAGTAACAGGTGTGGGCAATATAAAATTAACACCTGAAAGCAGAGAAAAAGGAGAGAAGGTCACTTAGTCTTGGCATTGTGTGTCTGTGTGTACCACACTAAGTATGGATAACAGGAAGAGGAGAAGAGAACTGTCTGAGGACTTGATAACAAAAATTGTAGAAAAATATCAACAATCTCAAGGTTACAAGTCCATCTCCAGAGATCTAGATTTGCCTTTGTCCACAGTGCGCAACATTATCAAGAAGTTTGCAACCCATGGCAATGTAGCTAATCTCCCTGGGCGTGGACGAAAGAGAAAAATTTATAAAAGTTGTCATCGCAGGATAGTCGGGAAGGTGGATAAGCAGCCCCAAACAAGTTCCAAAGATGTTTAAGCTGTCCTGCAGGCTCAGGGAGCATCAATGTCAGCATTAACTATCCGTCGAAATTTAAATGACATGAAACGCTATGGCAGGAGACCCAGGAGGACCCCACTGCTGACACAGAGACATAAAAAAGCAAGACTTCATTTTGCTAAAATGAACTTGAGTAAGCCAAAATCCTTCTGGTATAACGTCTTGTGGACAGAGGGGACCAAGATAGAGCTTTTTGGTAAAGCACATCATTCTACTGTTTACCGAAAACGAAATGAGACCTACAAAGAAAAGAATACAGTACCTACAGTGAAATATGGTGGAGGTTCAATGATGTTTTGGGGTTGTTTTGCTTCCTCTGGCACTGGGTGCCTTGAATGTGTACAAGGCATCATGAAATCTGAGAATTACCAATGGATTTTGGGTCGCACTGTACACCAAGTGTCAGAAAGCTGGGTTTGCATCCGAGATCTTGGGTCTTCCAGCAAACATACGTAAAAAAAAAAAAAATAGATGGCAACAAAGCGCTGGAGAGTTCTGAAGTGGCAGCAATGAGTCCAGATCTAAATCCCATTGAACACCTGTGGAGAGATCCTAAAATTGCTGTTGGGAAAAGGCGCCTTCCAATAAGAGAGACCTGGAGCAGTTTGCAAAGGAAGAGTGGTCCAACATTCCGGCTGAGAGGTGTAAGAAGCTTATTGATGGTTATAGGAAGCAACTGATTTCACTTATTTTTTTCAAAGGGTGTGCAACCAAATATTAAGGGTGCCAATAATTTTTTCCACCCCATTTTTGGCGTTTGGTGACATTATGTCCATTTAGATTTTTTTCCCTCCCTTTTTGTTTTAGTTCTAATACACACAAAGGAAATAAACATGTGTATAGCAAAACATGTGTTACTGCAATCCTTTTCTGTAAGAAATACTTCATTTTCTTGAATAATTTCAGGGGTGCCAACATTTACGTCCATGACTGTGTGAAGGATAGCCTTGTGCCTATCTTATGCATACTTAAACTCCTTCACTGTATTTGCAGCTACCACTTCTGCAGGCAGGCTATTCCATGCATCCACTACTCTCTCAGTAAAGTAATTCTTCCTCATATTACTTTGCCCCTCTAATTCAAAAACATTTCCACTATATAACACTATGTCCTCTTGAGGTAGTTTTTCTTCTTTTAAATATCTTCACCTTTATCATGTTGATTCCTTTTATGTATATAAAAGTTTCTACCATATCCCCTCTGTCTCTTCTTTCTTCTATACATGTTAATGTCCTTTAACCTTTCCTGGTAAGTTTTATCCTTTAACCCATGGACTAGTTTAGTATCTTCTCTAAACTCTCTCCAAAACATCTACATCCTTCTGGAGATACGGCCTCCAGTATTGCGCACAATACTCCAAGTGAGGTCTCACTTGTGCTCTGTACAGCGGCATGAGCACTTCTCTATTTCTACTGCTTATACATCTTCCTATACACCCAAGCATTCTGATAGCATTTCCTGCTGCTCTATTACATTGTCTTCCTACCTTTAAATCTAAATCCTTTTCCTCAGATACTGAAGTTAGGACCATATCACATAATCTATACTTGTATGAGTTTTTAATAAAAGCAGGAACTCTTTATTGCTTGAACATTACAGGATACAACAGATAGGACAGTAAAGCTGACGCGTTTCGGTTCCTGCAACATCCTTCCACTTTCACCACCTAAGAAACACATTCCAAAGCTTGACTCTCCTCACACAACTACTCCTTATGGCTAGTGTTATCCTTCTGCGAAGCAGTAGGGGGGGGGGAGCAAAGTCAGAGATGAGGAAACAAAGAATCCAGAACAGACATTTTCACCACGTTATGTGACTGTAAATGAGGAAGAATCCACTGACAGCTGGCTCATATAGTCTGACTCTTCATCCACCCCTCAGAAGACCTATGACTCCAGTCTAGGATAGCCATACTCTTCTGTTAAACCACACAACCTCTGGCAGGCATTGATAATTTGGGAACGATGCCTCGGCTGCTGCTGCTGCCTGTACTGGTGCTGGTACTGCCACCAACACTCCTACTGGCTGATGACATGGCAGGGGTCTTCTGTCCTCTACTCTGCCCAACAATTCTTATACTCAACATCATTATTTTGAGGTTAGTTTGATTTTTTTGGGGTGATTTTTCACTCACCTACTAATCAACTTTAACTTTCAATGTTTTGAACTGCGTTGTTATCTTACAACTAGGTAGGTATAACGCAAATTTGATGAAACCAAGAATATGAAAGTACAGTCGCTTTAAATGGCTAATATGTATCGGATGCACACATTTGGAAATGAATGACACATAAACCATAAAATCATATAACTTGAGTTATCATGTGATATGCTGGTCACCCTGATGTCATGTCACCACCTCCTGCTTTTCCTGCTTCCTCTGGGCACCAAAAAGCCATATTTTTCATGTAAATTTGCAAGTCGAGCAAAACCTTGCTTGCTCATCTATTCTGACTATATTGCTTCTGTCAGGATCCGGACTGGTATGCGGGGTGGACATGGGTAGTGGATCCTCTGTGTCAGTGAGGAGATGGCGTGGGCCGTACCAGGGGAACGGAACCTAAGGGGTTACTGGTTTTCCCCAGAGCCCGCCGAAAAGCGGGATGGACTTGCTGCGGCAGGTAACCCCCAGGTCGTTCCACCCGATAGAGACTCAACCTCACTGACAGCTGAGACAGGCTCGGGACACAAGGACAAGACAAAGGTAAGGTCAGACGTAGGAGAAGGTCAGGGCAGGCGGCAACAGTTCGTAGTCAGGGGCAACAGCAAAGGTCTGGATACACAGGCAATGGACACACGGGAACGCTTTCACTGGCACAAAGGCAACAAGATCCGGCCAGGACAGGAAGGGGAAGTGGGTTTATATGTGTGGGAGTGATTGGGGGACAGATTGGGCCAGGCACCAATTAACGGTGCACTGGCCCTTTAAATCTGAGAGACCCGGCGCGAGCGCGCCCTAGAGAGCAGGGCTGCGCACGCCGGGACTGATCAGCAGGAGGACGGGGCAGGTAACCAGAACGGGATGCGACCTGCGGGCAGGCACGTCCTGCCGCGTGGATTGCATCCCCGCCGGAGGAAACAGAGCAGCGCTCCCGGTCAGCGAGTCTGACCGGGGCGCTGTAAACAGGAGGAGAACGCCGTGAGCGCTCCGGGGGAGGAGAGGGACCCAGAGCGCTCGGCGTGACAGCTTCCTTCCACCAAGAAGAATAAAACAAAGAGGGATCATCCATGATAACATCAGTCCCCAGAAGTCACAATCACATTGTGCCAGCACCTTAGGCACCGACTACCGGAGATAAAGAGAAATATTCCTCCTCTCTGTATATAGAGATACGAAATGGGAGCAGCAGGCCAGCACCACACTCATATATTCTATGTCCAGATTCCAGCTATTTTTCATATCAACATTATAATGTACATTATGTCTTATCACCTATATACGGATCACATGTTCATCAATATTAAATGAGAATTTTGGCTAAATGGGAGAACATAAAGAGGAAAATATAAATATTAGGGATGCACCTAAATTTCGTCCACCATAAATTATCAGCCGAAAATGCCCCTTTCAGCATTTTTGGCTGAGGGAATTTTCCGCCAGTAATTTCAGGGAGCGTGGCTTAACCCCTAGAGGACACAGAGCAGGTACACCCTGGGCGCCTGGGACTTAGCACACCAGGACATACCTGTACCTTTTGAGTCCCGCCGCGGCTATGACATGAGTGAAGGAGCTGCATTCACATCATAGACCACGGGTCCCGACTGCTTTTAGAAGCCAGGGTCTTGCTAGTAATGGCGATCGTGCTGTTGTCCACCATTAACCCCTTAGATGCTGTGATCAATATTGAGCAGCTATTGAGCAGAATAGAGAAGTAGATTGAAGATAACAATTATTGGTGCTATGCCTATGCATAGTGCTGATCTGAAATCTAAAGATTGAAATCTATAGATGACAATTTTAAATATACTAATTTTGTTTGGTTACGTGTGACTTTTTATAAAGACTCCCAATTTCAAAAAGGCTGTGGTCTTTTTTTAGGTCATCAGCAGTGCAACGTTTCGGCTATAGTGTAGCCTTTGTCAAGCATGCTTGACAAAGGCTACACTATAGCCGAAACGTTGCACTGCTGATGACCTAAATAAAGACCACAGCCTTTTTGAAATTGGGAGTCTGCATACTTTTTGCTGTGACCTATACCAATTGGATGTTTTATATCTGGACTGGTTATCCGGATGATCACGGGCATAAGAGCAGGGACTAGTGCTGTCTTCCTCCTTGGACGTGACTTTTTATAAAAGTAGAGCAATATTAGAAAAACTATTTAAATTTGGTATCATTTTAATCACATTGGCATACAGAATAAAGATAACCTATCATTTTAACCTTAAAATGCACTGTGTAAAAAGAAAAAAAGAAAAAACTTTGCCAAATTGGATTTTTTTTCCTTCAATTTTGCCCCACAAATTATACTTTTTTCTCGTTTCGGCAAACATTTTATGGTAAAATGAAAGGTGCCATTACAAAGTACAATTGGTCACGGAAAAAACAAGCCCTGATATGTGTCTGTAGGGGAAAAATTAAAAAGAAGTAATGGCTAAATTGAAATTTTCCTGTGTTCCAAGGCCATAATGGGCTGTATCCTTAAGGGGTTAAAGTGGGGCCTAGCTTGGAATTTACTTAGGCAGGTCTGACAGAAGAAACGCAGTTGGTGCCAAGTACCAGCAGGATCTCCACATCTCCCCCAGGATCGGCACATGTAAATCAGGGCCTGTACATAATGCTTCCTGCATATTTTCCAACTTGTCCCATAGTTTATAGGGGGGCCGGTTTAGTGTACAGGGCATGATTTTTATTTTATATTATTATCAGTATGGCGTTTTTCATTTTCAGTTTACTCACATTTATTGATGAGCATTGGAATGATCTCACAAGTCACCATTGAAAAGGTTGCAAAGAATCTTATGGACTAAACAACTATACTGAGGCATTAAATGATTTTAATGCCTCAATTATTATATTTGTTACATAATGCACCGGTTTGGTTACCATTTAGTCTTTTCCAGAGGATCAATATACAATTTAGGGAATTAATCTGGAACGCCCGTAAACCAAAATTAAAGCTAGAGTATTTGCAGCGTCCCAAATTTGAGGGAGGGCTAGCTTTATCTAACCCCTGGTGGTATTTTTTGGCAGCTCAGGCCCAATATTTTAGGAATTGGTACAAAGGGGACGACGGAAATATTCTGGATGGAATGATAAAGAGTATAGGGAGAGGAGAAAATAATTTATTACTTTCTTTAGAAAAAGGCGAATTTAGGAAAAAGAAAAATCAACAACTCCCTATGTTTGATCTAATGCATAGGGTATGGAATACCATAAAAAAGATTAGAGGAGTCGATCAGGTTAACGAGTATACCCCAATATGGAGGAATGATACACTTAAGGAGTTAAGTAAATTGGAAGGTTTTGTAAAATGGGAGAAAGCGGGAGTCAGGACATTGAAAGACATATATAGAGGGGGAAATATACGCTCCTTTTTGGAGTTACAGGAGGAATTTGATCTACCCCGATATGCCTTCTTCTATTATTTACAGTTGAGGCAAGCGTTGTATGCCCAACAAAAATACACGGATATTAAACTAAGCAAAGATACAGCATTAGAATTTATAATAAAGGACGATAGGAAGAAAGGATTCATTTCAAAACTATACCAATTTATAGCTATGAAGGCCTGGGAAAAGCAAAACATACCAGCTTTTTATAAATGGAGAGAAGAGCAACAGGTGGCATTGGATCAATGGAATAATATCATGAGTAGTGTACTCAATCAGGCATTGGGTGAGGGTGCGAGACTATCCCAGCTGTATATATTGTATCGGGTGTATCAGACTCCAGCATTCCTGGCTAAAATAGGTTATCTACAAGTGGCAAAATGTCTTCGGTGTATATGCTCTTGTGCTGACCTACTCCATATGCTGTTAGGAGACGAGAGGGGAGAAAAAGGTGCAGGGGGCGCTCCCTGAGAGAAATGTATTCACTGATGTGCACCCTCCACGACACCAACAGTGATATACCGACCTTGGAGGGGCCGCACTGGGACCTGTGCAGCCCTAATTTTGGATGAGCTGCTGCTCTCCCACCGGCATCGAGCTCCTAAGTAAGGAGCCGATATGCAATGTGAGGAGAAAGGGTGGAACAAAGCCGGTACAGTGGAGGCGCTGCTCGAGTGGTGAAATTACTGAGAAACTCAGGCGATGCAGGATAACGATTTTTATTGAAAGTATTGGGACAACGCGTTTCGGCATCTGCTGATGCCTTCCTCAGGTCCACTTAACAATTCTAAAATAATAAAAGAAGGTATATCTGTATATCTCAACCTAATTGTATACATACATCTCGATCAAAAACATATGGACGGTGTTAGGTCTGGTACAGAAAATATATATAATGTAAAAAGAAACATATAAAAAAGTATAAAAAGAAAAACATTTTTTTGGGAACAGTGAATCCGTATTCCTCTATGCATGTCTAGGAACTCGCCAACAAGTTCACACACAAAGAAGAATAGGAGGCGAATGAAATACAGATAGAGAAATAAATAAATCCATGTAAATAGATCAGCAGTGTCCCAATGGATGGTCTATGGGCTGACAGATGAGTAGGTAAGTATTTAAATGGAATGACATGCATAAAACATAGATGGTAAGAAGAATTTTTCCATGTAATAAAAACAATTAAAAGCATGGTCCATAGATGATTGGAATGCAAAAAATATAGTTGTGCTGTCGGAAATGCAACAATAGTTGTGCTATCAGAAAAAATGGAATGAGTATGTATATATATCTTGATTGTGTGGCTTATATATGTATTTTATATATTTGTGAAGTCCCAGGGGGAGAAGGGTTGGAGAATTAAAATGTCGGGATGGTATCAAAGAGGACTTACCCCATATTCCTATGATGTTCAATGTGGGAGAGCTGGGGAAGGGAGGCAGAAAGTGGAGAGTTAGGGGTAGGGCTTGGTAGGTGATTATATATGGTGGGGTAGGGAGGCAGAGCATTGCTCGTCTCTGGGGGGGGAAAACAGATACCTGAAAAATGATCCTGTCTGGCGTCTGCACCGTTGCTGGTCTGTGCAGTGTGCTGGGGCGCGCGCTTATGTGCGCTGATACCGGCACGTCACTTCCGGTGGGTTGTCTCGGCAACCACAGACGCCGGACTGGAGCGATGTGCGCCTGTCAGCTGATGAGCTGACAGGAGGATCGCAGTGGTGTGTTGCGGGCCGCTGGGAGTGTGCGCTGTTAGGGTGAACAGCGGACACATGGGCCGATGCCTGGATAGTTGGAGCGATGCACTCCTGTCAGCTGGTAAGCTGTCAGGAGGATCGCGGGTGTGTGTTGCGGACCGCTGGCGGTATCCACTGGATTAGCGAGCGGTGAACATGGAGGGCCGTTGTGTGGATCACTGGAGCGATGCGCTCTTGTCAGTGGGTGGGCTGTGGTGTGGGGCATGTGAATGGGAGAGGTGTGAGTGACAGGGGTGAGGATGGGTGTGTGATGTGACAGTGTGCTGGGGATGCTGGGGGGGAGGGGGGGTGAGAAGGGAGGGAGGGGAGGAGGGGGGGATGTGTGGAGCTGGTGGGGATGTCTGGGTGTGGTAGGGGGGATGGGGATATGAAGGCATGTGTGTTGGATGGGTTTATGGATGAATCTATATGGATACATATGGGATTGATTGTCTGTGGGTGTGAATAGTTTGGTAGGGTTGGCAGAATGAGCGAGAGGTGCTGATGTGTGATTATGATATGTTGTACTGTTATATGGTGTCAAGGGGATTCATCTGGCTTTTTAAAGTTCAATGCACTCATTTAGTCCATCTGGCTGGAGGCAGTGCATTTTGTAGATCCAAAATGCCTCTCTTTTGTTCAGTGTAGCTGTCCTATTTTCTGTGACGGGTGAAATTTGTTCAATCGGAGTGATCCTGATTAGGTTGAAATCTTTGTTGTGTTTTTCGGCCAGATGGCGGGAAACGCTGTGCTTTTGGAACCCAATGGAGCAGTTGTAACGGTGACCGTTGAGCCGTTTCCGCAGGGCATGAGTGGTCCTCCCTATATATTGGAGGCCACAGTTACATTCAATTAGGTAGATGACGAAGGTAGATCCACAGTTGAGATGTGATTTGATGGGAAAGGTGGCGGCAGTGATCCTTGAAGTGAAAGAGGTAGTATTGTGACTGATATTGTTGCAACAGAGACAATTTTTTGGTCTGCATTTGTATGACCCCATCTTCATTGGGGTTATTGTAGGCTGTGAGTTGTTGGCACACTTCTTCCTTAAACTACTGGGAGCTAGAAGATTCTTCAGTGTTTTAGCTTGTCAGGTGCTGGGGGAATGATTTTTTTCAAAATGGGGTCATGTAAAAGGATGTGCCAATGTTTTTTGAGTATATTTTTGATCCGGTTGTGAGATTGATTGTATGTGGTGATGAAGTTGGACCCCAGCACTAATTCTCCATCCAATTGCAACAGCCCTATAGAAAACTCCAAAGAATTCTCCACCAACTTCATCACCACATACAATCAATCTCACAACCGGATCAAAAATATACTCAAAAAACATTGGCACATCCTTTTACATGACCCCATTTTGAAAAAAAATCATTCCCCCAGCACCTGGGATCACTTTCAGACGAGCTAAAACACTGAAGAATCTTCTAGCTCCCAGTAGTTTAAGGAAGAAGTGTGCCACCAACTCACAGCCTACAATAACCCCAATGAAGATGGGGTCATACAAATGCAGACCAAAAAATTGTCTCTGTTGCAACAATATCAGTCACAATACTACCTCTTTCACTTCAAGGATCACTGCCGCCACCTTTCCCATCAAATCACATCTCAACTGTGGATCTACCTTCGTCATCTACCTAATTGAATGTAACTGTGGCCTCCAATATATAGGGAGGACCACTCATGCCCTGCGGAAACGGCTCAACGGTCACCGTTACAACTGCTCCATTGGGTTCCAAAAGCACAGCGTTTCCCGCCATCTGGCCGAAAAACACAACAAAGATTTCAACCTAATCAGGATCACTCCGATTGAACAAATTTCACCCGTCACAGAAAATAGGACAGCTACACTGAACAAAAGAGAGGCATTTTGGATCTACAAAATGCACTGCCTCCAGCCAGATGGACTAAATGAGTGCATTGAACTTTAAAAAGCCAGATGAATCCCCTTGACACCATATAACAGTACAACATATCATAATCACACATCAGCACTAGTGTTGAGCGGCATAGGCCATATTCGAATTCGCGAATATTCGCGAATATATGGACGAATATTCGTCATATATTCGCGAATATTCGCATATTCGTTATACCCTCGTTTTATTTTCGCATATGCGAATATTCGCGTGCGAAAATTAACATATGCGAAAAGTTGCATATACAAAATTAACGTATGCGAAAATTCGCATATGCGAACATTCGCATATGCGAAAATTCACATATGCGAAAATTAGCATGTGCTAATTTTCGTATATGCGAATTTCCGCACGTCAGTCTTACACAGTAGTATTACAGCCTTCTTTACACCACATAAGCTGGAAGCAGAGAGGGATGATCACTGTGATGTGTACTGTGAAGAAAAAAAAAAAAAAAAAAAACGAATATTCGTAATTACGAATATATAGCGCTATATTCGCGAAATTCGCGAATTCGCGAATATGCGATATTCGCGAATAATATTCGAATTGCGAATATTCGCGAGCAACACTAATCAGCACCTCTCGCTCATTCTGCCAACCCTACCAAACTATTCACACCCACAGACAATCAATCCCATATGTATCCATATAGATTCATCCATAAACCCATCCAACACACATGCCTTCATATCCCCATCCCCCCTACCACACCCAGACATCCCCACCAGCTCCACACATCCCCCCTCCTCCCCTCCCTCCCTTCTCCCCCCCCTCCCCCCAGTGTCCCCAGCACACTGTCACATCACACACCCATCCTCACCCCTGTCACTCACACCTCTCCCATTCACATGCCCCACACCACAGCCCACCCACTGACAAGAGCGCATCGCTCCAGTGATCCACACAACGGCCCTCCATGTTCACCGCTCGCTAATCCAGTGGATACCGCCAGCGGTCCACAACACACACCCGCGATCCTCCTGAAAGCTTACCAGCTGACAGGAGTGCATCGCTCCAACTATCCAGGCATCGGCCCATGTGTCCGCTGTTCACCCTAACAGCGGACACTCCCAGCGGCCCGCAACACACCACTGCGATCCTCCTGTCAGCTCATCAGCTGACAGGCGCACATCGCTCATCATCGCTCATCAGCTGACAGGCGCACATCGCTCCAGCCCTACCCCTAACTCTGTGGTTGCCGAGACAACCCACCGGAAGTGACGTGCCGGTATTAGCGCACATAAGCGCGCGCTCCCAGCACACTGCACAGACCAGCAACGGTGCAGACGCCAGACAGGATCATTTTTCAGGTATCTGTTTTCCCCCCCCAGAGACGAGCAATGCTCTGCCTCCCTACCCCACCATATATAATCACCTACCCAGCCCTACCCCTAACTCTCCACTTTCTGCCTCCCTTCCCCAGCTCTCCCACATTGAACATCATAGGAATATGGGGTAAGTCCTCTTTGATACCATCCCGACATTTTAATTCTCCAAACCTTCTCCCCCTGGGACTTCCCAAATATATAAAATATATATATAAGCCACACAATCAAGATATATATACATACTCATTCCATTTTTTCTGATAGCACAACTATTGTTGCATTTCCGACAGCACAACTATATTTTTTGCATTCCAATCATCTATGGACCATGCTTTTAATTGTTTTTATTACATGGAAAAATTCTTCTTACCATCTATGTTTTATGCATGTCATTCCATTTAAATACTTACCTACTCATCTGTCAGCCCATAGACCATCCATTGGGACACTGCTGATCTATTTACATGGATTTATTTATTTCTCTATCTGTATTTCATTCGCCTCCTATTCTTCTTTGTGTGTGAACTTGTTGGCGAGTTCCTAGACATGCATAGAGGAATACGGATTCACTGTTCCCAAAAAAATGTTTTTCTTTTTATACTTTTTTATATGTTTCTTTTTACATTATATATATTTTCTGTACCAGACCTAACACCGTCCATATGTTTTTGATCGAGATGTATGCATACAATTAGGTTGAGATATACAGATATACCTTCTTTTATTATTTTAGAATTGTTAAGTGGACCTGAGGAAGGCATCAGCAGATGCCGAAACGCGTTGTCCCAATACTTTCAATAAAAATCGTTATCCTGCACCGCCTGAGTTTCTCAGTAATTTCACCACTCGAGCAGCGCCTCCACTGTACCGGCTTTCTTCCACCCTTTCTCCTCCATATGCTGTGGGAATGCCTGGTTATTAAAAGATATTGGGAAGAAATTATAGAATATATTGGAGCAATATATGAGGTTGATATTGATAGGAAGGTTAAAATATGTATACTGGGTTATGTGGTGGAACTGCCGATAGAAGATAACACTAAGTTAGGGGTGGGCAGAATTTTATATAATGTGCGCAAGTTGATAGCCCAGCGCTGGAAAAACCCAAATCCACCATCCAGACTGCACTTTGTTCAAAAGAAGGAAAAAAATAGTTGCTTGGGAAAAAGCCATATATATATATGATATGGCGGAAATGGATTGACAGAGACGGGGTGAGGGGAAGAGAAGAGAAAAGTATAATACGTTTTTTTTTTTGGGTGTTTTGGTTTGTCTAGGTTTATTTTGTTTTCTTTCCCCCTGCATAGAATCCTTCCTCCATTGGGAAATAAGTAAATGTGGGGAGAATATTGTTGTTTAAATCTCTGAGAAATGTAATATGCCTTTGCAGAGTTAATGTATAAATGAAAAGCTGAAATAAAAATGGAAGTATTAAAAAAAAAAAAAAAAATACTGAAGCACGCCAGCTTTCACCGTTTACAGTTCATCGCATCATCAGTGCGCACTCCTCCACGAGGACCCACAGCATCCTGCGCAGCAAACACCGCTTGTCAGTGCGGATTATCTGTCATAAGGCATACTTCCCCGCACAGTGCCACGTGCTGCCAACATCCGCTAGGACTTCGGAGCTGCAAAGGATCCCTCCCTGGATAACATTGTGAGGTTGGGTGAGTGCACTGGTTCCCGTATTAAGTATATCTTTGCCGACCGCCAAGTCGCACTACACAACATTACAGGACAAGCGCTAACCAGCAAACGCTCCCCAGTGGGCGCAGTATTGAGAGGCTCCAGCGCTTCTCTATCTGCACATAACACGCATTGAATGCTTCTGCTTTTGGCTACAATAGTTTATGCAATATACACTGCTCAAAAAAATCCAGGATGGCACATCAATGCGAGCTGTGGGAGGAAGGTTTGCTGTGTCTGTCAGCGTAGTGTCCAGAGCATGGAGGCGCTACCAGGAGACAGGCCAGTACATCAGGAGACGTGGACGAGGCTGTAGGAGGACAACAACCCAGCAGCAGGACCGCTACCTCCACCTTTGTGCAAGGAGGAGCAGGAGGAGCACTGCCAGAGCCCTGCAAAATGACCACCAGCAGGCCAGAAATGTGCATGTGTCCACTCAAACGGTTAGAAACAGACTCCATGAGGGTGGTATGAGGGCCCGACGTCCACAGGTGGGGTTTGTGCTTACAGCCCAACACCGTGTAGGACGTTTGGCATTTGCCAGAGAACACCAAGATTGGCAAATTCACCAATGGCACCCTGTGCTCTTCACAAATGAAAGCAAGTTAACACTGAGCACGTGACAGAGTCTGGAGACACCGTGGAGAACATTCTGCTGCTTGCAACATCCTCCAGCATGACCGGTTTGGCGGTAGGTCAGTAATGGTGTGGGGTGGCATTTCTTTTGGGGGCTGCACAGCCCTCCATGTGATTGCCAGAGGTAGCCTGACTGCCATTAGGTACCGAGATGAGATCCTCAGACCCCTTGTGAGACCATATGCTGGTGCAGTTTGCCCTGGGTTCCTCCTAATACAATGCTAGACCTCATGTGGCTGGAGTGTGTCAGCAGTTCCTGCAAGAGGAAGGCACTGATGCCATGGACTGGCCCGCCCGTTCCCCAGACCTGAATCCGATTGAGCACATTTGGGACCGCATGTCTCGCCCCATACACCAACGCCACGTTGCACCACAGACTGTCCAGGAGTTGGCGGATACTTTAGTCCAGGTCTGGGAGGACATCCCTCAGGAGACCATCCTCCACCTCATCAGGAGCATGCCCATGCGTTTTAGGGAGGTCATACGGACACGTGGAGGCCACACACTACTGAGCCTCATTGTGACTTGTTTTAAGGACATTATATAAAGTTGGATCAGCCTGTAGTGTGGTTTTCCACTTTGATTTTGAGTGTGACTCCATATCCAGACCTCCATATGTTGATAAATTTGATTTCCATTGATCATTTCTGTGTGATTTTGTTGTCAGCACATTCAACTATGTAAAGACGAAAGTATTTCATACGATTAGTTCATTCATTCAGATCTAGGATGTGTTATCTTAGTGTTACCTTTATTTTTTTGAGCAGTGTAAGTTCTTGCAACTGAAGGTGGTTTTGAGATTATGAATGCATTTGATTAACTTTTCTACTATACTACTTTGTTTTATACTATTTTAATATGTATACCAGAGTGGATAGCAGGCATCAACTTTGGGCATTTTAAATAAATGTACTTTAGAACTCTGCATTTGTGCACTTCTGGGAGTTTTAGGCTTCATTTTTTGACCCCCCTACCCCACCCCCCAGTTCTCTACACACAACCACTCTCTACGTACATTTGTACAACCACTGATTTCCATATATTACATTTCCACAGTCCTTGAGAACCATCACATTCCCTTTTGTACTGTTAAGCATTTTTGGACATTGGGGCCATTAGGGGTCTACATCGTACTGGAATTGCCGGACGAACCACAGATAGAGCACACCCAAAACTTTACTGTTTATACTTAAATTTATGAATTATTGAATTATTTAACTAAAAAATTATGATAATACAATTTTACAAAAACAATATTTAAAAAAGTGGGCGGGGAAATGCAGTTTAGGTTAAGACCAGCCTAAATTTATGGTTTCAGACCAAAATTTGCCTTTCAATGCATCCCTAAAAAATATTCCATACAAGTTTGCTGTAGACAGGGACTAGAAAATTAGAATATGTGACTCTTCTCTGCATTTAGTGGTTACTACTCACCTGGTTGGTTACCTGTAGGAATGTCCTTCTTATACTGCTCATCACTGCTCACTTCTGTCTCTTCTTCTTCTTTTATGTCTGTAGCATTAATATAGATCAGATTTTTCCCTGTAGGAAAGTCCTCTTTATACAGTTTATCACTGCTCACATCTGTCTCTTCTTCTTCTTCCTTTATTTTTATAACATTAATATTGTTCAAATCCTTCAATGTAAAAATGTCCTCATACTGCTCATCACTGCTCACATCTGTTTCTTCTTCTTCTTTTATGTCTGTAGCATTAATATAAATCAGATCTTTCCCTGTAGTAATGTCCTCCTTATACTGCTCATCGCCGCTCACATCTATCTCATCTTCTTCTTTTATGTCTGTAGCATTAATATAGATCAGATTTTTCCCTGTACGAATGTTCTCCTTATACTGCTCATCAATGCTCACTTCTGTTTCTTCTTCTTCCTGTTTTACGTCTGTAGCATTAATATAGATCAGATCTTTCCCTGTAGGAAAGTCCTCCTTATACTGCTCATCACCACTCACATCTGTCTCTTCTTCCTCATTTATGACTGTAGCATTAATATAGTTCAGATCTTTTCCTGTAGGAATTTCCTCCTTATACTTTTTATCACTGCTCACATCTGTCTCTTCTTCTTCTTCCTTTATTTTTATAACATTAATATTGTTCAAATCCTTCAATGTAAAAATGTCCTCCTTATACTGCTCATCGCCACTCATGTCTGTTTCTTCTTCTTCTTTTATGTCTGTAGCTTTAATATAAATCAGATCTTTCCCTGTAGTAATGTCCTCCTTATATTGCTCATCACTGCTCACATCTATCTCTTCTTCTTTATTTATGTCTGTAGCATTAATGTAGTTTAGATCTTTCATTGTAGGAATGTCCTCCTTAAACTGCTCATCACTCCTCATATCTGTCTCTGGCGCATTAATATTGTTCAGATCTTCTACCTGATTCATAAGTTGTGAAATAAATTTTGTAAAAGTCAGATCCAGACAACATGTAATGTCTATGGTCGGCTTAAATGCTGCTATATCCAACTTTTTATTAATTAACAAATATTAACCATATAATACTGTAGGATAAAACAAGACTGAACACAAGAGCTTCACAGCCCTTCTACAGATCATAGGGAATATCTCCATCTACCTGATCCTGATCCTGTGGAAGAAGAGGACGGGGACACCTCTCTGCTGCTGTTCTCTTACTGGATCTGACTGTAGGGAACACATACAGAGACTGAATTCATTCTTTACATACAAATAATGAGAGGACGTGTGTATATAGTCCTGTCTATTACCTGCTGATGTGAGGGGCTGCTGATCCTCCATCATCACCTGATCCTTGTACTGATCCTTGTGTCCTTCTACATACTCCCACTCCTCCATGGAGAAATAGACCGCCACGTCCTGACACCTTATAGGAACCTGACACATAATGATACAGTCATCACCCCGACCCCTCCAGTGGTCTTACTGTATAATGCCCCAGCATTCCCAGCAGTGTCACCTCTCCAGTCATCACCAGACCCCTCCATTACTGTATAATGTCCCAGCATTCCCAGCAGTGTCACCTCTCCAGTCATCACCAGACCCCTCCATTACTGTATAATGTCCCAGCATTCCCAGCAGTGTCACCTCTCCAGTCATCACCAGACCCCTCCATTACTGAATAATGTCCCAGCATTCCCAGCAGTGTCACCTCTCCAGTCATCACCAGACCCCTCCATTACTGTATAATGTCCCAGCAGTGTCACCTCTCCAGTCATCACCAGACCCCTCCATTACTGTATAATGTCCCAGCATTCCCAGCAGTGTCACCTCTCCAGTCATCACCAGACCCCTCCATTACTGTATAATGTCCCAGCATTCCCAGCAGTGTCACCTCTCCAGTCATCACCAGACCCCTCCATTACTGTATAATGTCCCAGCATTCCCAGCAGAGTCACCTCTCCAGTCATCACCAGACCCCTCCATTACTGTATAATGTCCCAGCATTCCCAGCAGTGTCACCTCTCCAGTCATCACCAGACCCCTCCATTACTGTATAATGTCCCAGCATTCCCAGCAGTGTCACCTCTCCAGTCATCACCAGACCCCTCCATTACTGTATAATGTCCCAGCAGTGTCACCTCTCCAGTCATCACCAGACCCCTCCATTACTGTATAATATCCCAGCATTCCCAGCAGTGTCACCTCTCCAGTCATCACCAGATCCCTCCATTACTGTATAATGTCCCAGCAGTGTCACCTCTCCAGTCATCTCCAGACCCCTCCATTACTGTATAATGTCCCAGCATTCCCAGCAGTGTCACCTCTTCAGTCATCACCAGACCCTCCATTACTGTATAATGTCCCAGCAGTGTCACCTCTCCAGTCATCACCAGACCCCTCCATTACAGTATAATGTCCCAGCATTCCCAGCAGTGTCTCCTCTCCAGTCATCACCAGACCCCTCCATTACTGTATAATGTCCCAGCATTCCCAGCAGTGTCACCTCTCCAGTCATCACCAGACCCTTCCATTACTGTATAATGTCAAAGCATTCCCAGCAGTGTCACCTCTCCAGTCATCACCAGACCCCTCCATTACTGTATAATGTCCCAGCATTCCCAGCAGTGTCACCTCTCCAGTCATCACCAGACCCCCCCATTACTGTATAATGTCCCAGCATTCCCAGCAGTGTCACCTCTCCAGTCATCACCAGACCCCTCCATTACTGTATAATGTCCCAGCATTCCCAGCAGTGTCACCTCTCCAGTCATCACCAGACCCCTCCATTACTGTATAATGTCCCAGCATTCCCAGCAGTGTCACCTCTCCAGTCATCACCAGACCCTCCATTACTGTATAATGTCCCAGCATTCCCAGCAGTGTCACCTCTCCAGTCATCACCAGACCCCTCCATTACTGTATAATGCCCCAACATTCCCAGCAGTGTCACCTCTCCAGTCATCACCAGACCCCTCCATTACTGTATAATGTCCCAGCATTCCCAGCAGGGTCACCTCTCCAGTCATCACCAGACCCCTCCATTACTGTATAATGTCCCAGCATTCCCAGCAGTGTCACCTCTCCAGTCATCACCAGACCCCTCCATTACTGTATAATGTCCCAGCAGTGTCACCTCTCCAGTCATCACCAGACCCCTCCATTACTGTATAATGTCCCAGCATTCCCAGCAGTGTCACCTCTCCAGTCATCACCAGACCCCTCCATTACTGCATAATGTCCCAGCAGTGTCACCTCTCCAGTCATCACCAGACCCCTCCATTACTGTATAATGTCCCAGCAGTGTCACCTCTCCAGTCATCACCAGACCCCTCCATTACTGTATAATGTCCCAGCATTCCCAGCAGTGTCACCTCTCCAGTCATCACCAGACCCCTCCATTACTGTATAATGTCCCAGCATTCCCAGCAGTGTCACCTCTCCAGTCATCACCAGACCCCTCCATTACTGTATAATGTCCCAGCATTCCCAGCAGTGTCACCTCTCCAGTCATCACCAGACCCCTCCATTACTGTATAATGTCCCAGCATTCCCAGCAGTGTCACCTCTCCAGTCATCACCAGACCCCTCCATTACTGTATAATGTCCCAGCATTCCAAGCAGTGTCACCTCTCCAGTCATCACCAGACCCCTCCATTACTGTATAATGTCCCAGCATTCCCAGCAGTGTCACCTCTCCAGTCATCACCAGACCCTTCCATTACTGTATAATGTCCCAGCAGTGTCACCTCTCCAGTCATCACCAGACCCCTCCATTACTGTATAATGTCCCAGCAGTGTCACCTCTCCAGTCATCACCAGACCCTTCCATTACTGTATAATGTCCCAGCAGTGTCACCTCTCCAGTCATCACCAGACCCCTCCATTACTGTATAATGTCCCAGCATTCCCAGCAGTGTCACCTCTCCAGTCATCACCAGACCCCTCCATTACTGTATAATGTCCCAGCATTCCCAGCAGTGTCACCTCTCCAGTCATCACCAGACCCCTCCATTACTGTATAATGTCCCAGCATTCCCAGCAGTGTCACCTCTCCAGTCATCACCAGACCCCTCCATTACTGTATAATGTCCCAGCAGTGTCACCTCTCCAGTCATCACCAGACCCCTCCATTACTGTATAATGTCCCAGCAGTGTCACCTCTCCAGTCATCACTAGACCCCTCCATTACTGTATAATGTCCCAGCATTCCCAGCAGTGTCACCTCTCCAGTCATCACCAGACCCCTCCATTACTGTATAATGTCCCAGCAGTGTCACCTCTCCAGTCATCACCAGACCCCTCCATTACTGTATAATGTCCCAGCATTCCCAGCAGTGTCACCTCTCCAGTCATCACCAGACCCCTCCATTACTGTATAATGTCCCAGCATTCCCTGCAGTGTCACCTCTCCAGTCATCACCAGACCCCTCCATTACTGTATAATGTCCCAGCATTCCCAGCAGTGTCACCTCTCCAGTCATCACCAGACCCCTCCATTACTGTATAATGTCCCAGCATTCCCTGCAGTGTCACCTCTCCAGTCATCACCAGACCCCTCCATTACTGTATAATGTCCCAGCATTCCCAGCAGTGTCACCTCTCCAGTCATCACCAGACCCCTCCATTACTGTATAATGTCCCAGCAGTGTCACCTCTCCAGTCATCACCAGACCCCTCCATTACTGTATAATGTCCCAGCATTCCCAGCAGTGTCACCTCTCCAGTCATCACCAGACCCCTCCATTACTGTATAATGTCCCAGCATTCCCAGCAGTGTCACCTCTCCAGTCATCACCAGACCCCTCCATTACTGTATAATGTCCCAGCATTCCCAGCAGTGTCACCTCTCCAGTCATCACCAGACCCCTCCATTACTGTATAATGTCCCAGCAGTGTCACCTCTCCAGTCATCACCAGTCCCCTCCATTACTGTATAATGTCGCAGCATTCCCAGCAGTGTCACCTCTCCAGTCATCACCAGACCCCTCCATTACTGTATAATGTCCCAGCATTCCCAGCAGTGTCACCTCTCCAGTCATCACCAGACCCCCCATTACTGTATAATGTCCCAGCATTCCCAGCAGTGTCACCTCTCCAGTCATCACCAGACCCATCCATTACTGTATAATGTCCCAGCATTCCCAGCAGTGTCACCTCTCCAGTCATCACCAGACCCCTCCATTACTGTATAATGTCCCAGCATTCCCAGCAGTGTCACCTATCCAGTCATCACCAGACCCCTCCATTACTGTATAATGTCCCAGCATTCCCAGCAGTGTCACCTCTCCAGTCATCACCAGACCCTTCCATTACTGTATAATGTCCCAGCATTCCCAGCAGTGTCACCTCTCCAGTCATCACCAGACCCCTCCATTACTGTATAATGTCCCAGCAGTGTCACCTCTCCAGTCATCACCAGACCCCTCCATTACTGTATAATGTCCCAGCATTCCCAGCAGTGTCACCTCTCCAGTCATCACCAGACCCCTCCATTACTGTATAATGTCCCAGCATTCCCAGCAGTGTCACCTCTCCAGTCATCACCAGACCCCTCCATTACTGTATAATGTCCCAGCATTCCCAGCAGGGTCACCTCTCCAGTCATCACCAGACCCCTCCATTACTGTATAATGTCCCAGCATTCCCAGCAGTGTCACCTCTCCAGTCATCACCAGACCCCTCCATTACTGTATAATGTCCCAGCATTCCCAGCAGTGTCACCTCTCCAGTCATCACCAGACCCCTCCATTACTGTATAATGTCCCAGTATTCCCAGCAGTGTCACCTCTCCAGTCATCACCAGACCCCTCCATTACTGTATAATGTCCCAGCAGTGTCACCTCTCCAGTCATCACCAGACCCCTCCATTACTATATAATGTCCCAGCATTCCCAGCAGTGTCACCTCTCCAGTCATCACCAGACCCCTCCATTACTGTATAATGTCCCATCATTCCCAGCAGTGTCACCTCTCCAGTCATCACCAGACCCCTCCATTACTGTATAATGTCCCAGCATTCCCAGCAGTGTCACCTCTCCAGTCATCATCAGACCCCTCCATTACTGTATAATGTCCCAGCATTCCCAGCAGTGTCACCTCTCCAGTCATCACCAGACCCCTCCATTAGTGTATAATGTCCCAGCATTCCCAGCAGTGTCACCTCTCCAGTCATCACCAGACCCCTCCATTACTGTATAATGTCCCAGCATTCCCAGCAGTGTCACCTCTCCAGTCATCACCAGACCCCTCCATTACTGTATAATGTCCCAGCATTCCCAGCAGTGTCACCTCTCCAGTCATCTCCAGACCCCTCCATTACTGTATAATGTCCCAGCATTCCCAGCAGTGTCACCTCTCCAGTCATCACCAGACTCCTCCATTACTGTATAATGTCCCAGCAGTGTCACCTCTCCAGTCATCACCAGACCCCTCCATTACTGTATAATGTCCCAGCATTCCCAGCAGTGTCACCTCTCCAGTCATCACCAGACTCCTCCATTACTGTATAATGTCCCAGCAGTGTCACCTCTCCAGTCATCACCAGACTCCTCCATTACTGTATAATGTCCCAGCAGTGTCACCTCTCCAGTCATCACCAGACCCCTCCATTACTGTATAATGTCCCAGCAGTGTCACCTCTCCAGTCATCCCCAGACCCCTCCATTACTGTATAATGTCCCAGCATTCCCAGCAGTGTCACCTCTCCAGTCATCACCAGACCCCTCCATTACTGTATAATGTCCCAGCATTCCCAGCAGTGTCACCTCTCCAGTCATCACCAGACCCCTCCATTACTGTATAATGTCCCAGCAGTGTCACCTCTCCAGTCATCACCAGACCCCTCCATTACTGTATAATGTCCCAGCAGTGTCACCTCTCCAGTCATCACCAGACCCCTCCATTACTGTATAATGTCCCAGCAGTGTCACCTCTCCAGTCATCACCAGACCCCTCCATTACTGTATAATGTCCCAGCATTCCCAGCAGTGTCACCTCTCCAGTCATCACCAGACCCCTCCATTACTGTATAATGTCCCAGCATTCCCAGCAGTGTCACCTCTCCAGTCATCACCAGACCCCTCCATTACTGTATAATGTCCCAGCATTCCCAGCAGTGTCACCTCTCCAGTCATCACCAGACCCCTCCATTACTGTATAATGTCCCAGCATTCCCAGCAGTGTCACCTCTCTAGTCATCACCAGACCCCTCCATTACTGTATAATGTCCCAGCATTCCCAGCAGTGTCACCTCTCCAGTCATCACCAGACCCCTCCATTACTGTATAATGTCCCAGCAGTGACACCTCTCCAGTCATTTCCATCCCACTACAATGACCAGCAAAGATATGGCCTAATAGATTGTTTTATACAAGTATTTAGCAGATCACAATAAGAATCATCTCATGAAGTGTCTGACTAAAAATAAATAAATAAAATAAAGTAATCATAAGTTTTAATGAAGTTCATTTAAAAAAAATAACTATTTTCTCAAAACACTAAACAAAAACAGATAGGTATAAAAAAAGAAAAAACAAAAGCAAAAAAAAGAAAAAACCCTGGAGTGCTTCTTTAAAGGAGTACTCCGGTGGAAAACAAATTTTTCTAAATCAACTGGTGCCAAAACGCTATACAAATTTGTAAATTACTTCTATTTCAAAATCTTAATTCTTCTAGTACTTATCAGCTGCTGTATACTACAGAGGAACTTGTGTAGTTTTTTTCCAGTCTGATCACAGTGCTTTCTACTGACACTCTTTTTATTATAAAAATACAAAACTTATCCAACACAACAAAAAACAAGCTTAACCAGCTATAATATAAATCAAAAACAAAACCCTGCCTAACCGGCCAGCCCAGCTTTACAAAGCAAAAAGAAAACAAACAAACAAAAACACACTGACACACATACCAAAAATGAACATAAAAACAGCACAACTTGGCTTAAACATAAACATAAAATTAGCACTACCTGGCTGTAACTCAAACCATCCATACTCGGGGGGTAAAAAATAAAAAATAAATAAATAAATAATAATTATAAAAATAAAGAAATAAATAAATAAAAATAAACAGCACAACTTGGCTTAAACATAAACATAAAATTAGCACTACCCGGCTGTGACTCAAAACCATCCATACTCGGGAAACAAAACAAAAGGGGAAAATAAATAAATAAAAAATATAAAAATTAAAAATATAAATAAATAAACAAAAACACATAACACAACAACTGGTCCGACTGCCATAACTATTATATGAGACAATATAAAACGATGTAGATACAAAACCAAATAGATACAAAATCACTAATAGAAATTAATAAATTATAGTATATAAACATAAATATATGTACCCTATTTACAGAAACCTACAAAAAAAAAAAAAAAAAAAAAAAAATACAGGAAATCCCTACACTAGAACTGTGCCCTCACCCACACCACCCCTCCTGCACATGGGTCAGAGTCCATACCGTTCCTCTACAGTTTACAAAGTTCTGTCCTTAACTGACCCATGTCAGGTCCCCCAAAAACACGAAAACACACCACCACCCACAAATACACCCTCCCCACCTAGCACTCCACCCAACCAACTTATACACAAACTTATACATACTAACTAACAGACACTGAACCACAACCCACTTTAGGCCCAAGTTTGGTCGCCTGTAAGCCCTTCATGCCATATCAGCTTAAAACAAAACAAAAAAGCTAGCGTGCACATGCAGTAGCCCACCACCAGAAAGAAGGATGGCAGACTTGATACACCAAAATAATTTTTAACTCTTTTCCTAACTCCCCCTACAATTCTCCCTAATTCTATCCCTCCATTAAAGCTAACCCTACTCTCACCCTATCTCTATCCCTATCACACTTCCCCTATCCAAAATAAAGGTACTCTACCCAAAAGATCTAGTACCTAGGGCACATCAAAAGAAAACCCTCTCCACAGGAGAGGAGCCCTACTGGTACCAAGACTGCCATACTCCAAAGACCTGATCTTCCCGAGGTCACCGGTGATATTCCTACAGACCTCCACCTCGGAGAGGATTTTCTGCTGGGTCGACACTAAACACCGTGCATTCCACGTGTAGTACCTAACCACTAAACTAACTAAGAATAAAGTGCCCCGGTCTCGGCCACCCAGTGTCCTGAATGCCCCATAAGCCCACTCCGGATAGGTAAGGCCGGCAAGTTGACTCCAGCCGATGGAAGCGCCCACCCGGTTGTAAACCCCTATATTAAAGGGACAATGAAGCAGGAAATGGTCCATGCTTTCCAGCGTGTCCCCACACTCTTCTCGGGGACATCCCCGGTCATCAGAGTTCCTGCACTTCAGGTTGTCCCTTACATATAGCTTCCCCTGAAAGCAGCGCCAGGCCAAGTCCCAAAACTTCTGGGGGATCCTTTTCATGTTTAAAAGGTACAACCCCACCCTCAGATCCCGACCTGGGCAGTCCCTGAGTGCCAGAGGCTTCTGGAAGTGGGTCAACAGAACCCGTTTGTCAAGGAACTGCCTTGACTGGGTCCTGATCTCCCACACTCCCAGACCCCACCGACGTATCGCCTTCAGAGTCGGGGTAGCGTAAGCCGGAAGATATCCATGGGGCGTACGGAGGTCCTTCACTTGCCCTCCTGTCTCCCATTCCTGGAAGAAAGGCCGAAACCATTCCCTGCAGGAGAGTACCCACGGAGGAGCCCTCTCTGACCAGAGGTTTGAGATGTTAGCTTTTAAAAAGGTGTTTGTTAAGAACACCACAGGGTTTACCATAGATAAACCCCCTAGTCTCCTCGTGCGGTACGTAACCTCCCTCTTGACTAGGTTCATCCTGTTCCCCCATAACAGTTGAAAAAAACAGGCTGTAGATCCTAGTGTAGTAAGCCTCTGGCAAGATACATACGCTGCCCAGATAGATAAACAAGGGGAGCAGGTACGATTTGATCAGGTGTACCCTTTCCCTGAGGGTCAAAGACCAACCCTTCCACTGGTCCACCTTCTGAGTGGCATCCTGGAGCTTACCATCCCAGTTTTTGGTGGGATAATCATCCTGGCCAAATGTGATGCCTAAGACTTTTGCTGATTCTTGGGGCCCTGGAAGGGTGTCCGGGAGATCAAACGTGGGATCCCCCCCTCCCAGCCAGAGACTCTCACACTTATCCCGGTTGATCTTAGACCCGGATGCCTCCGAGTAGCGTTCCACCTCCGACATCACCACATCAACCCCCTCTCTCGAGGAGACGAAAATAGTGACATCGTCGGCGTACGCCACTACCCCCTGGATGGCCCCCGGCTCCGCCAAACTCATCCCGACTCCCACCAACGGTCCGCAACTCACCCTCCTAAGGAAGGGATCGATCGCGAACACATATAACAGCGGGCTCAAAGGACAACCCTGACGGACTCCAGACCCCACTCCAAAAGAGTGGCCAGACCACCCGTTCACCAGTGGGAAACTCTCTGCCCCTGCATACAAGATCTTAAGCCAATTAACAAAAGTACTCGGTAAGCCATATCTCAGGAGGGCGGACCAGAGGTACTCGTGGTTCACCCGATCAAATGCTTTGGCCTGATCCAAGGACAGCAAGTACCCCTTCCAGAAACCTGCACTACTCCGCTCCACTGCCTCCCTGACACTAAGGACAGCACTTAAGGTGCTTCGGCCTGGAACAGTGCAGTGCTGGGCCTCCGAAAGGAGCCGGGGTGCAAACTTCACCAGCCGATTAAACAGTATCTTGGCCAGAAGCTTCCTGTCCGTATTGAGAAGAGCTATGGGTCTCCAATTCTCAATACGGCTGGGATCTTTACCCTTTGAGAGAAGAATCAGGGCTGACCTCCTCATTGACTTTGGCAGAGTGCCCGAGGAGAGACACTCATTGAATACCTCAGTCAAGAGGGGAGCTAAAGACTCCTTAAAGGTCCTGTACCACTCAGATGTTAAGCCATCCGGACCTGGCGACTTCTTGGGGGCAAGCCCCTCGATCGCCAGTCTCACTTCCTCTTCCCTGATCTCTTCTGCCAAAACGCCAAGAGAGGGGTCTACCCCTGGCTCAGGAATGGTTTCAGCCAGGAAACCCGACATCACATCCCGATCCAGATCCTTCCTTCCCAAGAGGTGAGAGTAGAAGGATCTGACGATCTCCAAGATCCCTGATCTGGACCGATTCAGAGATCCTGTACTATCAATCAGTCCTGAAATGACTTTACTACTCACTGACATCTTACAGTTTCTGTAAGGGTCGGGCGAGCGGTACTTCCCGAAATCCCTCTCAAAAACCAAAGATGCGTGCCTATCGTACTGACACCTCATCAGCAAGGACTTCACTCTGGAGATATCCTCTTGGCTACCTCCAGTCGAGACAAGAAGCTCGAGTTTCCTCCTCAGACCCTGATACAGGCGATACCTGTTCAGGGACCTGAGGCTCGAGAGCTGGCGGAAGAACCCCGCAACCCGCTTCTTGAATATCTCCCACCACTCTGACTTACTACTACATAGGCCCAGTAAAGGTACCTGACTCTGAAGAAAATCCTCAAAGGACTGTCTTATCTCCGCTTCCTCCAGGAGGGACGAATTCAGCTTCCAATAACCTTTTCCCATCCGGGGGGTTTCTGAAACATTCAGGGAAAACAAAATCATACAGTGATCGGAGAACTCCACCTCAACCACGGACACTGCAGAAGAGACGGCTTCCTCCTTTAAATAAAACCTATCTATCCTAGACCTGCGACTACCTTGATGATAGGTGAAACCCGCGTGGCCCGAGGGGCTCCGGATGTGGGCATCCTCTAGGCGAGCTTCTCTAGCTATGCTAATCAGCGCCACACTATCGCAAGTCAGCGGACTATTGGAGCCTCTCCTATCTTGGGACCTCGTGACATTATTGAAGTCCCCTCCAAAGATCACCTGCCGACTCGTAAAAAGAAAGGGCTTAATCCTCATAAAGAGATCTTTACGGCCCCGCTTACTTTGCGGGGCGTAGATGTTAATGAGCCGGAGCTCTTGTCCCTTCATGAAGACATCTAAGATCAGGCACCTCCCCATTTCTAATTCAATAACCCGTCGGCATTCAACAGGAGCGGTAAAAAGGACCGCCACCCCACTATACGGCTCAGCCGCAAGAGACCAGTGGGAGGGACCGCGCCTCCACTCTCTTCTGGCTTTTACCAGAGAGGCTAGATCTGACAACCTGGTCTCCTGTAAAAAGAAAATGTCGGCTTCAACGCGGGCGAGAAAATCAAAGGCTGCGAATCTAGCCGTATCCGACTTTATGCTGGCACAATTAATAGATGCCAGCGTCAATGGGGTGAGTGCCGCCATACAGGGTGATTAAATTAGACGGCCACACCCTTTACTTTTGTTTTCCCTTCTTTTTTGCCCCCTCATCCCCCGAAGAAGACGAGAGGGCAGGACCACTCTTGGATCTTTTTTTCGATTCAGATAGATCCATATTATCCCCGTCTCCGTCCGGCCCCGGTCTAGCCCTGCCCTCTGAGGAAGGTGCCTCAATAGGACAGGGCCCAGTTCCTCCCAGAGGCTCTTTCTCCCTAGGCACCTCGCCCTCACCCTCCCCAGCCAAGGAGGGGGAGGAGATGGTATCGAGGACGAGGTACCGGTTTGACAGGTCAACCAGAGGGGGGGGCAGTCAGGCTTCCGTTTTGAACCTGGCCCGTAGTACAAGGAACAGAGGGCTCTGACCTCTTCTTTCTCCCTTTCCTTTTGCCCTTGTCTTTCTTTTTAGGCCTCTCCCCACTCTCCTCATCCACACTTTCATAGTGGGAGGAATCGGAAGGGTCGGCCATATTGCCTTCCTCTCTGTGAAGCCTCCTGATCTCCCCATCCAGCACATCCTCCTCCAGGGCTTCAGCGGTTACAGGGCCAGCTTCAGGAGCAGAGGCCGGAGCTACCCCCGTCACCTGGGCACTCTCCAGCTCCCTACTCCTTCTACGATTTTCCTCCCGCCTTAGTTTGGCGGGGCCCTTTTTCCTCCTCACGAGCCCTGTTGCACCCCCATCCCTGCCCATACCCTCCCCGGCCGAGGCAACTTCACAGCTCTCCTCAGCCGGAGCGCCCGCTGCACGGGCGAAGGCGCTAGGACAACGGCTAAATGGGTGCCCAAGGACACCACACAGGTGGCACCGGATCTGCCTACAGGATGCGGCCAGATGTCCCACCCCACCACACAAAGCGCAGACCTGTACAGTACAGGCTGCGCTAAAGTGGGTGGGGCTGCCACACCTGTGACAGACCTTAGGCTGCCCCTGGTAGAAGACATGGATCCTATCACGTCCAAGGAAGGCGGCTGACGGAATGTGGGCAACCGTACTCCCTGAACGCTTGAGTTTGACGGAAAACGTCCAGGCCCCGGACCAGATCCCGTGCTCATCCAAGTTTTTCTTGGGCATGTCCGTCACATCCCCATACCGTCCGAGCCAGGTCATGATGTCATAACAAGAAAGTGACTCGTTACGGGTCAAAACGGTCACCTTCTTGACAGCATTCTGACGGGAAATCGCCTTTACGGCGAAATCCCGCCAGCCGGGCTCGTTTTTTGCCACTTCGTAATTCGACCAGAAGAGTTCGAGACCCTCTGGCCGAACGAAACTGACGTCAAACTCAGACGATCCGTAGGGGTGAATCAGGGCAAAGATGTCACTCGCCCTGAATTCCATCTGAAGGAGGAGCTCAACCACTTTAGCGCGAGGTGGGCACGCATCCTCGCCCCTCCAAATCAGACGGACCACATTCCTACGGTTATTGTCCTGCCCGGTTGTCGGGAGGGACCAGACCACCTCCCCATTCCGCTCTCGGAAAGCCCCCAAACCGTGCCTCTCTATCCAGAAAGACAGGTCGACCTCACCCCTTCCCTCTACCTGGATCGACCTGTCACCCCTGCGTAGAGCCTCCAGGAGGCGCTGTTGCAAATGGCCCCCAGGGCCGGACGGAGACGGGGACCCCCCTGAACCCCCGGCAGCGACATTAGCATAGCTCCTAGGAGCAGTCACTGCCGGGGGGGCAGCCGGACCAGACCCAGAGCCAGAACCACTTACAACACCATTCACACCACAACTCTCAACCTCTTTATTTCCAGCCATACTACTACCACTCCCATCAACATTCAATCCACTGACACTCCCACATACACTCCTCTCACCCACAACACTACTACACCCATCAATATCACATCCTACATTCTTGTCCTGACTAACAAATTCTGGGCTGGCTGGGACTTGTAGTATGGCTGGCTTTAGTAAAGTCCTTTGTGCTGGCTTAGCCGCTGCTGGGGTCGACGCCGATGGTTTCTCCTTCATGGCTGATATCATATCTTGATTCTGGGGCTGCCCCACCGGGCGCACCCCAGCTCCTCCCACAGAGCCAGCACCTGCTTCACCCAACTTCACAGGCTCTGTGGATAATCCCGGCGCCCGGACACTCCCCCCCTCACAGGGGAGTGCCCCGCAGTGCCGGTAATGCCCACAGTACTCGGGGAACCGCCCCCCGAGCACACAGGGGCATAACTTGCGCTTCCCACCATAAGCCCATCCTGCCCCTCCCTACCGGCAGGATGGGTGGGCTTCACATCTATTGCGTCTGCAGCTTTTACTGACGCCATGCTGTACCCCCCATGCTGGCTCCGTTCCCCCACAGAAACGGAGTCTGGCAGTCTGGGGGGCCCAGCAGCCTGAACCAGCTTTGCAGCTGGCCCAGACTGCTGGAAAGGAACAAACACGTACTTCACTGATTCTTGTGTCTTTTGCTTTTTCCTCTTAACTGCCACATCATCACAGAGATCATCACCAAAGGTGAAATGCTGGAGGTGGGCTGGGGACTCCTGCATGACTATCGCCCTTAGCAATCCCCCAGCCTCACTCTCCACATCATCCTCCTCGCTCTCACTTGAAGGAAGAGCCACCTGGGCCGGTTCAATATAGCTGTCCTGGGTGGCCTGGGTGTCACAGGGAGCAGCCACAGGCACAGCGTCTTCCTCCACATTCTCATCCTTTTCCTCATCACCACCATCCTCACTTTCTTCACCGCCACTACTCTCCCCATCATCCACCTCCACCTTACCTGGGGATTTCGTGGCGGCAAACCGGTCTTCATTAATCAGCTTTTCCTGGAAAAGACCGCTTCCCTCCAGGATCTCGTCTCTCCTCTCCTCCAGCTTCACAATCTCGCTTTTCAGCGCTGTGATCCTCTTTCTTAGCTCTGGCCTGTTCTTTTTGGACCCCGTGCTCACCAGATTCTGAGCCACACGTAGATCCTCCCTGGCCATCCTCAGCTCCTTACCGCACTGGTCATATTCCGCAAAGCGTGCGGCCATGCGGGAGCAGTATGTATCGCTCGACTCCTTGGGCCCTCTCTCTGCCCACATCTCCACTTTTTTCCTCCTCGCCTTGCTTCCTCCAGATCTCTGGTTGGCACCCGTCGCCGTGGAAGCAGAGCCTGCATTGCTGCAGACTCTGCCAGATTTTCTTCCTCCGGCCGGAACAATGGTGTTGCAGTTTTCTCTCCACCCCCCGCCAGCCTGGAAGAACGGGAAGTGGAGGCTCGAGATTTCCGGGGCTCCATGCAGGGGAGGCTCTCCCCAGGAGTCTGCCACCCTCCTGGGAAAAGCAGTTAGAACACCTGCCTCTGTAGTTCTCTTGGAAGTCCTGGAGAGCTCAAACAGGGACACACCCGCACACTTCTCACACTGAACAGCTGTGTTTCACAGGATGTGCTTTCTACTGACACCTCTGTCCATGTGAGGATCTGTCAGGAGCAGGAGAGGTTTGCTATGGGGATTTGCTTCTACTCTGGACAGTTCATGACACATACAGAGTTGGCAGCAGAGAGCACTGTGGTCAGACTGAAAAGAACTACACAACTTCCTGTGGAGCATACAGCAGCTGATGAGTACTGGAAGGATTAAGATTTTTATATAAAATTGATTTACAAATTGGTTTAACTTTCTGGCACCAGTTGATTAGAAAAAAATTTGTTTTCCACCGGAGTACCCCTTTAACCAGATTAAACAGATTTGTAAATTATTTCTATATAAAAATCTTAATCCTTCCAGTACTTCCAGTACAGGAGTAAATCCCCATAGCAAACCTATCCTGCTCTGAACAGTTCCTGACATAGACAGAGGTGTCAGCAGAGAGCACTGTGGTCAGACAGAAAAGAACTTCCTCTGGAGCATACAGCAGCTATCAAGTACTGGAAGGATTAAAATTTTTAAAGAGAAGTAATTTCCAAATTTGTTTAAGTTTCTGGCCCTAGTTGATTTAGAATAAAACATTCCACTGGAGTACCCCTTTAAGGCACCAGGGTGTACCTGTACGCCCTGCGTTCTTTAGATCACCGCCTCCATGTGATGATCAGGCCGGAATGGCGTGTTCCCTCCATGTGAGACCCTTACAACCACCGCAACTGTCAGATGCCCCTGTGTAAATTCCTAATTTAGGCCTCAAATGCGCATGGAGCTCTCTTACTGCGGAGCCCTGTTATATTTCAAGGCAACTGCCTAGGGCCACATATGGGGTATTTCCGTACTCTGGAAAAAAATGTAAAACATTTTGGGGGCTATTGCTTCTTTGACCCCCCATATAAAAAGGAAAACTTGGGGGCTACACCAGCTACATTACATTTTTACACAAACATGCTGGTGATGCCCCATTTTTTCATTTTCACAAGAGGTTAAAGGGGTTCTCTGGTGGAAAACAGTTTTTTTTTTTTAGGTCTTTATATGTCAAATGGTGCCAGAAAGTTAAACAGATTTGTAAATTACTTCTATTAAAAAATCTTTACCCTTCCTGTACTTTTTAGCAGCTGTATGCTACAGAGGAAATCCTGTTCTCTTTGAATTTCTTTTTTGTCTTGTCCACAGTGCTCTCTGCTGACACCTCTGTCCATGTCAGGAACTGTCCAGAGCAGGATAGGTTTGCTATGGGGATTTTCTCCAGCTCTGGACAGTTCCTGATATGGACAGAGGTGTCAGCAGAGAGCACTGTGCAGGGATGTGGAATTCCTATTGCTCGACGCCCAGGACATGCAGTTCCGGGCAGGTGAATTTTTCTGGCCCTTAGCCCGGCATCGGGCAAGCAGGGCAGGACCTGACAAGCGCTGCGCCGCTAAGCAGTCTGTATGGAGCGGGCTCCGGACTCCTGTCCGCTCAGTACTCTGCAGCCCCTGGCTGTTCTCAGTAGCCGGGGGCCGCCGCTAATAGCCAGTCAAAGCTCACAGCGGCATTTAAAGGGACATGTGAACTAGGGATCGACCGATTATCGGTATGGACGATATTATCGGCCGATAATCACGATTTTGGGCATTATCGGTATAGGCATTTACCTTGCCGATAAGCCGATAATGCACCGCCCCCAGCACCGCCCCCGCCGCACCGCGACCGCCACCCCCCGACCCGCCACACCGCACCCCCGACCCACCGTGATGCTGGGCGGTATACCGGTATGGATTTTTGCCCATACCGCTATACCGGTCGGGCCCCTCCCCCACCCTCCGAGTCAATAAAAAAATTTAACTTACCCGGAATGGGGGAGGTCCGGCCCATCCATCCTTCCTTCCTGTAGTGTCCGGGGGCGTTCCGGGTGAAGAGTGAACCGGTCCGGGCTGTCCTTCTTCTCCGGCGGTCATCTTCTCCACTCCGGGCAGGCTCCCGCCTAGTACACTGCATAGATGCCGCTACGCCGTGACGTCAGGTGCGTCGCTGCGCACGGGCGTCACTGCGCATCGGCGTCTATGCAGCGTACTAGGCCGGACCCTGCCCGGAGTGGAGAAGATGACCGCCGGAGAAGAAGGACAGCCCGGACCGGTTCACTCTTCACCCGGAACGCCCCCGGACACTACAGGAAGGAAGGATGGATGGCCCGGACCACCCTGACAGGTAGGGGGAGAGAAGCGGGTGGCGGCGGCGGCCTATGGCCCCGCAAAAGCCACTGCAGATCATTGATTTAAAGCGCCCGCTTTAAATCAATGATCTGCAGCGGTGTCGCAGGGGGTTAAATAGCCGATAACTTATACCGGAATATCGGTATAAGTTATCGGCTATCGGCCCTAACCTGCACCGATTATCGGTATCAGTATCGGCCCTAAAAAAACGATATTGGTCGATCCCTAATGTGAACGTTCCCTGGTGGACTAGTGGGGTGGATTGCCCCCCTCGCACCTATAGAGGTAGCCGGAGGGCTTACCTCTGTTCCCTGCTGTCCCGTGGCTCTGTCATTGATAGAATCTGTCTGGACCAGGCTTTATCAATGGATCGCAGAGCACACAGATCAATGGAGTTCAATAGAACTCTATTCATCTGTATGAGGAATCTAATGATTCCTCCTAAAAGTCTAATAAAGTGTAAAAAAAAATAAATAAATTTTAATAAAAGTTTAAAAAACACACATTACCCCCTTCCATGTTAAAGGTAGTTATGGCTATTATAGGGCGAGCAGGAAAAAAGCGAAAATTGGCCAGGACAAGTGAATCGTCATGAGGGACAAGTAGATTTTGCTCATTTTAGTCCCGTGGACAAGTAGTTTTTTTAATTAAATTTCCACACCCCTGACTGTGGACAAGACAAAAAAGAAATTCAAAAAGAACAGAATTTCCTCTGTAGCATACAGCTGCTAAAAACTACAGGAAGGGTAAAGATTTTTTTATAGAAGTAATTTACAAATCTGTTTAACTTTCTGGCACCATTTGATTAAAAAAAAAAAAAAAAAAAAGTTTTCCACCGGAGTACCCCTTTAACCCCTTAACCCCTTAAGGACTCAGGGTTTTTCCGTTTTTGCACTTTCGTTTTTTCCTCCTTACCTTTTAAAAATCATAACCCTTTCAATTTTCCACCTAAAAATCCATATTATGGCTTATTTTTTGCATCGCCAATTCTACTTTGCAGTGACATTAGTCATTTTACCCAAAAATGCACGGCGAAACGGAAAAAAAAATCATTGTGCGACAAAATCGAAAAAAAAACACCATTTTGTAACTTTTGGGGGCTTCCGTTTCTACGCAGTGCATATTTCGGTACAAATTACACCTTATCATTATTCTGTAGGTCCATACGATTAAAATGATACCCTACTTATATAGGTTTGATTTTGTCGCACTTCTGGAAAAAAATCATAACTACATGCAGGAAAAATTTTACGTTTAAAAATGTCATCTTCTGACCCCTATAACTTTTTTATTTTTCCACGTACAGGGCTGTATGAGGGCTCATTTTTTGCGCCGTGATCTGAAGTTTTTATTGGTATGATTTTTGTTTTGATATGACTTTTTGACCACTTTTTATTCATTTTTTAATGTTATAAAAAGTTACCAAAATACGCTTTTTTGGACTTTGTAATTTTTTTGCGCGTACGCCATTGACCGTACGGCTTAATTAATGATATATTTTTATAGTTCGGACATTTACGCACGCGGCGATACCACATATGTTTATTTTTATTTTTTTTTACACTGTTTTATTTTTTTTATGGGAAAAGGGGGGTGATTCAAACTTTTATTAGGGAAGGGGTTAAATGACCTTTATTAACACTTTTTTTTTGCAGTGTTATAGGTCCCATAGGGACCTATAACACTGCACACACTGATCTCCTATGCTGATCATTGTTATCCCATAGGGACCTATAACACTGCACACACTGATCTCCTATGCTGATCACTGGCGTGTATTAACACACCTGTGATCAGCATTATCGGCGCTTGACTGCTCCTGCCTGGATCTCAGGCACGGAGCAGTCATTCGTCGATCGGACACCGAGGAGGCAGGTAAGAGCCCTCCCGGTGTCCGATCAGCTGTTCGGGACGCCGCGATTTCACAGCGGCGGTCCCGAACAGCCCGACTGAGCAGCCGGGATACTTTCAGTTTCACTTTAGAAGCGGCGGTCAGCTTTGACCGCCGCTTCTAAAGGGTTAATACCGCACATCGCCGCGATCGGCGATGTGTGGTATTAGCCGCGGGTCCCGGCCGTTGATTAGCGCCGGGACCCACGCGATATGATGCGGGATCGCGGCGCGATCCTGCTTCATATCGCGGGAGTCGGCGCAGGATGTAAATATACCTCCTGCGTCGTTAAGGGGTTAAGGACCAAGGACATACCGGTACGTCCTTGGTCCTGCTCTCCTGATATAACGCGGGGTTACACAGTAACCCCGTGTCATATCACGGCGGGCCCGGCGTCATAGTGAAGCCGGGACCCGCTTCTAATAGCGCGCAGCGCCGATCGCGGCGCCGCGCGCTATTAACCCTTTAGCCGCGCGGCTCAGCTCTGAGCGAAAGTGAAAGTTCCCGGCTAGCTCAGTCGGGCTGTTCGGGATAGCCGCGGCTAATCACGGAATCCCGAACAGCTGACAGGACAGCGGGAGGGCCCCTTCCTGCCTCCTCGCTGTCCGATCGCCGAATGACTGCTCAGTGCCTGAGATCCAGATCATGCGGCAGAATCGTTGATCACTGGTTTCTAATGAGAAACCAGTGATCAACATAGAAGATCAGTGTGTGCAGTGTTATAGGTCCCTATGGGATAACAATGATCAGTGTGTGCAGTGTTATAGGTCCCTATGGGATAATAATGATCAGTGTGTGCAGTGTTATAGGTCCCTATGGGATAATAATGATCAGTGTGTGCAGTGTTATAGGTCCCTATGGGATAATAATGATCAGTGTGTGCAGTGTTATAGGTCCCTATGGGATAACAATGATCAGTGTGTGCAGTGTTATAGGTCCCTATGGGATAACAATGATCAGTGTGTGCAGTGTTATAGGTCCCTATGGGACCTATAACACTGCAAAAAAAAAGTGGAAAAAAAAAGTGAATAAAGATCATTTAACTCCTCCCCTATTAAAAGTTTGAATCACCCCCCTTTTTCAATAAAAAAAACACAGTGTAAATAAAAATAAACATATGTGGTATCACCGCGTGCGGAAATGTCCAAATTATAAAAATATATCATTAATTAAACCGCTCGGTCAATGGCGTGCGCACAAAAAAATTCCAAAGTCCAAAATTGTGCATTTTTGGTCACTTTTTATATCATTTAAAAATGAATAAAAAGCAATCAATAAGTCCTATCAATGCAAAGATGGTACCGTTAAAAACTTCAGATCACGGCGCAAAAAATGAGCCCTCATACCGCCCCATACACCGAAAAATAAAAAAGTTATAGGGGTCAGAAGATGACAATTTTAAACGTATTCATTTTCCTGCATGTAGTTATGATTTTTTCCAGAAGTCCGACAAAATCAAACCTATATAAGTAGGGGATCATTTTAATCGTATGGACCTACAGAATAATGATAAGGTGTCATTTTTACCGAAAAATGTACTACGTAGTAACGGAAGCCCCCAAAAGTTACAAAACTGCGTTTTTTTTTCAATTTTGTCGCACAATGATTTTTTTTTCCGTTTCGCCGTAGATTTTTGGGCAAAATGACTGACGTTATTACAAAGTAGAATTGGTGGCGCAAAAAATAAGCCATCATATGGATTTTTAGGTGCAAAATTGAAAGAGTTATGATTTTTTAAAGGCAAAAAGCAAAAAACGAAAATGCAAAAACGGAAAAACACCCGGTCCTTAAGGGGTTAAAGTAAAGTAGAGAAAAAAAAAACTAAAAGTGTCAAACTATTTCTTCAGAGTACAAAATGACCCCATATGTGAACATAAAGTGCTCTGCGGGCACACAACAAGGCTCAGGAGTGAGAGCACCATGTACATTTGATGCCTAAATTGGTGATTTGCATTTGAATGGCTGATAGTTACAGCCGTTCTGACATAAACACTAAAATAAAATAAAAAACACCCACATGTGACCCCATTTTGGCAACTATACCCCTCAAGGAATGTGTAAAGGGGTACTCCGCTGCTCAGCGTTCCGAAAGCTGGAGGCGGGAGCTCAAGTCGTCACAGCCCTGCCCCCTCATGATGTCACACCCCGCCCCCTCAATGCAAGTCTATGGGAGGGGGCAGCCCCCTCCATAGACTTGCATTGAGGGGGTGAGGCGTGACGTCATGAGGGGGTGGGGTTATGACGTCACAAGCTCCCGTTGCCGGCTTCAGTGTTCGGAACAGTTTGTTCCAAATGCTGAGCAGCGGAGTACCCCTTTAAAGGGGGTACACCGGTGTAAAACTTTTTTTTTTTTAAATCAACTGGTGCCAGAAAGTTAAACAGATTTGTAAATTACTTCTAGTAAAAAATCTTAATCCTTCCAGTACTTATTAGCTGTTGAATTCTACAGAGGAAATTCTTTTCTTTTTGGAACACAGAGCTCTCTGCTGACATCATGACCACAGTGCTCTCTGCTGACATCTCTGTCCATTTTAAGAACTGTCCAGAGTAGGAGAAAATCCCCACAGAAAACATATGCTCTGCTCTGGACAGTTCCTAAAATGGACAGAGATGTCAGCAGAGAGCACTGTGATCATGATGTCAGCAGAGAGCTCTGTGTTCCAAAAAGAAAATAATTTCCTCTGTAGTATCTAGCAGCTAATAAGTACTGGAAGGAGTAAGATTTTAAATTTTTAATAAAAGTAATTTACAAATCTGTTTAACTTTCTGGCACCAGTTGATTGGGAAAAAAAAGATAAAATAATTTCCACCGGAGTACCCCTTTAATGGTGCAGTGAGCATTTACACCCCACAGATGCCTGACAGATTCGTGAAAATTAAAAAAATTAGATTTTTCAAAATGCCAGTGGGGTGTAAATGCTCACTGCACCCCTTGATTCATTCCTTGAGGGGTGTAGCTTGCAAAATGGGGTCACATGTGCAGGGGTTTCCACTGTTCTGGCACCACGGGGGCTTTATAAATGCGACATGGCCCTCAACATCCATTACAGCCAAACACACTTTCCAAAATCTCAGGCTTACCTTCACTTCTAAGCCCTGCCATGCGCCCACAGATCACTTTACGTCCACATATGTGGTATATCCATGCTTGGAACTAATTGAGTTACACATTTTGTGGGGCTTATTCTCATTTTAGTCTCAGTTTAGTTATGTCCCCTCCTCCTCTTTACTTACCTTGCATTCTTTGTCTCTCTGGCAGCAGATCCGGGTTTAAACCGCACCCGTCAGATCCAACAAAACATTGTTTTAATATATCACTCAGTACCTAATCCTGACCATGTACATCTGATTTGTATGTGTCTAGCTCCTTTATTTATTTATTACACTTTTAATTTAGGTCACTAGTCTGAATTCCTCTCAAAGGGAGGGGGCGTGGCCTCACTGTACAGGTCTCCGCCCCCTCCCTCAGTATGCTGTCTGCTCACATCTCCCCTAGCATTAGCAAAACTACAACTCCCAGCATGTCCTCACTGACAGTAGCGGACACAAGATGACAGTGGGAGGAATTTCCTCCAGGTGTGAGCCCTGCGCTCCCAGCTGTCAATCAAGGAAGTGTGTCCATGATGTAGGTGATGACTCATGGACACAGCAGGACTAGTATGTGTCCAAGCAGGCAGGGGGGGGGGGCAGTTGTTTGCCTGGATTTTTCTGTTAGAAATACTGAAAATTTTCCAATGAAGGCAATTGCAAAACCTATTGGTTATACATGCTTTACAACATATCAAAAGTTTTTGTATCTGACAGTGCCCGTTTAAGTTTGCATTGCAGTCTCCCCCATCTCCCCTAACCCCACTGTTGGCAAACCCTTCCTTTACCCCGGGCAGGGACGGCGTTAGGGCTGGGCAAACTAGGCAATTGCCTAGAGCCCCCTGCCGGCTGCTCAGCATAGGCGTGCGCACGGGATGCGCCCAGGGGGGTCCGCGGCCGCCCCCCGTCACATTCTGGACATCCCTGTGTCCCGAGAGATCTTTTTGGGACACAAGGATGTCTCGGCTACCTTTCCTGCGGCGGCCACCGCATTAACTTTAAAAACACAGGGGCCGCCAGGAGGTAGCACACGCAGGGATGTCACTGACCTAATGTGGGGGAACTATACTGCACCTAATGTGGGGGAACTATACTGCACCTAATGTGGGGGAACTATACTGCACCTAATGTGGGGGAACTATACTGCACCTAATGTGGGGGAACTATACTGCACCTAATGTGGGGGACTATACTGCACCTAATGTGGGGAACTATACTGCACTGAATGTGGGGGAACTATACTGCACTGAATGTGGGGGAACTATACTGCACCGAATGTGGGGGAACTATACTGCACTGAATGTGGGGGAACTATACTGCTCTAATGTGTGCAGTATAGGTTTGCTATGGGGATTTTCTCCTACTCTGGACAGTTCCTGATATTGACATCACGTGTCAGCAGAGAGCACTGTTGACAAGACAAAAAACAAAAAGAATAGAATTTCCTCGGTAGCATACAGCTGCTAAAAAGTACTGAAAGGGTAAAGATTTTTTAATAAAAGTAATTTACAAATCTGTTTAACTTTCTGGCACAAGTTCATTTAAAGGGAAAAAAAAAAACTACATGCAGGAAAATTTACACGTTTAAAAATGTCCTCTTCTAACCCCTAAAACTTTTTTTAATTTTTCCACGTACGGGGCGCCGTGATCTGAAGTTTTTATCGGTATCATTTTTGTTTTGATCGGACTTTTTGATCACTTTTTATAAATTTTTTTATGGTATAAAAAGTGACCAAAAATACGCTTTTTTGGACTTTGGAATTTTTTTGCACGTACGCCATTGACCGTGCGGTTTAATTAATGACATATTTTTATAGTTCGGACATTTACGCACGAGGGTTACCACATATGTTTATTTTTATTTACACTGTTTTATTTTTTAATGGAAAAAGGAGGGTGATTTAAACCTTTATTAGGGAAGGGGTTAAATGATCTTTATTAACACTTTTTTTCCCCTTTTTTTTTTTTGCAGTGTTATAGGTCCCATAGGGACCTATAACACTGCACACACTGATCTCCTATGCTGATCACTGGCGTGTATTAACACGCCTGTGATCAGCATTATCGGCGCTTGACTGCTCCTGCCTGGATCTCAGGCACGGAGCAGTCATTCGTCGATCGGACACTGAGGAGGCAGGTAAGGGCCCTCCCGGTGTCCTGTCAGCTGTTCGGGATGCCGCGATTGGGTTTGGGTCTGAAGGGTTAATACAGGGCATCACCGTGATCAGTGATGCCCTGTATTAGCCGCGCGTCCCGGCCGTTAATGGCCGCCAGGACCGACCCGATATGACGCGGGGTCACCGTGTGACCCCACAACATATCGCGGGAGCCGGAACAGGACGTACATATACGTCCTTCGTCGTTAAGGAGTTAAACAGTGGCAAGACAGTACATTAAAAGAGGCCCCTAGACATCTTATCCCTATCCAAAGGATAAGGGATAAGATGTCTGATCGCAGGGGTCCCGCTGCTGGGGACCCCCGCGATCCCGGCTGCGACACCCCAGACATCCGATACACAGAGCGATTACTGGCGATGCGGGGTGGAGGCTCATGATGGCCACGCCCTGCTCGTGATGTCACGGCCACACCCCCTCGATGCAAGTCAATGGGAGGGGGCATGACGGACATCACACCCCCTCCCATAGACTTGCATTGAGGGGACGTGGCCGGTAACGTCACAAACGGGGCATGACTGTGATGTCACAAGCCTCCGGCACTGCCCCCCCCCCCCGACATTCTAAACTAACGCCGGGTGCAGCAGGGAGATCGCGGGGTCGTTTGGATAGGGGATAAGATGGCTAGGGGTGGAGTGCCCCTTTAAGAAAAGGCAGCTGGCAAGTGTCTTTGATGGAAACTTTGTTGAAGATCCTTCATAGAGTTTATTATGTCCCTTCCTTGCTATATTCCCTACACCCCCCCCCCCTTTGCTTTCGCGGTTGTAACCAATTAGGATCTATGTATCATACCTGGTGGGTGTCAGATGGATCACGCTTTTAGGGAGACGGCGGTGGCTCTCATTCGCCAAGTTACCAGTTTTTCATGCCCCTTTCACTCCTAAATTCTGTCTCTTAACCCCTTAATGACCACGGACGTAAATGTACGTCCTGGTTTGGCGGGACTTCCCGCACCAGGACGTACATTTACGTCCTGTGTATGACCGCGAGCATCAGAACGGTGCTCACGTCATACACGGCAGGTTCCGGCTGCTAGTAGCAGTTGGTGACCCGCTGGTTATGGCCGACATCCGCGATCGCACGGATGTCAGTCATTAACCCCACAGATGCCGTAATCAATACAGATCATGGCATCTGCGGCAGTTCAGCACTTTGAATCGATGATCGAATCACCCGCAGCGCTGCCGCAGCCATCCGTTTATCCAGCATGGCGGCCGGAGGTCCCCTCACCTGGCTCCGGCCGTCTCCCGGGGTCTTTTGCTCTGGACTGAGATCGAGCAGACCAGAGCAGAAGATGACTGATAATACTGATCAGTGCTGTGTCCTATACATAGCACTGAACAGTATTAACAATCAAAGGATAGCTATAGATAGTCCCTATGGGGACATAAAAAGTGTAAAATAAAAGTTGAAAAATGTAAAAATAAAAAGTAAAAAAAAGGGAAAAATCCCCTCCCCAATAAAAATGAAAATTGTCCGTTTTTCCCATTTTCCCCCAAAAAAATTTTATAAACATATTTGGTATCGCCGTGTGCGTAAATGTTTGTACTATCAAAATATAATGTTAATTATCCCGTACGAAGAATGGTGTAAACATAAAAAATAAGAACATGTCCGAAAATGCAGCTTTTTTGTCACATTTTATTAAAAAAATAAAATAAAAAATTATCTAAATGTTTTATGTATGCAAATGTGGTATCGATAAAAAGTACAGATGACGGCACAAAAAAATGATAGGGGATAAGTTGCAGATTGCGGGGGGTCCGACCGCTGGAGCCCCCCCGCGATCTCCTGTACGGGGCTCCGACAGCCCGCGCGAAGGAGGCGTGTCGACCCCCGCAAGAAGCGGGGGCCGACACGCCCCCTAAATACAACTCTATGGCAGAGCCTGAGTGCTGCCTTCGGCAATCTCCGGCTCTGCCATAGAGATGTATTGAGGGGGCGTGTCAGCTGCCGCTTCGTGCGGGGGTCGACACCTGCTATCTGGCCGGAGAGCCGGGGCCCCGTACAGAGAGATCGCAGGGGGCCCCAGCGGTCGGACCCCCTGCGATCTCAAACTTATCCCCTATCCTTAGGATAGGGGATAAGTTTTTCACCACTGGACTACCCCTTTAAGGTGAAAATGGGCTTGGTCCTTAAGGGGTTAAAGGGGTATTCCAGGAAAAAAAACTTTTTTTTTTAATATCAACTGGCTCCAGAAAGTTAAATGGATTTGTAAATTAGTTATATTAAAAAATCTTAATCCTTCCAATCAGCTGCTGAAGTTGGGTTGTTCTTTTCTGTCTGACAACAGTGCTCTCTGCTGACATCTCTGCTTGTCTCGGGAACTGCACAGAGTAGAATAGGTTTGCTACGGGGATTTGCTTCTACTCTGGACAGTTCCTGAGACAGGTGTCATCAGAGAGCACTTAGACAGAAAAGAACAACTCAACTTCTGCAGCTCATAAGTACTGAAAGGATTAAGATTTTTTAGATTTTTTTATAGGAGTAATTTACAAATCTGTTTAACTTTCTGTGTCGGTCGCTGCCTCCAAGACCAGACGTCACAGCCACACCCCTCGTGATGTCACAGCCACGCCCCCTCCATTCATGTCTATGAGAGGCGGCATAGCGGCTCTAGAATAGTAAAGCACAAAGAACAAACCACAAAACCATCCACCCAATGTCTCTGCCCACCCACCCATCGTCACCACCCACCCATCGTCACCACCCACTCAGTCACCACCCACCCATCGTCACCACCCAACCAGTCACCACCCACCCATCGTCACCACCCACTCTATTTCCCCGCCCATATGTTCCATCTAGTTTGTCAGAAACTGATATGTTTAACTGATACAAAAAAACTGCCAAAAATGCATCCGTTAAACATGCGCCAAGCAAGCACTTCAAAATTCATCAATTAACCATATGTTAAACATGTCAGTTAACCCCTTAAGGACGCAGGGTTTTTCCGTTTTTGCACTTTCATTTTTCCTCCTGACCTTCTAAAAATCATAACGCTTTCAGTTTTGCACCTAGGAGACTCTTTCCTAGGACTGTATCCACCTTTTCCAGCCCACCGGAGCACCTGAAGGCTGAACTAATTTATGCAGGATAAGTCATCAACTGCCGAGCCGAGAAGTTTGTGACGAATCGAATTTACTGTAAGTTCGCTCATCTCTATTTGTAATGACATTAGTCATTTTACCCAAAAATCTACAACGAAAGGGGAAAAAAATCATTATGCGACAAAATTGAAAAAAAAACGCCATTCTGTAAATTTTGGGGGCTTCCGTTTCTACGCAGTGCATTGTTTGGTAAAAATGACCCCTTCTCTTTATTCTGTAGGTCCATACGGTTAAAATGATTCCCTACTTATATAGGTTTGATATTGTCGCACTTCTGGAAAAAATCATAACTACATGCACGAAAATTTATATGTTTAAAATTGTCATCTTCTGACCCCTATAACTTTTTTATTTGTCCGCGTATTCATCTGACTTTTTGATAGTTTTTTTATTCATTTTTTCATTATATCAAAAGTGACAAAAAATGCACTATTTTGGAATTTTTTTTGCGCGTACGCCATTGACCGTGCGGTTCAATTAAGTATTTTAGATACATTTTTACAATTCGGACATTTCTGCACGTGGCGATACCACATATGTTTATTTTTATTTACACAGTTTTGTTTTTTTATATCGGGAAAACTTAAATTAGGGAAGGGGTTAAATGACTTTTTTTTTTTTTTCTTAGAATGTTATAGCCCCCTCTAGTGGCTATAATACTGCACACACTGATCTTTTACATTGGTCATTGTTATCCCATAGGATGGCAATGGCTGACTGGAGCACCGATCGGACAGCGAGGAGGCAAGTAAGAGCCCTCCCGTCATCCTCTAAGCTGATCTGGACACCACGGTTTCACTGCTGGGTCCCGATCAGTTCCGCTGAGCTGCCGGAATAGATGTTTTTCAATTTTAGATACCGCAATCAACTTTGATCGTGACGTCTAAGGGGTTAATACCAGGCATCACCAAGATCAGGAATTTCCGGTATTATCCACCCCTCTATGACTCAGGGTCAGGTCGTGACCCCAAATCATAGAAGGGGAGCGGGACAAGGGCGTACAGGTGGGCGTACAGGTGGGCGTACAGGTACACTGAGTTATACTAAAGTCAAACAAAAGGCAATGTGAACATAGCCTAAGCCTACACCTATTTATATACACACACATTATATATATATATATATATATATATATATATATATATATATATATATATACACACACATACCTCCAGCCACAGAGCCGTGTGGTTTCCTTGTTGTTACAGGACCTGCGATGGTGTCACAGTCATGTGATCAGTCACATGGGAGAGGAGAAGTCACATGATCAGGAGCTGCTGCTCTAGGCTCATCTGCTCAGTGTATGCAGGACTCTGCTGTGCTGGTTGTGATCGCTGCTGGATGAGCTGAAGTTATGTGTATGCAGCAGAGCTGTGTGTGTGTGTGATGTGCGTGGTGCAGAGCTGTGTATGTGTGTGTGTTATATATGTCTGCAGCAGAGCTGTGTGTAATGTGCATGTAGCTGAGCTGTATGTGTACACAGTAGAGCTGTATATGTGTAATGTGCATGTAGCTGAGCTGTATGTGTGCACAGTAGTGCTGTATATGTGTAATGTGCATGTAGCTGAGCTGTATGTGTACACAGTAGAGCTGTATATGTGTAATGTGCATGTAGCTGAGCTGTATGTGTACACAGTAGAGCTGTATATGTGTAATGTGCATGTAGCTGAGCTGTATGTGTACACAGTAGAGCTGTATATGTGTAATGTGCATGTAGCTGAGCTGTATGTGTACACAGTAGAGCTGTATATGTGTAATGTACATGTAGCTGAGCTGTATGTGTACACAGTAGAGCTGTATATGTGTAATGTGCATGTAGCTGAGCTGTATGTGTACACAGTAGAGCTGTGTGTAATGTACATGTAGCTGAGCTGTATGTGTACACAGTAGAGCTGTGTGTAATGTGCATGTAGCTGAGCTGTATGTGTACACAGTAGAGCTGTGTGTAATGTGCATGTAGCTGAGCTGTATGTGTACACAGTAGTGCTGTATATGTGTAATGTGCATGTAGCTGAGCTGTATGTGTACACAGTAGAGCTGTATATGTGTAATGTGCATGTAGCTGAGCTGTATGTGTACACAGTAGAGCTGTATATGTGTAATGTACATGTAGCTGAGCTGTATGTGTACACAGTAGAGCTGTATATGTGTAATGTACATGTAGCTGAGCTGTATGTGTACACAGTAGAGCTGTATATGTGTAATGTGCATGTAGCTGAGCTGTATGTGTACACAGTAGAGCTGTATATGTGTAATGTACATGTAGCTGAGCTGTATGTGTACACAGTAGAGCTGTATATGTGTAATGTGCATGTAGCTGAGCTGTATGTGTACACAGTAGAGCTGTATATGTGTAATGTACATGTAGCTGAGCTGTATGTGTACACAGTAGAGCTGTATGTGTGTAATGTACATGGAGCTGAGCTGTATGTGTACACAGTAGAGCTGTATATGTGTAATGTACATGTAGCTGAGCTGTATGTGTACACAGTAGAGCTGTATATGTGTAATGTACATGTAGCTGAGCTGTATGTGTACACAGTAGAGCTGTATATGTGTAATGTGCATGGAGCTGAGCTGTATGTGTACACAGTAGAACTGTATATGTGTAATGTGCATGTAGCTGAGCTGTATGTGTACACAGTAGAGCTGTATATGTGTAATGTACATGTAGCTGAGCTGTATGTGTACACAGTAGAGCTGTATATGTGTAATGTGCATGTAGCTGAGCTGTATGTGTACACAGTAGAGCTGTATATGTGTAATGTACATGTAGCTGAGCTGTATGTGTACACAGTAGAGCTGTATATGTGTAATGTGCATGTAGCTGAGCTGTATGTGTACACAGTAGAGCTGTATATGTGTAATGTACATGTAGCTGAGCTGTATGTGTACACAGTAGAGCTGTATGTGTGTAATGTACATGGAGCTGAGCTGTATGTGTACACAGTAGAGCTGTATATGTGTAATGTACATGGAGCTGAGCTGTCTGTGCACACAGTAGAGCTGTATATGTGTAATGTGCATGTAGCTGAGCTGTATGTGTACACAGTAGAGCTGTATATGTGTAATGTACATGTAGCTGAGCTGTATGTGTACACAGTAGAGCTGTATATGTGTAATGTACATGGAGCTGAGCTGTATGTGTACACAGTAGAGCTGTATATGTGTAATGTACATGGAGCTGAGCTGTATGTGTACACAGTAGAGCTGTATATGTGTAATGTACATGTAGCTGAGCTGTATGTGTACACAGTAGAGCTGTATATGTGTAATGTACATGTAGCTGAGCTGTATGTGTACACAGTAGAGCTGTATGTGTGTAATGTACATGGAACTGAGCTGTATGTGTACACAGTAGAGCTGTATATGTGTAATGTACATGTAGCTGAGCTGTATGTGTACACAGTAGAGCTGTATATGTGTAATGTACATGGAGCTGAGCTGTATGTGTACACAGTAGAGCTGTATATGTGTAATGTACATGGAGCTGAGCTGTATGTGTACACAGTAGAGCTGTATATGTGTAATGTGCATGTAGCTGAGCTGTATGTGTACACAGTAGAGCTGTATATGTGTAATGTACATGTAGCTGAGCTGTATGTGTACACAGTAGAGCTGTATATGTGTAATGTACATGTAGCTGAGCTGTATGTGTACACAGTAGAGCTGTATATGTGTAATGTACATGTAGCTGAGCTGTATGTGTACACAGTAGAGCTGTATATGTGTAATGTACATGTAGCTGAGCTGTATGTGTACACAGTAGAGCTGTATATGTGTAATGTGCATGTAGCTGAGCTGTATGTGTACACAGTAGAGCTGTATATGTGTAATGTACATGTAGCTGAGCTGTATGTGTACACAGTAGAGCTGTATATGTGTAATGTACATGTAGCTGAGCTGTATGTGTACACAGTAGAGCTGTATATGTGTAATGTACATGTAGCTGTATATGTGTAATGTACATGTAGCTGAGCTGTATGTGTACACTGTAGAGCTGTATATGTGTAATGTACATGTAGCTGAGCTGTATGTGTACACAGTAGAGCTGTATCTGTGTAATGTACATGTAGCTGAGCTGTATGTGTACACAGTAGAGCTGTATATGTGTAATGTACATGTAGCTGAGCTGTATGTGTACACTGTAGAGCTGTATATGTGTAATGTGCATGTAGCTGAGCTGTATGTGTACACAGTAGAGCTGTATATGTGTAATGTACATGTAGCTGAGCTGTATGTGTACACAGTAGAGCTGTATATGTGTAATGTGCATGTAGATGAGCTGTATGTGTACACCGTAGAGCTGTATATGTGTAATGTACATGTAGCTGAGCTGTATGTGTACACAGTAGAGCTGTATATGTGTAATGTGCATGTAGCTGAGCTGTATGTGTACACAGTAGAGCTGTATATGTGTAATGTACATGTAGCTGAGCTGTATGTATACACAGTAGAGCTGTATATGTGTAATGTACATGGAGCTGAGCTGTATGTGCACACAGTAGAGCTGTATATGTGTAATGTGCATGGAGCTGAGCTGTATGTGTACACAGTAGAGCTGTATATGTGTAATGTACATGTAGCTGAGCTGTATGTGTACACAGTAGAGCTGTATATGTGTAATGTACATGTAGCTGAGCTGTATGTGTACACAGTAGAGCTGTATATGTGTAATGTACATGTAGCTGAGCTGTATGTGTACACAGTAGAGCTGTATATGTGTAATGTACATGTAGCTGAGCTGTATGTGTACACAGTAGAGCTGTATATGTGTAATGTGCATGTAGCTGAGCTGTATGTGTACACAGTAGAGCTGTATATGTGTAATGTACATGTAGCTGAGCTGTATGTGTACACAGTAGAGCTGTATATGTGTAATGTACATGTAGCTGAGCTGTATGTGTACACAGTAGAGCTGTATATGTGTAATGTACATGTAGCTGTATATGTGTAATGTACATGTAGCTGAGCTGTATGTGTACACTGTAGAGCTGTATATGTGTAATGTACATGTAGCTGAGCTGTATGTGTACACAGTAGAGCTGTATCTGTGTAATGTACATGTAGCTGAGCTGTATGTGTACACAGTAGAGCTGTATATGTGTAATGTACATGTAGCTGAGCTGTATGTGTACACTGTAGAGCTGTATATGTGTAATGTACATGTAGCTGAGCTGTATGTGTACACAGTAGAGCTGTATATGTGTAATGTGCATGTAGCTGAGCTGTATGTGGACACAGTAGAGCTGTATATGTGTAATGTACATGTAGCTGAGCTGTATGTGTACACAGTAGAGCTGTATATGTGTAATGTGCATGTAGCTGAGCTGTATGTGTACACAGTAGAGCTGTATATGTGTAATGTGCATGTAGCTGAGCTGTATGTGTTCACAGTAGAGCTGTATATGTGTAATGTACATGTAGCTGAGCTGTATGTGTACACAGTAGAGCTGTATGTGTAATGTGCATGTAGCTGAGCTGTATGTGTACACAGTAGAGCTTTATATGTGTAATGTACATGTAGCTGAGCTGTATGTGTACACAGTAGAGCTGTATATGTGTAATGTACATGTAGCTGAGCTGTATGTGTACACAGTAGAGCTGTATATGTGTAATGTACATGTAGCTGAGCTGTATGTGTACACAGTAGAGCTGTATATGTGTAATGTGCATGTAGCTGAGCTGTATGTGTACACAGTAGAGCTGTATATGTGTAATGTCCATGTAGCTGAGCTGTATGTGTACACAGTAGAGCTGTATATGTGTAATGTACATGTAGCTGAGCTGTATATGTGTAATGTACATGTAGCTGAGCTGTATGTGTACACAGTAGAGCTGTATATGTGTAATGTACATGGAGCTGAGCTGTATGTGTACACAGTAGAGCTGTATATGTGTAATGTGCATGGAGCTGAGCTGTATGTGTACACAGTATTGCTGTATATGTGTAATGTGCATGTAGCTGAACTGTATGTGTACACAGTAGAGCTGTATATGTGTAATGTACATGTAGCTGAGCTGTATGTGTACACAGTAGAGCTGTATATGTGTAATGTACATGTAGCTGAGCTGTATGTGTACACAGTAGAGCTGTATATGTGTAATGTACATGTAGCTGAGCTGTATGTGTACACAGTAGAGCTGTATATGTGTAATGTCCATGTAGCTGAGCTGTATGTGTACACAGTAGAGCTGTATATGTGTAATGTCCATGTAGTTGAGCTGTATGTGTACACAGTAGAGCTGTATATGTGTAATGTACATGTAGCTGAACTGTATGTGTACACAGTAGAGCTGTATATGTGTAATGTACATGTAGCTGAGCTGTATGTGTACACAGTAGAGCTGTATATGTGTAATGTACATGTAGCTGAGCTGTATGTGTACACAGTAGAGCTGTATATGTGTAATGTACATGTAGCTGAGCTGTATGTGTACACAGTAGAGCTGTATATGTAATGTACATGTAGCTGAGCTGTATGTGTACACAGTAGAGCTGTATATGTGTAATGTACATGTAGCTGAGCTGTATGTGCACACAGTAGAGCTGTATATGTGTAATGTACATGTAGCTGAGCTGTATGTGTACACAGTAGAGCTGTATATGTGTAATGTACATGTAGCTGAGCTGTATGTGTACACTGTAGAGCTGTATATGTGTAATGTGCATGTAGCTGAGCTGTATGTGTACACAGTAGAGCTGTATATGTGTAATGTACATGTACACTGCTAGAAAAAAATAAAGGGAACTCTAACATAACAACTGCAAAAGTAAATAGAAAGTAGAGGGGCGTGGCTTGCTGCCGACAGGAATGGCCGCCTAGTCCGGGAGCTCTGTCCCTCATGGCCACTTAATCTGCTAAATCTGCTACCTGCTGCTCCCTGCCCCATGACGAGAGGCACCCAGCGACGTCGGACACACTTGCCGCCTGCCAGAGGGATTGGAAGGTTCCTAACCAGGGCCTCTTCTTCGGCTCCGGCCTCTCCACCTGGCTCCCGCGCGCAGTCTGCGCTCAAGCTCTGTGGGAGCGGCGGCCGTTGCAGGCACCGGTCGGGCTGCTGTGCTGACTTTTCCGCCTCCGGACTCCTGGGATCCTCTGCTGGCAAGTCCCCTGCTGCTCTCCCTGGATCCTGCCTCCGCTGCTCCACCTGACGGGGACGTGAGTACACAACCTCTCCCCCGCCGAATAGAGCCCCCGGTGCAAGAGAGGGCGCAACAGGTCCCTGCTGAGTGCCCCACTGCCACCAGTGCACTACGAGAGAGCCCCTCTCTCCCTCCTCCACTGCAGGACCCTGCTCCCTCCTGCGGGTCTGCATCTACTGGGGCCTCCTCACCTCTCCATAAGGGCCAACTTCTTGCACTAACAGGCCCCTCCGCTTTAAGGATCCCCCCCGCTCCCAGGGTGCTTCCCTCCTCTCCTGCACGTATTGCTGGGGCTTCCCCTGCCCGGGCTGTGTCCCCTGCATCATCCCCTGCTATTTGGGGGGACCCTCCGGGGTGGTACCCCTTAGGGGCTCCCCCACCATGCCGGGGTCCCCGGGTGCCCCCCGGTTGAGGGTTAGCAATACTGATTCGGGTGACGGCCCCGACATGGAGCTGGAGTGCTCGGGGATCCCTGCTTCTACTTTGCCTCCTATGGACTTTAGTCAGCTACTCTCTCATCTCATCTGAGGAAGTCAAAGACACTTGCGGGGCTGAAATTGCTTCCATGCGCAAAGACCTTCAGCATGTCTCTCAACGGGTGGATGATTTGGAGGGGGCCCATGACTCCACAAGGTCCTATATCGGAGAGCTACAAAATACCATGTCTGCCCATACTGCCTTCCTTAACGACCTTCACTTACATGTAGAGGATTTGGACAACCGGGGTAGGCGTAATAATATTCAGGTGCGTGGTCTCCCTGAGGCTACCCAGACTGAAGACCTACATGTCACTTTGGAGGGTATTTTCAACATGATCCTGGGGGAGCCTCCATCACATAAGATCAAACTGGTCCGTGCTCATCGGGCCCTGCGCCCCCGCCCTACTAATGGTCCTCGCCGGGATGTCATTTGTTGTGTCTCGGACTTCCAGCTGAAAGAGAGGATAATGGCGAGATCCCGCTCCTTGAAGAATTTTGATTTTGACGGTGCTCCCATTCAACTCTACCAAGACCTCTCCTGGATCACTCTACATAAACTGCGACTTCTGCAACCTCTCCTGTCCACTCTGCGGTCTGCACAGATTCCTTACCGATGGTCCTTTCCGTTTGCCCACCAGGCTCGGAGGGATGGACGCTCTGCTGTACTCCGGACATTCATGGACCTGCCGGACTTTTGTGCTGCCTTGGACATTCCTGTTCCCCGGATTCAGGACTGGGGGTTGATCCCTCGTCCCCCGTCCCTGCCGCCCGTGTGGCAACCGGTCCGTGGGTAGCGCTCTGGGCGAGGTAGGGCTGCCCCTCCGCCCAGCTCCTCTGGACCTGTCCTACCTCCATCGTGAGAACTTTGTTGGGGTCTCTTGTTCTCTGCTGCTGACTGTTTGCTGGCTTGCTGAGCTCTTGCCCCTCGTCATGGATCATCTCTTCCTGCTACCCCGTTCTCTGATTGTTTACGGGGGATATCCCTACTCCCGCAGGAAGTATATTTGGGACTACCCCTTAGCGTGGCCATCGAGTGGACTTATGTTTTCCTGGTTTCTGGGTGATCCTCTTGGATGTTTGCTTCCACTTCCCTCCCTGAGACAGTGATACTTGGTATTGTAATGCTGTTTATTGTTTTACATCATTTTTCTTAGCTTTGGTCTCTTCTTTGGCCTGCGGGCCATTGGTTAGTTTTTGGAATAACTTGTTCTATGTCCCTCCCCTCGTGTTCCAGTTTGTCGTTTTTTTTTTGTATCGCTCCCTTGTCTTTTCTTCTGTATTTTTTCTATAATGTGGATCCAGGTATCTACATCTACATATACAGTCCTATGGGATTTGAAGTTCCTTTCATAAGCAAGGTTAAGAACTCATGTACATGATATGGTAAAATAAGCAAGAGAATGAGCGCACAAGGACAACAATGTATTGAGTATTAACCTACGACACGCATGCGCAGACCAGAGGCCTGATGAGAGTATAACGCTTTACATCCCCCACGTGGGAGGCGGTGACAGACGTGAGCGCTGAGGCTCGGGACTACCGCCGGAGGTAGTGCGCATGCGCGCACGGGAGAAATGGAATGGACCAATTGAAATGCCAGTCAGGTGACAACATGGGCGGATGTTTATGGATTAGAGTGTGCGAATAGGATAGGCCTGAGCACAAATGACTGATCGCATTATAGGTAAGTGTACAACATGGCGTGTGACATCACCGGTGAATAGGAGTATTGATTGGATACAGGTAAACACTCCCAGTTAGGATGCATTTGATTGGGGCAAAGATAGGGAGGTACCCTTATTGGCTAACTAGACTTTGGATTTGATTGGAGCAGGAGGGAACAGTTCATCCCTACACATATAAAAGGAGCCATTTGGAGACTGACACTCAATGCTGTCAGTTGTCTCCTAGAAAAAAGCCACATTTAGTGGCGAAACATGTCGGGGTGTGACAGTGATATTTTTTAATCAGCAACCCTAGTGTGTCTATACCCAATACACAAAAGAATTATAGTGGTGCAGACCACATAATAACAAATGCACCTGCGGTGCACAGCAGGTGACATGAGGAGAGAGATCACTCTTGGAATTAGACACAAAATGGAGTTGTGATTTTAAACATTTATTCTCACCTATTATTTGAACAAAAATAAAAGTAAAGTTTTATAGGGCGCACTTGATTTATAGAGAATTAGTTAACCCTGCCGGGTTAAATTGTTGTTATTGTTGAGCTTATCTCTACAAGTGTGCTATAGGCCCCTTTTTTTTCTGTAGTAGTTGCCCTCTGCAAGTCTCCTCCTTCTATGCTGATCCCTTGGGTAGGTTTGTTATTCTCCAGGGTACCCTAGGGGGAAACAGTTGCTCCTTTGTAATGTCTATGCCCCTAACTCATCACAAATTCCCTTCCTTCGTCGGGTGATGGCGCGTCTACGTAAATTCCCACCCTCAGCCTGGCTCTTAGGGGGCGATTTTAACTTAGTTTTCTCACCCTTGGCTGATCGCCACTCTACGACAGGCTCACGAACACCTCCTTTCCAATTGCGCTTATCTATGCTTTTTCGGCGCCTGATATGCTCTGCGGCGCTTTATGACCTGTGGCGTATTAATCATCTGCCGAATCGTTCGTTTTCTTTTTTATCTCACCCCCACAAACTCCATACTCTCATTGACTACTTTTTTGGCAACCTTCCCTTGGTTCGCATGCTCTCTTCTGCTTCTATGGAACCTATCTCCTGGTCTGACCATAGTCCTGTTCTTGTATCCTTTTCTCCGTTTACTTCTTCTCCACGCCATTGCCACTGGCGTCTTAATGACTCTTTACTCAAAACTCCTACTTCCCGGGATGCGATCCTATATCATATTAATGATTATTTTGCAACCAACGAAGGCTCTGTATCCTCCCCGACAATTCTATGGGAGGCCAACAAGGCTGTGGTCAGAGGACGCTGTATCACTCAGGGCTCTCGCCTGAAGAGAGACACTGATCCGCTCCCGGGAACTTAAGGCACAAATTTCTACTCTGGAGGCTCTTCTACTAATTACTCCTTCTCTATCGACCCTGAGGCGTCTGGTCGCTGCACGGTCCCAATTGGGAGACCTGGCTTTCCATAAGGTAGAACGGCAATTGCTTTATGCTAAGCAGCGGTTCTATGAAAAGGGTAATAAGACTAGCTAGGCGTCTGCAGGACCGTGCTATCGCTCAGGCCCCCTCAGCTCTGAAAGATGCCACAGGGACCCTCCATTACCACCCTGATTCTATTTCCCGCCTTTTTCATGACTACTACTCTAAGCTGTACTCCCTTCCTTCACAACTCCCGGCGGACCCTGGGGAGCGAGCCACGGCACTGGACACTTTCCTTCTACCTATTCTTCTGTTCTTCTACCCAAGCTAGTCCCCTTGTTTAACTCCTTCCTAGGGGGTGAGGGGATTCAGCAGTCCTTCTTACCTTCCCTGATGATGCTGATTCCCAAGCCTAATAAAGACCCTCGTGATTGTTCTAGTTATAGGCCCATAGCCCTCCTCAATTCTGATCTGAAATTTTTTTCCAAGCTCTTAGCTGCATGCCTTTGCACTTTCCTCCCTACTCTTATTCACAAGGATCAGGTTGGTTTCATCCCCTGTCGTCAGGGTGGTGACAACACGAGATGGGTGGTGACTCTTATTGATCTCGTTAATAGGATATCTTAACAAGCCTTACTCCTCAGCCTACATGTTGAAAAGGCTTTTGATAGGTTGGGATGGCCATTCATGTTCGCTACCCTGCAGAAATTTGGAATCTGCGGTAATTTTCTCACAGCACTGCGGGGTCACTACTCCTCTCCCACTGCCTCTCTTAAGCTCCCTTCTACTTCCTCACCTCCCTTTACTCACCAAAATGGCACTTAGCAGGGATGCCCGTTGTCCCCCCCTGATCTTTGCTCTTTGTATAGAGCCGCTTGTGGCTCTGATCCGGGGAGACCCGGACATCTCGGGGATAACCCTTCATGATAGGGCTTTTAAGATTTGCCTTTTTGCGGATGATGTCTTGCTCACTCTTACTAACCCTCTTCTGTCCTTGCCCTCTTTGTATAAGCTTCTATGTGAATATGGCCAGGTCTCTGGTTATAAGGTTAATCTTTCTAAGTCTGAAGCCATGCCCCTTAATCTCTCTTCCTCTCTGATATCCCAGTTGAAAGGTAACTACTCTTTTCGTTGGTCCCTTACGGCCATTAAATACCTGGGAGTGTCCCTCTCTTCTTCCTATTCTTCTTTGTACTCCACTAACTTCCCCACCTTGTTTTAAGAGCTGTGTTCCTTGATGGAAAAATGGCGATCTCAATATATTTCCTTTTTTGGGCATATGGCGGCGGTCAAAATGACTATCCTGCCCAAGCTCCTCTACTTTTTCGAGATGTTGCCGGTGCGAGTTCCTTTAGCTCGTTTATCACTCCATTTTGGGTGTTGGTTCAGCGACTGTTACAAAATGTCCTGGAAGTGGTGGTGCCTCTGGATCCATTGTTTTTTCTCTTGCATTTGTCTACTAGGGCCTTGGCCAAGAGACCGTTTAAGTTCTTTATGCATGCACAAACGCCCCCCCCATCTGAAGGTCAACTGATAGCTAGGATCAGGGAGATTCGCTCCTTGGAGTCTATTACCGCCTCCCTGAACAACACTATTCCACAATTCCTTTCAGTGTGGGACCCTTGGGACAGATTCACCAATAGACAGCCTCCCTAAGCGGTGTGCTCCTTCTGGTCCTCTCTTCTTCTCTTCCTTTCTCTTCTTTTCGTTTTCTTTCTTAACTGTTCACGTGTTCTTCCTTGTCTCCCCTCTTCCCTGCTGGTTGTTGTTGTCGTCCCCCCTCCCTACCTCCCCTTCCCTTACACTTATGCTGGAGGAACGGGCTCAAGTAATTTATGGGTTCTGTTCTCTCAGTATATATCAGCTGCGATATTGTACTGTTTGGTTACTACATTTTATTGTCAATTTTTGCTACTTGTTTGTATCTTTTGTCATTGAACCTTTTGTCAAAACTTAATAAAAATTTACAGTTTAAAAAAAAAAAAAAAAAGTATATAGAAAGTCCAGCTCACTCATTTGCTCCTGTGCTCGGATCTGCACCCAGGCTCCGTGTGTCCAATGGAAAAGAAAACCGAAGTGATCCAGCACTTGGAAAACAGCAGACTTTATTTTTCAAATCCTCTTAAAATAGTACAAGACTGTGGCACTTCACATGTTCTGAGGTTTCTTGACGCGTTTCGAGCACATGCGCTTTTTGTCAAAAGATACCTGCTCTGCTTCCTGGAGCCTAGTTATAGGCAAGTTCCAGGTGAATACAATTTGTTAAAATGACAGTCTGCTACAAAGAAAGCACACCTTCAATATATCGTGTAAAACTTGAGCGAGATATAATTAAAAACATTCAACATATTCAATTTAATACAGTGAGCGATATAGTCGTAGTCGTAATCTGTTTGTTAGTTGAATTGCTTCATTTTCAAATTGTTTTGTGTTGGAGCAGTTGCGTCTGAGTCTGGTTGCAACACCACTCATTGCATTTACATCATAGAATGTCAGGCATGTTGCTTAAAATATGTAGGTTTCACTACACGCAAACTCAAAATACGATTCTTGGAACACGTAAATGATATTACTAATTCATCCATAAGAAACCGTTCAAGTGCCTCATTACATTTTATACAAGAACATAACAGAGAAACCAAGTTTATACAAATATATGGCATTGAAAACAGAGGTGGCGATATTGAACGCAAACTAATGGACAGGGAAGCTTTCTGGCAGTTCACATTGAATTCAAGAATGTCACACGGTCTCAATCTATTCTATAGAGAATTATTATTTCATTACTAACAACTTTGATGAATTGAATTTTTCTAATCCCCTCTCCTTTTTTCAAAATGCCATCTTTTCAATTTTGGTTCATGCTGTATTATAACATGGGTTGATATATTCATTCTATACATTTGAATATGAACTTTATTCAGATGATGCGATCTTATGGTGCGTTTTATGTTAAATCCCATAAATAACATAACATATGCATTACTGCAGTGTGTATGTATGTATGTATGTGTGTGTGTGTATATATATATATATATATATATATATATATATATATATATTACACACACACACACACACACACACAATCGTGCTGTCACCATATATCAATCACTGAATTAAATTGAATATGTTGAATGTTTTTAATTATATCTCACTCAAGTTTTACACGATATATTGAAGGTGTGCTTTCTTTGTAGCAGACTGTCATTTTAACAATAACTATAACTAGGCTCCAGGAAGCAGAGCAGGTATCTTTTGACAAAGAGCGCATGCGCTCGAAACGCGTCAAGAAACCTCAGAACATGTGAAGTGCCACAGTCTTGTACTATTTTAAGAGGATTTGAAAAATCAAGTCTGCTGTTTTCCAAGTGCTGGATCACTTTGTTTTTCTTTTAACACTAAGATAACACATCCTAGATCTGAATGAATGAACTAATCGTATGAAATACTTTCCTCTTTACATAGTTGAATGCGCTGACAACAAAATCACACAAAAATTATCAATGGAAATCAAATGTATCAACCCATGGAGATCTGGATATGGAGTCACACTCAAAATCACAGTGGAAAACCGCACTACAGGCTGATCCAACTTTATGTAATGTCCTTAAAACTAGGGCTGGGCGGTATACTGGTTCATAGCGAATACCAAAATTTTTGTGATATGAGTTTTAACCCATATCGCAATACCGGTTTGGCCCCTCCCCCTCGGGTATGAATGAATCAGCCCAGCGCTGCTGCTGTCCCCACATCGGGGAACTAATCCTATGTGACCGGCAATACCAGCGCTGTTCTGCCCCCCGCAATTAATTATCAGCCCAGCGCTGTCCCCATCAGGGTACTACTCACATGTCCCCTGCAAACGCTGCCCTCCTGGTCCTGTTTGTTGCGGCTGCCGGTGCTGACACTCTATACCAGTGGTCTTCAACATGCGGACCTCCAGGTGTTGCAAAACTACAACTCTCAGCATGCACGGACAGCCATCAGCTGTCTGGGCATGCTGGGAGTTGTAGTTTTGAAACATCTGGAGGTCCGCAGGTTGGAGACCACTGCTCTAAACTGTGCGGTATCCCTATGCCCGGGCTGCAAAAAATAAACAAAATAAAGTTTAACACCCCTCCCGTTGGTCCGGTACCGGCCTCAAACGCTGGGGACGGGAGCCGTCAGCCTATCACCGACCGCACCAATGTTCCGCCTTGGCTGGTGGATGGAGCAATGTGCTCAATCGGATTCAGGTCTGGGGAACGCGCGGGCCAGTCCATAGCATCAATGCCTTCCTCTTGCAGGAACTGCTGACACACTCCAGCCACATGAGGTCTAGCATTGTCTTGAATTAGGAGGAACCCAGGGCCAACCGCACCAGCATATGGTCTCACAAGGGGTCTGTGGACGTCGGGCCTTCATACCACCACCCTCATGGAGTCTGTTTCTGACTGTTTGAGTGGAAACATGCACATTTGTGGCCTGCTGGAGGTCATTTTGCAGGGCTCTGGCAGTGCTCCTCCTGCTCCTCCTTGCACAAAGACGGAGGTAGCGGTCCTTCTGCTGGGTTGTTGCCCTCCTACGGCCTCCTCCACGTCTCCTGATGTACTGACCTGTCTCCTGGTAGCGCCTCCATGCTCTGGACACTACGCTGACAGACACAGCAAACCTTCTTGCCACAGCTCGCATTGATGTGCCATCCTGGATGAGCTGCACTATCTGAGCCAATTGTGTGGGTTGTAGACTCCATCTCATGCTACCACTAGAGTGAAAGCACCGCCAGCGTTCAAAAGTGACCAAAACAGCCAGGAAGCATAGGAACTGAGAAGTGGTCTGTAGTTACCACCTGCAGAACCACTCCTTTATTGGGGGTTTCTTGCTAATTGCCTATAAATTCCACCTGTTGTTTGTTCCATTTGCACAACAGCATGTGAAATTGATTGTCAATCAGTGTTCTTCCTGAGTGGACAGTGGGATTTCACAGAAGTGTCATTGACTTGGAGTTACATTGTGTTGTTTAAAGGGGTTCTCCAGTGCTTAGACATCTTATCCCCTATCCAAAGGATCCCCTATCCGTGATCTTGCACGCGGCACCCCGTTTGTAATCAGTCCTTGTACCGTGTTCGCTCCGGGTCTGATTACCGGCGACCACAGGGCCGGCGGCGTGTGACGTCACGCCTCCGCCCCAGTGTGACGTCACGCTCCGCCCCTCAATGCAATCCTATGGGAGCTATCACGCCCCCTCCCGTAGGCTTGCATTGAGGGGCGGAGCGTGACGTCACACGCCGCCGGCCCTGTGGTTGCCGTTAATCAGACCCGGAGCGAGCACGGGACTGATTACAAACGGAGTGCCGCGTGCAAGATCACGGGGGTCCCCAGCGGCGGGACTCCCGCGATCAGGCATCTTATCCCCTATCCTTTGGATAGGGGATAAGATGTCTAAGCACTGGAGAACCCCTTTAAGTGTTCCCTTTATTTTTTTGAGCAGTGTATATACTACTATATAGTCCAATATGGTCGGAGTTGTAGTTTTCATTTGTGGCAGCTGCTGAGCCACAGGCTGTATCAGAGCATGCTGGGAGTTGTAGTTAGTAACTAACTGCAACTCCTGAATTCAATTTAAAAAAATGCGATCAAAAAGTCACATCGAAACAAAAGTGGTACTGTGAAAAATTACAGATTGGGGTGCAAAGAATATGCCCTTATACAACCCTGTATAAGGAGAAATAAGAAATGTATAGGACAAAATTTCCCCTACATATGGGTATCCTGTGATGTTATGTATATATAATTAACTTGCTGAGTACCCGACACTGCCTGGTTTTTCCTACCTCAGCTTTTTTACTCATATGCTGTCCTCAATCCTGACCCCATATCCCATCCCTAAATCCTCACCCCTTATCCCCTCCTCATATTCTGTCTTCATTTTTTGTCCTCATATCTCGTCCTCATATCTCATCCCCAAATCCTAACCTATGTCATCCTCATATCCTGTCCCCATTTCATGTCCTCACATCCCGTCCCCATATCCTGTCCCTATTTCCCATCCTCACATCCCGTCCGCATATCCCGACTTTATATCCCGTCCTCAGGTGGGGCTGAGTTGTGTTGAAGATATTGTAAGCTGAAAATAAAAGGGGCATGTCTTTGCAAGTTGGGCTTGGCATGCGTGGAGGCAGGGCCGGCGTTAAGGCGAGGCAAACTGGGCAATTGCCCAGGGGCCCCCCTGCGCAGTGGCGGATCCGGGGGGGGGGCAGTACACAGACATACAGCCTCCAGCCATACGCTGTATATGGCTGAAGGCTGTATGTCTGTGGGGGCCACTGCCTACCAAATGTGGGTGGGAACTATACTGCCAGGTGCCAACCTAATGTGGGGGAACTATACTGCCAACCTAATGTGGGGAAACTATACTGCCAACCTAATGTGGGGGAACTATGCTGCCAACCTAATGTGGGGGAACTATGCTGTCAACCAAATGTGGGGGGAACTATACTGCCATCCTAATGTGGGGAGAACTATACTGCCAACCTAATGTGGGGGGAAACTATACTGCCAACTAATGTGGGAGAACTACAACCTAATGTTGGGGGGGGGGGGAACTATACTGCCAACCTAATGTGGGGGAACTACAACCTAATGTAGGGGGAACTATACTGCCAACCTAATTATGGGGGAACTATACTGCCAACCTAATGTGGGGGAACTATGCTGACAACCTAATGTGGGGGGAACTATGCTGACAACCTAATGTGGGGGGGAACTATGCTGACAACCTAATGTGGGGGGAACTATACTGCCAACCTAATGTGTGTGGGGGGAACTATGCTGACAACCTAATGTGGGGGAAACTATGCTGACAACCTAATGTGGGGGAAACTATGCTGACAACCTAATGTGGGGGAAACTATGCTGACAACCTAATGTGGGGGAAACTATGCTGACAACCTAGTGTGTGGGGAACTATACTGCCAACCTAATGTGAGGGGGGGGGAACTATGCTGACAACCTAGTGTGGGGGAACTATGCAGCGTACTTAAAGGGGTACTTCACTGCCCCAGCATCCAGAACATTTTGTGCCGAACTCTGGGTGGGGGTTGGGATGTCACAGCCACACCCCCTCAATGCAAGTTTATGGGAGGTGGCGTGGCGTCCACCGCACGATACTCTGATAGTGCCCCTCCCGAGACTAGACTCTGAATCCGCTCCTGCGGCCTGCTTCAGTGTTTGTGGCTCGGGGAATGTGTGGGAGTGCAGTCAGCACCATTTAGAAGTGAGCCTCGCTGCTTCTTAAAAGCTCTCAGCAGAGGCCATTCATGTAGTGGTTATTGAAAGAGCTTTATTGTCCGTTCAGTCATTACAAGTCATACAATAAATTACAATCACACAAAGCATGACAGTACAATACACATCAAAGGTTCCCTAAGCTATACATCGCACGGCATGCTACTCTAAGGCTGGGTTCACACTACGTTTTTCAACTACGGTTCCCGCATACATTTTCTATCAAAAACCGTATGGGGGAAAAAACGGATGGAACAGTATGGGAAAAAGTAAACCGTATGCGTTTTTAAACAGTATACTGTTTTTAAAAGTGCATACTGTTCCGTCAGTTTTTGTAGAAAAAAAAACCATACGATTTAGAAAATTTTGTCCATTTTTAATGGGAGGTGTCTTGGGTGGGGACTTTAGGATTCAAATGCGCATGTGCAAAGTAAAAACGAATACGTTTTTCCCGTATGGAACCGTATACATGTGCGTTTCCCATTGACGTCCATGTTTAAAAAAACGTATGCGGTTGCAGTCCGGTTTTTAAACCGGAGACAAAATCGTGGTCAACCACGGTTTTGACTGATCGGGGTAGGGGCGTGGGCTATGGGGCGGGGCGGGGCTGGGGGCGTGGAGGAGTGGGCAACTGCGTGGGGGTAGGGAGAGGGCGGATCACAGTGCCAAACTACTGGGCTATATCTTCAGGGGGACATGGGGGAAGGAGAGGGTTTTTCATTCCTCTTCTTCATCGATGGCCGGGCTGTCCAAGATGGAATAGTCTCTAAGCAGGCTCCTGATGAACCTGCGGCAGTCCCGGACGGACATGTTCTCCCTGTTGATCACGAGGTGGTTCCTGGCAAGCCACACAGCGTCCTTAAAACAGTTCATAAGGCGCCAGGCCTCCTGGATGGCCTCCACATCGTGGGTCCCAGGGAACAGACCGTAAAGCACCGAATGGTACGATAGGCAGTTCCTGGGTACAGAGTCTAAGTTCGTGTTCCAGGACATCCAACAGACCCTGCGCAAAGGGGCACTGCCAAAACACGTGCAACGATGTTTCCTCCACGAAGGGGCACTGGGGGCAGTACCAGGTTCTGTATGAACGACCTGAGAGACAATCCTCCCTTAATGGCCATCCACGATAAGTCCTTATGTCCATTGGTAAGCTGCTTTGAAGCCACATTAGTCCAAACAGTCTCTGCCGTGGCGGAACAAGCTCCAAGTCCTTAGCTCGGATGAGCTAGTAGATAGTCTTTGGCTTCCACAGGTCCGGTTTCAAACCCTCCAGCTGGTGCTCCCTCACAAACTGGACACCATCCCCATAGAACCATGGAGTGTTCCAGTTGTAAGGGATGGAGCTGTCCCACTTATCCCAGCCCAGCTGTCTCCAGAGGGGCATGAGAGACAAGCGAGACATGGACCTGCCCGCTGAGCCAGTCTTTTCAATAAGAGTTCGCTGCACGCTGACACATGCAAAGGAGGCCCTCAGCAGAGTGGGGATATCAGGTATTCCCTTCCCACCCTTGCGGGGCTCCTTATACATCACAGTCCGCTTGACTCTGTCCATTTTGCCCCAGATAAAGCGAAACACTGTCCGGGTGATGGCCTTGCAAACGGTGGTATGGGGAGGCCAGGCCTATGCGGTATACTGGAGCACAGGCAAAACTTCACTCCGCAAGACAAGAGTTTTGCCCTCAATTGAGAGCTTTCTGGAGCTCCACAGTCCGATCTTAGAGTTCACCTTTCCTAGTCAGACTTTAGTGTTTAAAGGGGTACTCCGGCGGGAAACATTTTTTTTTTTTTTTTTTTATCAACTGGTGCCAGAAAGTTAAACATATTTGTAAATGACTTCTATAAAAAATCTTTACCCTTCCAGTACATTTTAGCAGCTGTATGCTACAGCGTAAATTCTTTTCTTTTTGAATTTCTTTTTTGTCTTGTTCACAGTGCTCTCTGCTGGCACCTCTGTCCGTATCAGGAACTGTCCAGAGCAGCATAGGTTTGCAATGGGGATTTTCTCCTGCTCCGGACAGTTCCTGATATGGACATCAGATGTCAGCAGAGAGCACAGTGGTCCAGACAAAAAAGAAATTCAAAAAGAACAGAATTTTCTCTGTAGCATACAGCTGCTAAAAAGTACTGGGAGGGTAAAGATTTTTTTTATAGAAGTCATTTACAAATTTGTTTAACTTTCTGGCACCAGTTGATTTAAAAAAAAAATGTTTTCCACCGGAGTACCCCTTTAAATTTATTATATCCGTTTCTATTCCGCTATTTTTGATGGGAGAAAAAATACTGCATGCAGCGTCTTTTCCCCGTCAAAATTTTTTTTAACAGGTAGCAAACGGGTGATGAAAGATTATTTAAAAAAAATCCCATTGACATAAATGAGATTCTTTTACAGCCGTTTGAAACATTATCAATCAGATTGATAACGGACATTTATTAACAGGGGAAGACGGTAATGTGAATGAGCCCTAAGATAGTTAGCACCCCACTTGATAAGTTCTATCACCAGAAAAACAGTCAGGCAGCTTCATTTTGGGTTCAACTGAAACAGCAGGAGGGGTAGAAACAGTCTTGTGATGACTTTTGGGCCTGAACCCGCTCAGCCAGAGACTGCGTGAAGTGCGTTAGACCCTGCATTTGCTCCTCCAGAGCAGCCATAGCTTCTATATTGCAGGTTTCAGAACAGATGCAGTACGTTGGCCTGTGAAAATGTCACGTATGGGCAGGGATTCAGCATACTCTAGCTCTCACCCAGAACACGCGCCCCTGCCTATTGGGTAGTCACCCTAAACGGTGACTACACAACCCGAAGACAGTCACTACTTTGGAGTAAGTGCAGGGACTTCTTAGGTCAAAAGAACAAACTATACAATACAGTAAAGTCAGGGAGAAACAGTCAGGACACAAGAGGTGAACATGCACAGGGTACTAGAATCACAGGGAGACAAACAAACGGAAAGGATAGTCAGCAAGACAAATCAAAAAGCCAAGAGGACATCAGAAGTACTGAATAGCAAAGGGTTAACCAAACATCAGAGCCAAAGGCAGAGAACCAGAACTCAGAATCAGATGCAGGATATAGTTACAGAGTACAAGCTCTTTCACAAGTAAAATGTTCTATAGGACACTATAGACTTAAAGGGGTATTCCAGGAAAAAAACTTTTTTTTATATATATATATCAACTGGCTCCAGAAAGTTAAACAGATTTGTAAATTACTTCTATTAAAAAATCTTAATCCTTTCAGTACTTATGAGCTTCTGAAGTTTAGGTTGTTCTTTTCTGTCTAAGTAATCTCTGATGACACGTGTCTCGGGAACCGCCCAGTTTAGAAGAGGTTTGCTATGGGAATTTGCTTCTAAACTGGGCGGTTCCCGAGACACGTGTCATCAGAGATTACTTAGACAAAAGAACAACCTTAACTTCAGAAGCTCATAAGTACTGAAAGGATTAAGATTTTTTTTATAGAAGTAATTTACAAATCTGTTTAACTTTCTGGAGCCAGTTGATATATATAAAAAAGTTTTTTCCTGGAATACCCCTTTAAAGGGATATTCCGGCCTTATACATCTTATTCCCTACCCAAAGGATAGGGGATGAGATGGCTGATCACAGGGGTCCCGCCGCTGCCTCCAAGACGTGACGTCACAACCAAGCCCCCTCCATTCATGTCTATGGGAGGGGCGTGACGGATGTCATGTCCCCCCCATAGCCATGAATGGAGGGGGCTTGGTAACATAGTTCATAAGGTTGAAAAAAGACCATCAAGTGTAACCTATAACCCTAATAAGTCCCTATTGAGTTGAGTTGATCCAGAGGAAGGCAAAAAACCCTCATACTAGAGGTAAAAATTCCTTCCCGACTCCAACATGGCAATCAGATTAAATCTCTGGATCAACGTTCTGTCCCTATAAATCTAGTATACATAACCAGTAATGTTATCGATGTGAAAAAAGAGGCGATCCTGGTGTGGTGCTCACCCGTACGGCAGGAATGAATATCGGAATCCGATGGTAGTAGTAAGTGGAGTTTATTCAGGATATAAAACGGGACTACGCGTTACGAATGGTGTTGCTCGCGAATATTCGCAATGCGAATTTTATTAGCGAATATCGCATATTCGCGAATTCGCGAATATTCGCGAATATAGCGCTATATATTCGTAATTACGAATATTCGTTTTTTTTTTTTTTTTTTTTTTTCTTCACAGTACACATTACAGTGATCATCCCTCTCTGCTTCCAGCTTGTGTGGTACAAAGAAGGCTCTAATACTACTGTGTGAGACTGGTGTGCGTTTTTTCGCACATGCGAAAATTTGCATATGCTAAATTGTCGCATATGTTAATTTTCGCATATGCGAAAATAAAACGAGAATATTATGAATATGCGAATATTCGCGAATATATAACGAATATTCGTCCATATGTTTGCGAATATTCGCGAATTCGAATATCGCTCCCCTCTTCCTCAGGTCCAATCCCTAAAGGACTAGTGGGCTGGGCTACAGTTTATGGACTGGAAAAACCCGCGAAAATCAACAAATTAATTTAATCCAAACATAATAATCGGATAAACTTATGTACAGAGCACAAATCATAAATACATAAAATATATACATGCCATATGAGAAATTAAAAAAAGCAATAAAGACTTAGTAAGCCTAGGAGAAAACATGAAATCGGGCAAGGGTGATAAATGTCTATACACATCAACAGTCTCAATAGTACAAGGTTAGGGGCAAAGACATAGCTGCAAAGCTAAGCAGCTGCACCCCGGGCAACTCTCTGGATGGGGGGCACCAAACACAACCGCTCGAGCTCCAACAGAAACAGGACCCCCTCATTTGTTTTCTGGAATACCCAAAAGAGAAAAATTATATCTTATGGTGGGTAGGCCGGCGTAGTATAATTATAGTCAGGGCAGTGGAGATGTTCCTAGTTGAGGTGACAAAGGGTAAAGGTCCCCAAAGACTGCAGGATTTTCAGCATATTACTTCAGTGGCTTCATTAAGACCCATAGGGTGGAGTGTTTGCAAGGTTTAACCAGTAATGTTATTACTCTCCAAAAATGCATCCAGACCCTTTTAGAACTCTATTACAGAGTTCACCATGACCACCTCCTCCGGGAGAGAATTCCACAGTCTCACTGCTCTTACAGTAAAGAACCCCCGTCTGTGCTGGTGTAGAAACCTTCTTTCCTCTAGACGTAGAGGATGCCCCTTGTTATAGATACAGTCCTGGGTATAAATAGATAATGGGAGAGATCTCTGTACTGTCCCCTGATATATTTATACATAGTTATTAGGTCTCCCCTAAGCCTTCTTTTTTCTAAACTAAATAACCCTAATTCTGATAATCTTTCTGGGTACTGTAGTCCTCCCATTCCCCGTATTACCCTGGTTGCCCGTCTTTGAACCCTCTCCAGCTCCACTATATCTTTCTTGTACACTGGTGCCCAGTACTGTACACAGTATTCTATGTGTGGTCTGACTAGTGATTTGTACAGTGGTAGAATTATTTCCTTGTCGTGGGCATCTATGCCCCTATTGATGCACCCCATGATTTTATTACCCTTGGCAGCAGCTGCCTGACACTGGTCACTACAGCTAAATTTACTGTTAACTAAAACTCCCAAGTCCTTTTCCATGTCAGTCGTCCCAAGTGTTCTCCAATTTAATACATAATCCCAGCCCGGATTTTTCCTCCCCATGTGCATTACCTTACATTTATCAGTGTTGAACCTCATTTGCCACTTCCCAGCCCAAACTTCCAACCTATCCAGATCCATTTGCAACAGTGCACTGTCCTCTATAGTGTTTACCGCTTTACAGAGTTTAGTGTCATCTGCAAAAATTGTTACTTTACTATTCAACCCCTCTGCAAGGTCATTAATGAATATATTAAATAGGACAGAACCCAAGATGGACCCCTGTGGTACCCCACTAGTAACAGTCACCCAATCAGAATAAGTACCATTAATAACCACCCTCTGTTTCCTATCATTGAGCAAGTTACTTACCCACTTACACACGTTCTCCTCCAGCCCAATCCTTCTCATTTTATGCACCAACCTTTTATGTGGAACCGTATCAAATGCTTTGGAAAAATCCAGATATGCAACATCCAGCGATTGCCCCTGGTCCAGTCTGGAGCTCACCTCCTCGTAAAAGCTGATCAGGTTAGTTTGACAGGACCGATCCCTCATAAAGCCATGCTGATACGGGGTCATACATTTATTTGTATCAAGATATTCCAAAATAGCATCCCTTAGGGAACCCTCAAACAATTTACATACAACCGAGGTTAAGCTAACAGGTCTATAATTCCCGGGGTCACCTTTTGACCCCTTCTTAAATATTGGCACTCAATTTGCCATGCCCCAGTCCTGGGGAACAGTTCCTGTCACTATAGAGTCCCTGAATATTAAAAATAGGGGTCTGTCTATTACATTACTTAATTCCTTTAGAACACGGGGGTGAATGCCATCTGGACCTGGTAATTTGTCTATTTTGATTTTTTGTAGGCGTCACTGTACTTCTTCCTGGGTTAGACAGGTGACCTGTACTTCTTCCTGGGTTAGACAGGTGACCTGTACTGGGGAGTTTACCTTATCACACTGTATTTCACCTGGCATTTCATTTTCCTTAGTGAATACAGTGGAGAAGAATTTGTTTCATATATAATATAGACATGTAACATCACATCTCGGTGGCATAGAATACCGGGGGCTACACCGTGGTCCTGGTATAAGATAAGGCCGGTTTACCCTGTCAGGGTGTGGACGTAAAAGCGACCCCTCATTGACCAAAGAAACACAAGACAGGATAGGCAAACAATGACCTCTTTACAGTGTGTGGACCAAAATTACACTACAAGGGGCACCTGAAGTATTCTACTATATGAGAATAATATATATAAAAAGGTATAATGTGAGATGAATAAGAAGGGGGAAAAAAGTCCTGAATACAAAATATAATGACAATGTATTATAGACAAACAAGAGTGTAAAAAAAAAAAAAAAAAGCTAAAACAAACAAATATTTATATGAATTCAAGTAAAGCCGAATAGAAAAATTAAGGAAACACATAATTGCTACAGAGAGCTTATTATGACTTTATTAATTACTAAATAATCTTTATAAACATGATTTGGCACGGCAGAACCTAAACACAACTTAAACAACAATTTCTTCTTGGTTTTGTTTGCGCAAAGTAAATATTAAGAGTGTCAAATGTGGTGCACATAACTATTCCTTCTGGCCCAAACATAAAAATAAATTAGTAATTAATTCGACACAACATTATTTTGCCGCATGTGCTGCCACAATTCAGGCACATCAGGAATAGTAATGTGAATTCTCTGAATTTCAAGATCCAATTTCCTTCCTATAGATCATCAAAGTGGCTTCTTTCCTGTGTGACTTTTCTCATGTGTGACTAGACTTTTTTTAGTTGTAAAACAGTTCCCACATTCTGAACATGAAAATGGCTTCTCTCCTGTGTGAATTCTCTCATGGCGAACAAGATGCTTTTCATGACTAAAACGTCTCCCACATACTGAACATGAATACGGCTTCTCTCCTGTGTGAATTATCTCGTGTTTAACAAGCGACCCTTTATCTGTAAAACATTTTCCACATTCTGAACATGAGAACGGCTTCTCGCCAGTGTGAATTCTTTCATGTCTAACAAGCACTGCTCTTTCTGTAAAACATTTTCCACATTCTGAACATGAATATGGCTTCTCTCCCGTGTGACTTCTCTCATGTCTAACACAAGAAGATTTATCTGTAAAACACTTCCCACATTCTGAACATGAATATGGCTTCTCTCCTGTGTGACATCTCATATGTGTAGCAAGATTTGATTGATTTGCAAAACACTTTCCACATTCTGAACATGAAAATGGCTTCTCTCTTGTGTGAATTCTCTCATGTCTCTGAAGCTCTGATTTACTTTTAAAGCAGTTTTCACATTCTGAACATGAATAAGGCTTTTCTCCTGTGTGAAGTCGCATGTGTTTCACAAGAGTTGATTTTTGTGTAAAGCTTTTCCCACATTCTGAACATGAAAATGGCTTCTCTCCTGTGTGAATTCTCTCATGGCGAACAAGATGCTTTTTATGACTAAAACGTCTCCCACATACTGAACATGAATACGGCTTCTCTCCTGTGTGAATTCTCTCGTGTTTAACAAGCGACCCTTTATCTGTAAAACATTTTCCACATTCTGAACATGAGAACGGCTTCTCTCCAGTGTGAATTCTTTCATGTCTAACAAGCACTGCTCTTTCTGTAAAACATTTTCCACATTCTGAACATGAATATGGCTTCTCTCCCGTGTGACTTCTCTCATGTCTAACACAAGAAGATTTATCTGTAAAACACTTCCCACATTCTGAACATGAATATGGCTTCTCTCCTGTGTGACATCTCATATGTGTAGCAAGATTTGATTGATTTGCAAAACACTTTCCACATTCTGAACATGAAAATGGCTTCTCTCTTGTGTGAATTCTCTCATGTCTCTGAAGCTCTGATTTACTTTTAAAGCAGTTTTCACATTCTGAACATGAATATGGCTTTTCTCCTGTGTGAATTCTCACATGTGTAACAAGACATTTTTTTCGGCTAAAACATTTCCCACATTCTGAACACGAATATGGCTTCTCTCCTGTGTGAATTCTCTCATGTTTATTGAGCTCCGATTTACTTTTAAAGCGTTTTTCACAATCTGAACAGGAATACGGTTTCTCTCCTGTGTGAATTCTTATGTGTGTAAAAAGATGTGATCTACTTGAAAACTGTTTTCCACATTCATCACATTGAAGCCTTTTCCCGCCTTTCCGATCTGTCCTTGTGGTAACAGTCTGTAAGTGTTCAGGAGAATGTTCTTCATGATCAGGGGGATTAATATATGATAGATCTGTATTGTGATGTCCTGGATGTACATTAAGGGTGAGGATGTCTTCTCCTGAGGAGCGCTCCATCATATCTTCCGCTTCTACTTTAAAATTTAGCGATAACATGAAGTTTCCTTCAGAATCCATAATGGAATTTTCTGTTGAGTAAAAATAAATTTTAAGACTTTAATTTTAAATCACTAAGCAGAGAAATGTTTAACATTTTATTAGGCTGGAAACGTACATGCAGTTATTTATGCAGTTTGAATAAATATCATTAATTATCTATATAGAGCAGTTTTGCCTCTTTGTCACCTATATGCATGAAGTGAGGGAATGATATCATCCAGCCATCCACTCTGTCTCCGTCCAAATCCCTCTCTGAAAGCAGCCCCCACCCCATCCTGAGAGACACAGACCATGTGGTTTCTGCCCTGCACTAATGAGTCATGCTCTCTTTAGTGCTGAGAACTGGGAGGTGTGTGCAGCCTCAGCCAATCCTGAGGAATGGAATAAGGCTTTCCTACTCGCAGACACTGTAAAATCCCAATGGCGTGCTTTGCTCAGGAAAACAAGTATTGACCAGATGACACTGTGTTCCTGCCATTCTCTACAGATTTCCCCCCCCCCCAAAAAAAAATCCTGATCCTGGCTGGCGGTGCAGGACCGGCCGGGGTTCTATGCTCTATATTTGGTGGGGCTGCTGAGTCATGTTTTAAATGTATAATGAAATCTCTAGGGGGTCTTTGTTAGGCCGAGGATTTACAGTATCAAGGACAGAAGACAAGTGTCACAGGGGCCCATATTACCATCCATTGTGGATCCGGTAGGTTAGTGCAGCTGGTGAGCCCCAAATACTATTGCGGAACCTAGTGTTTTACCTGGAGCAGGACCGGATCCAAAGATGACCTTGGAGAGGATCTCTATGTGCAGTCACCTCCCTCAGGTCCTGACTATACATAACACGGGCGACAGACACATGCAAGATACAGACGTCGGCACTAGCAGTTCGCTTCAACAGCAAGACTCGTGTTACTCAGTGCAGTGGATGTCAGGTAACGCTCGCCGGAGAAAACTAGTGGTGCTCTCCCCACAAAAATAGTTGCAAATCCATTATTGAAGATCACTGGACACAGGTAAAACCGACCATACCATCAGACGCGTTTCGAGCGGCACTAGCAGTTAGCTTCAACAGCAAGACTCGTGTTTCTCAGTGCAGTGGATGTCAGGTAACGCTCGCCGGAGAAAACTAGTGGTGCTCTCCCCACAAAATAGTTGCAAATGCATTATTGAATTTCACTGGACACAGGTAAAACCGACCATACCAGACGCGTTTCGAGCGGCACTAGCAGTTAGCTTCAACAGCAAGACTCGTGTTTCTCAGTGGAGTGGATGTCAGGTAACGCTCGCCGGAGAAAACAAAATAGTTGCAAATCCATTATTGAAGATCACTGGACACAGGTAAAACCGACCATACCATCAGACGCGTTTCGAGCGCATGCGCTCGAAACGCATCTGATGGTATGCTCGGTTTTACCTGTGTCCAGTGATCTTCAATAAAGCTTTTTCGTTATTTCAAGTGCTGGATCATTGTTCTTCTGTTCTATGTTGGGGTGTCCTGCCGGGCACAGATCCGTGCACTACAACGAGGTGGTGAGCTGGAATCCTTCACATTTCGTTTGTACGTAGTCGCAAATCCATACATCAAGAGAAGTGAAGAAAAGAAGAGGGCGCTCACATAGGTATTTCTTCCATCAGGAATTTATTCAGTGAATAACACTCGTGGAGACGCCAGGCAGGGAATACATTCAGCTGATACGACGGACCAGCACATGCCAGGAGCCATGATGGCTATTTAGCGCCGCACCCGGCGCTTCTCCAGACCACACCTCCTTAGTGACGCAGGCCAGGTAAAATACTTGCTGACCAGGTACGTCACATGGGGAGGTGTTCACCTTAGGGACAACCTGGTAAACAGCAAATACATACCATTCTCTATACATGAATCGGAGACATTTAGGACAGTACATAACCTACACAAACGAGCTCATGTCTAAACGGTCATTCAGACCGAAACTACCTTGCGCTCTTGTCTTTATAATCCACTTGCCTTCTCTCTGCAATAATGCTTTTTTTCTGTCTATTCCTCTTCTGAACTCTATTTTTTCTAGTCCTAAAAAAGAAATAGCTTTAACGTTTCCGTTGTGTTTTAACTTTTATGTGGGCGATCAACCTTGGAGAACCCTTTTCTGTTTATACAGAGTTTACGTGTTCCCTGAACCGCACATTCATGGCTCTGGTAGTGCACCCTACATAAAACATTTTACATTCATAGACTATTGTTACGCCGAGAGCTCCGGGTCCCCGCTCCTCCCCGGAGCGCTCGCAGCATCCTCGCATTTGCAGCGCACCGGTCAGACCTGCTGACCGGGTGCGCTGCAATATCTCTCTCAGCCGGGATGCGATTCGCGATGCGGGAGGCGCCCGCTCGCGATGCGCATCCCGGCTCCCGTACCTGACTCGTTCCCCGTCTGTCTTGTCCCGGCGCGCGCGACCCCGCTCCTTAGGGCGCGCGCGCGCCGGGTCTCTGCAATTTAAAGGGCCACTGCGCCACTGATTGGCGCAGCAGGCTTAATCAGTGTGTTCACCTGTGCACTCCCTACTTATACCTCACTTCCCCTGCACTCCCTCGCCGGATCTTGTTGCCATTGTGCCAGTGAAAGCGTTTCCTTGTGTGTTCCTAGCCTGTGTTCCAGACCTCCTGCCATTGCCCCTGACTACGATCCTTGCTGCCTGCCCTGACCTTCTGCTACGTCCGACCTTGCTCTTGTCTACTCCCTTGTACCGCGCCTATCTTCAGCAGTCAGAGAGGTTGAGCCGTTGCTGGTGGATACGACCTGGTTGCTACCGCCGCTGCAAGACCATCCCGCTTTGCGGCGGGCTCTGGTGAATACCAGTAGCAACTTAGAACCGGTCCACCAACACGGTCCACGCCAATCCCTCTCTGGCACAGAGGATCCACCTCCAGCCAGCCGAATCGTGACAACTATGGTGTAGACTACATATTTACTCCTGCAGCACATGCTATCTCTACAGAATACTGTTTCAACCCCTAATTTCACCTTTTTTATCCGTACTAATGTAAGAGCACCCGTCATAGGTTCCACACCTGTGATTGCCTGGGCTCCAGGGTTCATTCAGCCAAGTTTCTTTATGAGTGTCTGCTTTACACTTACTCTGCACTAATACATCCTTAATGTTCTTGCATTTTTTGAAAGTTATTAAGGGGTTACTGACGGTGTATTCTCTCAGGTCACTGTCGTTCTGTATTAGGAACCAGTTCTTTTTTATTGATTCTTTTATACTTTCAGCCATTGGGCTATCATTAAATGAATAACAAAAGTGTGATCTATCCTTTTGTATAGCAAATCTCTTTCCTGCTTCTTAATCTTTTTCTTCTTTTTATTGTTAATCCCTCGCAACAGATCGTTGCGACTAGATTTTTCTCATTGCTTTTCTAGTATTTGTAACGGGTAGCCTCTAGTGTTGCTTGAGTGCCTCTGCCTGTAGATGGTAATCACTCTCCCTACTGTTTATTCTTTTTAACCTCAAGAACTTTCCATAGGGGACTGCTTTTGTGTGTTCTGGGTGATAGCTTTTAAAGGTGTAACAGGGCGTTACACGTTGTGGGTTTTCGGATGCCCTGGGTCACAAGGGTCTCTCCTTCAAGTGACACCAGGACGTCCAAAAATTCCAAGCTTTTTGGACCCACCTTCCAAGTGAACTTCAAGTTCATGTTATTAACAATGTTCAAGTGGGACACAAAATCAACAAAGGCTTTTTCAGTGTCTGCCCACACTATAAAAATATCGTCTACGAATCGACAATAGCAGGCAATATGCTTCAGGTGTGGATTTTCATGGGTAAATACAAACCTTTTTTCGAAGGCAGCAACATATAAGTTGGCAAGGTTACACACCATGGCGTGCCCATTGCCACGCCGCCTGTTTGGACAAACCATTCGTCCCCAAACCTGAAGCAATTGCCTATAAAAATCAATTCCAGAGAATCACAGACAAAACTAATGAACCCTTGAAATTTTTCTGACTTCTGCAAGAAATCCCTGATTACCTCCACACTCCCGGCTTGCGAGATACTCGCATAAAGACTCTCTATATCTATGGACACGACGATACAGTCTTTCGGCCAGTTCAATCCTTCCAATGTAAGGAGGAACTCGTTTGTGTCCTTGACTAATGAGGGTATCTCTGCGAGCAAAGGGTGTAAGAGCCAATCAATCAACTTTGATAGTGGCTCCATTAGTGTCCCCACCCCTGAAACAATAGGTCTCCCAGGTGGGTACACCAAGGTTTTGTGTATTTTTGGTAGGAAATACCAGTTTGCTTCCCGTGGATTGGAGGGAAAAGGTTTCTCTGCCATTCTTTTTGATAAGATGCCATTTTCAATATTGTGTCTCAGTAAGGTTTGTACTTTAACTGTTAATTTAGGTAAGGGATTACACTTTAATTTTTCATATGCACTGTTATCTCCTAACTGCCGAAGAGCCTATGTCACATAATACTCTTTTTTTCATCGTGACGATAAAGCGGGGGGATATTTGAGGGTCCTTATGTCCTCTAAGACACGTTTTTGGAAAACATCTATGCTGTTTTCAGTTTGGATTGGGGGCAAAAGGTAGATTTTACCCCCCTGTAAACTCAGGAAAATAAATAGTATCAGAATTATGCATAGGGTCATTTTCAGATAATAGGTCCACCATGTCCTCGAGGCAATCTAATTCAGATTGTGAGGCTTCACTCATTACAGAAAAACCTAAAGGTCCGATATTAACCGGGATTTCTCCTTCAGATCTCATGTGAAGGCTTGATTTATTATGAAAGAATTTACATAGACTTCATTTTCAAAGGGCCTTAAAAAGGTCAACTTCAAATGAGACTTCATCCTCTGCTATACAGAAGTTTAAGCCCTTTTTCAAGACAGAGATCACAGCAACATCCAGGACACAGTCAGACAGGTTGACAACGACAAGATCTTCTACATTTTCTTCTACTTCCACGATACTGATTTTCTCTTGAACCCTCTGTTTCCTTATCCTCCCCCGCCTAATTTTTTTCCTCCTAAAGGGGCACTTATGTTGTTAGTTTTACTGCTTTCAGCAGGTTCCTGTCGTTTTTCCTTCCGGTACCACTTTGCTCCTCTGAGCTTGATTCAGACTCTGTTGTCCAATATTCAGTCCTTTTGCTCCATCCTTAATTTTTTCTTTGACGTTTTTTAGAGGTGGCGGAGGAAAAGATTTTATCTTCATTGAAGTCTGACTTGTCCCGCAGGAATTTATCCCGCTTGATATCCTTAATGGTTGCTAGGATAGTAGATAATTTCTTTTCTGTTTTTTTTTACAGAACGATTCATATTGGGTTTCATTTAATCGTACTCGTAACTCCGTTCTAGCTTTCATTAGTTCTTCTGTAATTGTTTCATATTCTTTTTCATGCCTGATATTATAAGACGCAGCATATTTAAAGAGTAGTCCTGGTGGATCTTAGACCAGTCTGCAATGAATTCAGGGCCATCCATGTATTGTGACGGTTCTTTGTAATTTCTAAGTCCTCGCGGTACTCGACCACAAGCAGCATATGTATTTAAGTATTTCAGGGTCCGGAAGAGTCTGGTTTCCTTTTCGGCAAGATTCTGTACTTAAAAACTCCAGATTTTTTGCGCTCATTACTTGATAAGCGTCTTTTTGATTGCATGCTGCAAAAAACTGGTCCGCGTCCTGGCGTCCCGCAGTGAAAGCACTTTCAACCTCCTACACCAAGTTACTGACCAAGTCGTCCGACTCCATTTCTGTGGATCCTTTTACTGCCGTTCAAAAAAAGGTTTATATTTACCAATGAAAATCCACACCTGAAGCATATTGCCTGTTATCGTCGATTCGTAGACGATCTTTTTATAGTGTGGGTAGACATTGAAAAGGCCTTTGTTGATTTCGTGTCCCACTTGAACATTGGTAATAACTTGAAGTTCACTTGGAAGGTGGGTCCAAAAAGTTTGGAATTTTTGGAAGTCCTGGTGTCACTTTAAAGGAGAGACCCTTGTGACCCAGGACTTATGAAAACGAACGGCGTGTAACGCCCTGTTACACTTTAAAAGCTATCACCCAGAACACACAAAAGCAGCAGTCCCCTATGGACAGTTCTTGAGGTTAAAAAGAATAAACAGTAGGGAGAGTAATTACCATCTACAGGCAGAGGCACTCAAGCAATGCTAGAGGCTACCCGTTACAAATACAGGGATGTGGAAATCCTATCGCCCGACACCCGGGACATGCAGTTACGGGCGCCGGGCAGGTGAATTTTTCATAGATTTAGCCCTGTATCGGGCAAGCAGGGCCCGGAGCGACTTTCCCCCTTTTTTTTTTTTTATCATGCCGGTGTGAGGTGCAGGAGCGGATGCAGGCTTGCATGGGACACAAGTCTACACCTCACACTGGTGCTCAGGGTGTATGGATTGGGCTCCTGACTTGAGCCCGCTCCATACTCGGCAGCCCCCGGCTGATTTCAGTAGCTGGGGGCCACCGCTAATAGCCCAGCATGCGGCGATCGCCATGGGCGGCTATTAACCCTTTAGATCACCGCTGTCAAAGTGATCTTTTAACCATCCCTGGTGGTCTAGTGGGGTGGATCGCCGCCCCCCCCCCCCCCCCCCCCCCGCAGTGCGATTGCAGGGGGCGATCCCCTGTGGAGGCAGCTGAGGGCTTACCTCTGCATCCATGGCTGCCCCCATAGATCTGCATTTGATTGAGCAGGCTCAACCAAATGAACACAGATCAATAGAGTTCAATAGAACTGCATTTATCTGTATGAGGAATCTAAAGGATTCCTCCTAAAAAAAAAGTGTATATAAAAAAAAAGTTTAAAAACACCCATTAACCCCTTCCATATTAGAAGTACGTTCACACGGGTGGATTTATTTGCAGGTTTCCCGCTGCGTATTTGAAAGGAGGCGGTCTCTTCTCTGCGTATTTGAAAGGGGGCGGTCTGTCCGCAGCAGATTTTCCGCAGCGGAATTTCCGCTGCGGAAAGTCCGCCGTAGACCCTTCTGACTTCAATGGGGCTTGCGGCGGATTTTCCGCAGCGTAATTTCAGACTCGGAAAATCTGCTGTGGACAGCTGAGAAGAGACCGCCCTCTTTCAAATACGCAGCGGGAAACCTGCAAATAAATCCGCCCATGTGAACGTACCCTAAAAGTTCATATCACCCCCCTTTTCCATATAAAAATATGTAAACATAATAAAAATAACTATTACATAACTGGGGTAACACCTCCTGGAATTATTACACACCTGGGGTAACACCTCCTGGAATTATTATATACCTGGGGTAACACCTCCTGGAATTATTATATACCTGGGGTAACACCTCCTGGAATTATTAAATACCTGGGGTAACACCTCCTGGAATTATTATATACCTGGGGTAACACCTCCTGGAATTATTAAATACCTGGGGTAACACCTCCTGGAATTATTCCATACCTGGGGTAATACCTCCTGGAATTCTTACATACCTGGGGTAACACCTCCTGGAATTTCCTCCTTCACTTCCCTCATACACGGGTGATGGCCCCTCATCCTCTCTTCTTCATCCTCCACTTTATTATTAGTCAGATCTCCCCCCTGATGTGACATATAGAACAATTCACTACAATACAGCAGACAGGAGGAGCAACAGAGACCCCCAAAATCTATCCCCACATCTATGACTGCAGGACCCCCCTATAGAGATGTGGGATAGGATCAGCCTCATCTACCTGATGCTTCTCTGGGACATTTCCCTCTGGACAGTCCTGGGAATACAGAGGGCGGGGACACCTCTCGGGTGGATATCTATCCATGACTCCATCTGTAGGGAACACACAGGGAATTAATACAGATAATTTACATGTGATGATCAGATGATGGGTGGAGGATCTACAGGAATTCACAAAGCAGACTTTTATGTCACAAACAATGAAAGTCTCCCCCTCCTTACACTGATCGACCATGAAATCCGTCTCCTCTTCTGATTCCACTTTAACCTCAACCTTAATATTAATCAGACTTTCTGGACAGTTCTGGGAATACAGAGGACGGGGACACCTCTCGGGTGGATATCTATCCATGACTCCATCTGTAGGGAACACACAGGGAAGGAATACATCACGTGCTGGATAGATTTCTATGTTACTAAGTGGTGAGAGTGATATATATATACACTGCTCAAAATAATAAAGGGAACACTTAAACAACACAATGTAACTCCAAGTCTATGACACTTCTGTGAAATCCCACTGTCCACTCAGGAAGAACACTGATTGACAATCAATTTCACATGCTGTTGTGCAAATGGAACAGACAACAAGTGGAAATTATAGGCAATTAGCAAGACACCCCCAATAAAGGAGTGGTTCTGCAGGTGGTGGCCACAGACCACTTCTCAGTTCCTATGCTTCCTGGCTGATGTTTTGGTCACTTTTGAATGCTGGCAGTGCTTTCACTCTAGTGGTAGCACGAGACGGAGTCTACAACCTACACAAGTGGCTCAGGTAGTGCAGCTCATCCAGGATGGCACATCAATGCGAGCTGTGGCAAGAAGGTTTGCTGTGTCTGTCAGCGTAGTGTGCAGAGCATGGAGGCGCTACCAGGAGACAGGTCCGTACTTCAGGAGACGTGGAAGAGGCCATAGGAGGGAAACAACCCAGCAGCAGGACCACTACCTCTGACTTTGTACAAGGAGGAGAATGAGGAACATTGCCAGAGCCCTGCAAAATGACCTCCAGCAGGCCACAAATGTGCATGTGTCCACTCAAATGGTCAGAAACAGACTCCATGAGGGTGGTATGAGGGCCCGACGTCCACAGACCCCTTGTGAGACCATATGCTGGTGCGGTTGGCCCTGGGTTCCTCCTAATTCAAGACAATGCTAAACCTCATGTGGCTGGAGTGTGTCAGCAGTTCCTGCAAGAGGAAGGCATTGATGCTATGGACTGGCCGCCCGTTCCCAAGACCTGAATCCGATTGAGCACATCTGGGACATCATGTCTCGCTCCATCCACCACAGACTGTCCAGGAGTTGGCGGATGCTTTAGTCCAGGTCTGGGAGGACATCCCTCAGGAAACCATCCGCCACCTCATCAGGAGCATGTCCAGGCGTTGTATGGAGGTCATTCAGGAACGTGGAGGCCACACACACTACTGAGCCTCATTGTGACTTGTTTTAAGGACATTACATAAAGTTGGATCAGCCTGTAGTGGGGTTTTCCACTTTGATTTTGAGTGTGACTCCATATGTTTATACATTTGATTTTCATTGATCATTTTTGTGTGATTTTGTTGTCAGCACATTCAACTATGTGAAGATGAAAGTATTTCATACGATTAGTTCATTCATTCAGATCTAGGATGTGTTCTCTTAGTGTTCCCTTTATCTTTTTGAGCAGTGTATACGTCTCTTCTTACCTGCTGATGTGAGGGGCTGCTGATCCTCCATCATCACCTGATCCTTGTACTGATCCTTGTGTCTTTCTACATACTCCCACTCCTCCATGGAGAAATACACCGCCACGTCCTGACACCTTATAGGAACCTGACACATAATGATACAGTCATCACCCCGACCCCTCCAGTGGTGTTACTGTATAATGTCCCAGCATTCCCAGCAGTGTCACCTCTCCAGTCATCACCAGACCCCTCCATTACTGTATAATGTCCCAGCATTCCCAGCAGTGTCACCTCTCCAGTCATCACCAGACCCCTCCATTACTGTATAATGTCCCAGCATTCCCAGCAGTGTCACCTCTCCAGTCATCACCAGACCCCTCCATTACTGTATAATGTCCCAGCAGGGTCACCTCTCCAGTCACCACCAGACCCCTCCATTACTGTATAATGTCCCAGCATTCCCAGCAGTGTCACCTCTCCAGTCATCACCAGACCCCTCCATTACTGTATAATGTCCCAGCATTCCCAGCAGTGTCACCTCTCCAGTCCTCACCAGACCCCTCCATTACTGTATAATGTCCCAGCAGTGTCACCTCTCCAGTCATCACCAGACCCCTCCATTACTGTATAATGTCCCAGCATTCCCAGCAGTGTCACCTCTCCAGTCATCACCAGACCCCTCCATTACTGTATAATGTCCCAGCAGTGTCACCTCTCCAGTCATCACCAGACCCCTCCATTACTGTATAATGTCCCAGCATTCCCAGCAGTGTCACCTCTCCAGTCATCACCAGACCCCTCCATTACTGTATAATGTCCCAGCATTCCCAGCAGTGTCACCTCTCCAGTCATCACCAGACCCCTCCATTACTGTATAATGTCCCAGCATTCCCAGCAGTGTCACCTCTCCAGTCATAACCAGACCCCTCCATTACTGTATAATGTCCCAGCATTCCCAGCAGTGTCACCTCTCCAGTCCTCACCAGACCCCTCCATTACTGTATAATGTCCCAGCAGTGTCACCTCTCCAGTCATCACCAGACCCCTCCATTACTGTATAATGTCCCAGCATTCCCAGCAGTGTCACCTCTCCAGTCATCACCAGACCCCTCCATTACTGTATAATGTCCCAGCAGTGTCACCTCTCCAGTCATCACCAGACCCCTCCATTACTGTATAATGTCCCAGCATTCCCAGCAGTGTCACCTCTCCAGTCATCACCAGACCCCTCCATTACTGTATAATGTCCCAGCATTCCCAGCAGTGTCACCTCTCCAGTCATCACCAGACCCCTCCATTACTGTATAATGTCCCAGCATTCCCAGCAGTGTCACCTCTCCAGTCATAACCAGACCCCTCCATTACTGTATAATGTCCCAGCATTCCCAGCAGTGTCACCTCTCCAGTCATCACCAGACCCCTCCATTACTGTATAATGTCCCAGCATTCCCAGCAGTGTCACCTCTCCAGTCATCACCAGACCCCTCCATTACTGTATAATGTCCCAGCAGTGTCACCTCTCCAGTCATCACCAGACCCCTCCATTACTGTATAATGTCCCAGCATTCCCAGCAGTGTCACCTCTCCAGTCATCACCAGACCCCTCCATTACTGTATAATGTCCCAGCATTCCCAGCAGTGTCACCTCTCCAGTCATAACCAGACCCCTCCATTACTGTATAATGTCCCAGCATTCCCAGCAGTGTCACCTCTCCAATCATCACCAGACCCCTCCATTACTGTATAATGTCCCAGCATTCCCAGCAGTGTCACCTCTCCAGTCATCACCAGACCCCTCCATTACTGTATAATGTCCCAGCATTCCCAGCAGGGTCACCTCTCCAGTCATCACCAGACCCCTCCATTACTGTATAATGTCCCAGCAGGGTCACCTCTCCAGTCATCACCAGACCCCTCCATTACTGTATAATGTCCCAGCAGTGTCACCTCTCCAGTCATCACCAGACCCCTCCATTACTGTATAATGTCCCAGCATTCCCAGCAGTGTCACCTCTCCAGTCATCACCAGACCCCTCCATTACTGTATAATGTCCCAGCATTCCCAGCAGTGTGAACTCTCCAGTCATCACCAGACCCCTCCATTACTGTATAATGTCCAAGCATTCCCAGCAGTGTCACCTCTCCAGTCATCACCAGACCCCTCCATTACTGTATAATGTCCCAGCAGTGTCACCTCTCCAGTCATCACCAGATCCCTCCATTACTGTATAATGTCCCAGCATTCCCAGCAGTGTCACCTCTCCAGTCATCACCAGACCCCTCCATTACTGTATAATGTCCCAGCATTCCCAGCAGTGTCACCTCTCCAGTCATCACCAGACCCCTCCATTACTGTATAATGTCCCAGCAGTGTCACCTCTCCAGTCATCACCAGACCCCTCCATTACTGTATAATGTCCCAGCAGTGTCACCTCTCCAGTCATCACCAGACCCCTCCATTACTGTATAATGTCCCAGCATTCCCAGCAGTGTCACCTCTCCAGTCATCACCAGACCCCTCCATTACTGTATAATGTCCCAGCAGGGTCACCTCTCCAGTCATCACCAGACCCCTCCATTACTGTATAATGTCCCAGCATTCCCAGCAGTGTCACCTCTCCAGTCATCACCAGACCCCTCCATTACTGTATAATGTCTCAGCATTCCCAGCAGTGTCACCTCTCCAGTCATCACCAGACCCCTCCATTACTGTATAATGTCCCAGCATTCCCAGCAGGGTCACCTCTCCAGTCATCACCAGACCCCTCCATTACTGTATAATGTCCCAGCATTCCCAGCAGTGTCACCTCTCCAGTCATCACCAGACCCCTCCATTACTGTATAATGTCCCAGCATTCCCAGCAGTGTCACCTCTCCAGTCATCACCAGACCCCTCCATTACTGTATAATGTCCCAGCATTCCCAGCAGTGTCACCTCTCCAGTCATCACCAGACCCCTCCATTACTGTATAATGTCCCAGCATTCCCAGAAGTGTCACCTCTCCAGTCATCACCAGACCCCTCCATTACTGTATAATGTCCCAGCAGGGTCACCTCTCCAGTCATCACCAGACCCCTCCATTACTGTATAATGTCCCAGCAGTGTCACCTCTCCAGTCATCACCAGACCCCTCCATTACTGTATAATGTCCCAGCATTCCCAGCAGGGTCACCTCTCCAGTCAGCAGCTCCATCATCTTGTTGATCAGTTCTAGGATCTTCTGTTCATCCATTTCCTCATGTATCAGGGGGTGAGGTGGGGGCCCCGGGATTGGGCTCAGGGTTCTTCCCCATCCTTCACACACAGGGGCCCGACAGCGCCCACTAGAGGACTTCTTCATTACTGTGTAATCCTGTGTATGGAGAGACACATTAATATCACTACATACATTCCCAGAATCCCTCACCTCTCCAGTCATATCCATCTATTACATAGATAAGAATGAGGTCATGTGACATCACTCCCAGAATCCCTCACCTCTCCAGTCATATCCATCTGTTATTACATAGATAAAAATGAGGTCATGTGACATCACTCCCAGAATCCCTCACCTCCCCAGTCATATCCATCTGTTATTCCATAGATAAGAATGAGGTCATGTGACATCACTCCCAGAATCCCTCACCTCTCCAGTCATATCCATCTGTTATTACATAGATAAGAATGAGGTCATGTGACATCACTCCCAGAATCCCTCACCTCTCCAGTCATATCCATCTGTTATTACATAGATAAGAATGAGGTCATGTGACATCACTCCCAGAATCCCTCACCTCCCCAGTCATATCCATCTGTTATTCCATAGATAAGAATGAGGTCATGTGACATCACTCCCAGAATCCCTCACCTCTCCAGTCATATCCATCTGTTATTACATAGATAAGAATGAGGTCATGTGACATCACTCCCAGAATCCCTCACCTCTCCAGTCATATCCATCTGTTATTACATAGATAAGAATGAGGTCATGTGACATCACTCCCAGAATCCCTCACCTCTCCAGTCATATCCATCTATTACATAGATAAGAATGAGGTCATGTGACATCACTCCCAGAATCCCTCACCTCTCCAGTCATATCCATCTGTTTTTACATAAGAATGAGGTCATGTGACATCACTCCCAGAATCCCTCACCTCTCCAGTCATATCCATCTATTACATAGATAAGAATGAGGTCATGTGACATCACTCCCAGAATCCCTCACCTCTCCAGTCATATCCATCTATTACATAGATAAGAATGAGGTCATGTGACATCACTCCCAGAATCCCTCACCTCTCCAGTCATATCCATCTGTTATTACATAGATAATAATGAGGTCATGTGACATCACTCCCAGAATCCCTCACCTCTCCAGTAAGCCGGAAGAGTATCTGTAGGGTGAGGTCTATTATCCTGTCGGTCATCTTGTTCCTGTCTCTCTCCATGGTTGATCAGGAAACTTCTCTCATATAGAAGATATCAGCAGAGGATCCTGGGATGGAGAAACCTGAAGGGAAGAAGAGGAGATCATTATAAATCGCACCAGATTCTACGGAAAAATAAAATCCATTTCCTGGAGATAATATGGGGAAACATCTGAGGAGACATTTTCTCCACAATGATTCTGTATGATTCCGTCCCACTTGTTATATCTATAAATTTGTGATTCTTTGTGGAGGATTTGTTGCAGCCGATACAGGAGGAAATGTAGAAATTTAACCCCTTCATGTCAGGGGGATTTTTGTTCTTCTTTTACCTTCTAAGAGTCGTCAATTTCTAACAATAATTTGTTTTCCTTTAGTCTTAGCAGCACAGATGGGTATTTCATCCTCCGCAAACTAGTAGGACCACAAGACACGCCTCCCCCATTCCCTATAAAGAGGGAGATCACCCTTAGGCCACTGGGTAGCAAACAAAAAGAAGAACTCAAACTATCTAGGGAGGGATCCAGTACAGTGGTCCCTCAACATACGATGGTAATTCGTTCCAAATGACCCATCGTTTGTGGAATCCATCGTATGTTGAGGGATTCGTGCAATGTAAAGTATAGGAAGCTGTACTCACCTGTCCCCGCCGCTCCCGATGGTGACCCCGGGCCTCCGCTGGGCTCTCCGCTGTCTTCTCCGGTCCTCCGCTGTCTTCTCCGGTCCTCTTCTGTCTTCTCCGGTCCTCCGCTGTCTTCTCCGGTCCTCCGCTGTCTTCTCCGGTCCTCCGCTGTCTTCTCCGGTCCTCCGCTGTCTTCTCCGGTCCTCCGCTGTCTTCTCCGGTCCTCTGCTGTCTTCTCCGGTCCTCTGCTGTCTTCTCCGGTCCTCTGCTGTCTTCTCCGGTTCTCTGCTGTCTTCTCCGGTCCTCTACTGTCTTCTTCGGTCCTCTTCTGTCTTCTGCAAGGCCTTACTAGGCCTGCGTAGCGACGTTATTACGCCGCTGCGTACACCATTCCTATTGGATGACGTGCTAAGCAGCGTATTGACGTCATCGGAGAGGGCCGAGAAAACACCGGAAGACCAGCGCTGGACCCGGAGGGCACCCCGGAGCATCGTGGAGGGTTAAGTAATACTTACCGCACCACACGTGGAACATTAAGCTGCTATCCGGCAGCAGCTTAAGCATTTTGCGCTGCCGGATAGCACTTAATGCGATGGCCCCGACATAAAAAAGCATCGTATGTCGATGCTGACATCGACTTGCGATGGCCTCTGAGAGACCATCGTATGTCGATTTGATCATATGTCGGGGCCATCGTAGGTCGGGGGGTCACTGTATTTGTGAGCTGCTGTTAGGAGTAAGGGAAAACAAATTATCATCAGACAGTAATGATTCCCTTACATCCTACAGCAGCACAGATGGTAATTTAGCAAGAAGGAGGCCCCATGGGAGAGTTCTCATGCCTGGCGGAGTTTTGCAACAGCTGGAGGCTTCCTGGTTGGGAAAAACTGCTCTAGACTAAAACTCAATATTCTGCAACTGATCCCAGCCTAGGATCTAACGGTGGTATTGAATGGGGTTGTCATCTCCCCCTCTGAGCCTCTGGAGGAGCAGGAGGAGTTGACATTCATCACCTTTCTACTAGCATGTCACATAGGATAGGGGATAGGATGTATGATCGCAGGGATCCCGCCTGATGTCATGGCCACTCCCCCTAGTGACATCACACCAAGCCCCCTCCATTCATGTCTAAGGGAGGGGGCGTGACCACCGTCACGCCCCCTCCCATAGACATGAATTGAGGGGGCATGGCGTGACATCACGTGTCCGTCACGGAAGCAGTGCCCGGCACAGAATGCCGGGGGGCTGCACCGAGATCACGGGGGTCCCCAGCGGCGGGACCCCTGCAATCATACATCTTATCCCCTATCCTTTAGATAGGGGATAAGATGTATAAACCCAGAATACCCCTTAAAGAAGTGCAGAGAACGTTCAGAGGAAAAAGAAGTGAAGTCACCGGAAAGATGGCGGCACGGCACGGAGCGAGAAAAGATAAATAAGTGGAGAGAAGGTCTGCACAGAAGTGGGACATCGCCATCAGTCCTACAGTCAGGGAGGACAGGAAAAAACACAGTGGCTTGAGGGTGATCTCCCTCTTTATAAGGAGTGGGGGAGGCGTGTTTTGTGTGTATTCTTATTTATGTCATTAACTGCTTAATGACAATGGATGTAAATGTATGTCCAGGTGTCCTGGTACCTAACGCACCAGGATGTACATTTACGTCCTGTACATGAAGGGAGAGCAGGAGCTGTGCTCTCTTCAATAATGGCAGGACTCGGCAGCGATCAGCAGGACCCGCAAGTAATGACAGTCATGAGTACTAAAGATGATGTCCACCATTAACCACTCAGATGTGGTAATCAATATTGAGACCGCGGAGATCAGAACAACCAAGATGGCTGACGGAGGTCCTCTTACCTACCTCCAGCTACTCTCACAGGGTCGTCTTCTTTGCCTTCTAGCAGACCAGAGAAATTGATCGCTGATTACACTGAACAGTGCTATGCCTATGTATAGCACTGAACAATATTAGCACTTTAAAGGGGTATTCACTGGAAAACATTTTTTTTAAATGAACTGGTGACAGAAAGTTAAACAGATTTGTAAATGACTTCTATTTAAAAATCTTAATCCTTCCAGTACTTATCAGCTGCTGTATGCTCCATAGAAAGTAATGTAGTTCTTTTATGTCTGAGCACAGTGCTCTCTGCTGACACTCTTTTTTATTATAAAAGTACAAAACACAAAACAAGTTCATTTCACTGTAACAAAATTAACAAAACTGAACATAACAACAAACTATTCATCTCAAAATAACAACTTAAACCGGCCAGCCCAGATAAACCAAAAATAAATAAATAAATCATTACCTACTATAGTCCAACACACACACACACACACACACATACCTAATGAACATAAATAAAGCTTTCCTCGCTGGGATCAAAAACTAAAAATATCCAAACTAGGAAACATAACCACACTGCCCCCCCCCCCTAATAACAAGACAAAAAAAAATGGCTAGCTGCCGTAACAAAAATAATCCAACTTGGATAACAAAATATATATTATTTTTTTATACATCTATATTTTTTTTCCTTTTTTTTTTTATATACTATATATATATATATATATATATATATATATATATATATATATATATACATACATACATACACATACATACATACACATACATACATATATACATACACACATTTTTTCTTTTTTTTTTCTTTTTTGTTTTTTAACTTCCCCCCCACCCAAACACACATACATATACCCACAAACTAAAACTAATCCACACTGGGACACAAACATAAACACAGACATAAATATAGTGTACTCTTAACACAATGCTATAATAACTGAAAACTGGTCCGACTGCCTTTCTCACTAAATAATTATGACATTATATTAAAAAAATAAATAAATAAATAAATAAAATAAAAATATAAAAAAAAATAAAAAATAAAAAAAATATTTAAAAATTATACATAAAATCATACAGAATATACATAACAAACAACTTAATAACACAGAAAAACAACCTATACTAAACTATCCCATCACCCACCACTCCCTCTGGACATGGGTCAGAGTCCATAGGTCACAGTTTTTGTCCACAACTGACCCATACCGGACCCCCAAAATAGTACCCACTGCAACAGTCCAGTCCTGGGTACACACCACCACCACCCCCCAAAAACCCCCCACCCAACCTAAAATACACCCCTACCCACCTAAGGTAAACAGAACAATATATACAAAACAATATATACATATTCTACAACAAAGCAATATTAACAATACAATACACAAAAACCACAAGGCCCAAGTTTGGTTGCCTGCAAGCCCTTTACAATCCATCCATAGAAAACAAAACAAAAGGCTAAGGTGACATGCATAGCCCCCACCAGGAAGAAGGATGGCAATCCTGATAAAATTAAATTGAAATTCCTCTCCCTTTCAACCTCTAACCCTATCACTATCCTTTCATGAAACTGACCCTATACTCACCCTAAGATATATACACTATCCCTGGCCAAAATAAGGTACTTCACCTTAAGGGCCTAGTACCTAGGGCACATCAAAAGAAAAACCTCTCCATAGGAGAGAAGCCCTACTGGTACCAAGACTGCCATACTCCAAAGACCTAATCTTCCCAAGGTCACCGGTGATATTCCTACAGACCTCCACCTCGGAGAGGATTTTCTGTTGGGTTGACACTAAACACCGTGCGTTCCACGTGTAGTACCTAACCACTAAACTGACTAAGAATAAAGTGCCCCGGTCTCGGCCACCCAGGGACCTGAATGCCCCATAAGCCCACTCCGGATAGGTAAGGCCGGCAAGTTGACTCCAGCCGATGGAAGCGCCCACCCGGTTGTAAACCCCTATATTAAAGGGACAATGAAGCAGGAAGTGGTCCATGCTTTCCAGCGTGTCCCCGCACTCTTCTCGGGGACATCCCCGGTCATCAGAGTTCCTACACTTCAGGTTGTCCCTTACATATAGCTTCCCCTGAAAGCAGCGCCAGGCCAAGTCCCAGAGGCTTCTGGAAGTGGGTCAACAGAACCCGTTTGTCAAGGAACTGCCTTGACTGGGTCCTGATCTCCCACACTCCCAGACCCCACCGACGTATCGCCTTCAGAGTCGGGGTAGCGTAAGCCGGAAGATATCCATGGGGCGTACGGAGGTCCTTCACTTGCCCTCCTGTCTCCCATTCCTGGAAGAAAGGCCGAAACCATTCCCTGCAGGAGAGTACCCACGGAGAAGCCCTCTCTGACCAGAGGTTTGCGATGTTGGCTTTCAAGAAGGTGTTCGTAAAGAACACCACAGGGTTTACCATAGATAAACCCCCTAGTCTCCTCGTGCGGTATGTAACCTCCCTCTTGACTAGGTTCATCCTGTTCCCCCATAACAGTTGGAAAAACAGGCTGTAGATCCTAGTGTAGTAAGCCTCTGGCAAGATACATACACTGCCCAGAGAGATAAACAAGGGGAGCAGGTACGATTTGATCAGGTGTACCCTTTCCCTGAGGGTCATAGACCAACCCTTCCACTGGTCCACCTTCTGAGCGGCATCCTGGAGCTTACCATCCCAGTTTTTGGTGGGATAATCATCCTGGCCGAATGTGATGCCTAAGACTTTTGCTGATTCTTGGGGCCCTGGAAGGGTGTCCGGGAGATCAAACATGGGATCCCCCCCTCCCAGCCAGAGACTTTCACACTTATCCCGGTTGATCTTAGACCCGGATGCCTCCGAGTAGCGGTCCACCTCCGACATCACCACACCGACCTCCTCTCTCGTGGAGACGAAAATAGTGACATCGTCAGCGTACGCCACCACTCTCTGGGTGACAGCCGGCTCCGCCAGACTCATCCCGACTCCCGCCAACGGCCCACAATCTACCCTCCGGATGAAGGGATCGATTGCGAACACATATAAAAGCGGGCTCAAAGAACAACCCTGACGGACTCCGGACCCCACCTCAAAAGAGCGGCCAGACCACCCGTTCACCAGCGGGAAACTCTCTGCCCCTGCATACAAGATCTTAAGCCAATTAACAAAAGTAGTTGGTAAGCCATATCTCAGGAGGACGGACCATAGGTACTCGTGGTTTACCCGATCAAATGCTTTGGCCTGATCCAAGGACAGCAAGTACCCCTTCCAAAGACCTGCACTACTCCGCTCCACTGCCTCCCTGACACTAAGGACAGCACTTAAGGTGCTTCGGCCTGGAACAGAGCAGTGCTGAGCCCCCGAAAGGAGCCGGGGTGCAAACTTCACCAGCCGATTAAACAGTATCTTGGCCAGAAGCTTCCTGTCCGTATTGAGAAGAGCTATGGGCCTCCAATTCTCAATCTGGCTAGGATCTTTACCCTTTGACAGAAGAATCAGGGCTGACCTCCTCATTGACTTCGGCAGAGTACCCGAGGAGAGACACTCATTGAATACCTCAGTCAAGAGGGGAGCTAAAGACTCCTTAAAGGTCCTGTACCACTCGGATGTTAAGCCATCCGGACCTGGCGACTTCTTGGGGGCGAGCCCCTCGATCGCCAGTCTCACTTCCTCTTCCCTGATTTCTTCTGCCAAAACATCAAGAGAGGGGTCTACCCCTGGCTCAGGAATGGTTTCAGTCAGGAAAACCGACATCCTGTCTCGATCTAGATCCTTCTTCCCCAAGAGGTGCGAGTAGAAGGATCTGACGACCTCCAAGATCCCTGATCTGGACCGATTCAGAGATCCTGTACTATCAATCAGTCCTGAAATGACTTTACTACTCACTGACATCTTACAGTTTCTGTAAGGGTCGGGCGAGCGGTACTTCCCGTAATCCCTCTCAAAAACCAAAGATGTGTGTCTATCGTACTGACACCTCATCAGCAAGGATTTCACTCTGGAGATATCCTCTCGGCTACCTCCAGTCGAGACGAGATGCTCGAGTTTCCTCCTCAGACCCTGATACAAGCGATACCTGTTCAGGGACCTGAGGCTCGAGAGCTGGCGGAAGAACCCCGCAACCTGCTTCTTGAATATCTCCCACCACTCTGACTTACTACTACATAGGTCCAGTAAAGGTACCTGACTCTGAAAAAAATCCTCAAAGGACTGTCTTATCTCCGCTTCCTCCAGGAGGGACGAATTCAGCTTCCAATAACCTTTTCCCATCCGGGGGGTCTCTGAAACATTCAGGGAAAACAAAATCATACAGTGATCGGAGAACTCCACCTCAACCACGGACACTGCAGAAGAGACGGCTTCCTCCTTTAAATAAAACCTATCTATCCTAGACCTGCGACTACCTTGATGATAGGTGAAACCCGCGTGGCCCGAGGGGCTCCGGATGTGGGCGTCCTCTAGGCGAGCTTCTCTAGTTATGCTAATCAGTGCCACACTATCACAAGTCAGCGGACCATTGGAGCCTCCCCGATCTTGGGACCTCGTGACATTATTGAAGTCCCCTCCAAAGATCACTTGCCGACTCGTAAAAAGAAAGGGCTTAATCCTCATAAAGAGATCTTTACGGCCCCGCTTAGTTTGCGGGGCATAGATGTTAATGAGCCGGAGCTCTTGTCCCTTCATGAAGACATCTAAGATCAGGCACCTCCCCATTTCTAATTCAATAACCCGTCGGCATTCAACAGGAGCGGTAAAAAGGACCGCCACCCCACTATACGGCTCAGCTGCAAGAGACCAGTGGGAGGGGCCGCGCCTCCACTCTCTTCTGGCTTTTACCAGAGAGGCTAGATCTGACAACCTGGTCTCTTGTAAAAAGAAAATATCGGCTTCAACACGGCCGAGAAAATCAAAGGCTGCAAATCTAGCCGTATCCGACTTTATGCTGGCACAATTAATAGATGCCAGCGTCAATGGGGTGAGTGCCGCCATACAGGGTGATTAAATTAGACGGCCACACCCTTTACTTTTGCTTCCCTTTCTTTTTCGCCCCCTCATCCCCTGAAGAAGACGAGAGGGCAGGACCACACTTAGACCTTTTTTTGGATTCAGATTGATCCATTTGATCCCCGTCTCCATCCGGCCCCGGTCTAGCCCTGCCCTCCGAGGAAGGTGTCCCGACAGGACAGGGCCCAGTTCCCCCCAGAGGCTCTTTCTTCCTAGGCACCCCGCCCTCACCTTCCCCCTCCAAGGAGGGGGAGGAGATGGTATCGAGGACGAGGTACCGGTTTGACAGGTCAATCAGAGGGGGGGCAGTCAGGCTTCCGTTTTGGACCTGGCCCGTAGTACAAGGAACAGATGACTCTGACCTCTTCTTTCTCCCTTTCCTTTTGCCCTTATCTTTCTTTTTAGGCCTCTCCCCACTATCCTCATCCACACTTTCATAGTGGGAGGAATCAGAAAGGTCGGCCATATTGCCATCCTCTTTGCGCAGTCTCCTGATCTCCTCATCTAGCACGTTCTCCTCCAGGGCTTCAGCAGTTACAGGGCCAGCTTCAGGAGCAGGGGCTGAGGCTACCCCCGCCACCTGGGCACTCTCCAGCTCCCTACTCCTTCTACGATTTTCCTCCCGCCTTAGTTTGGCGGGGCCCTTTTTCCTCCTCACTAGCCCTGTTGTGCCCCCATCCCTGCTCGTACCCTCCCCAGCCGAGGCAACTTCACAGCTCTCCTCAGCCGGAGCGGCCGCCGCACGGGTGAAGGCGCTAGGACAACGGCTAAAAGGGTGTCCGAGGACACCACACAGGTGGCACCGGATCTGCCGACAGGATGCGGCCAGATGACCCACCCCACCACACAAAGCGCAGACCTGCACAGTACAGGCTGCGCTAAAGTGGGTGGGGCTGCCACACCTGTGACAGACCTTAGGCTGCCCTTGGTAGAAGACCTGGATCCTGTCACGTCCAAGGAAGGCGGCTGACGGAATGTGGGCAACCGTACTGCCTGAACGCTTGAGTTTGACGGAAAACGTCCAGGCCCCGGACCAGATCCCGTGCTCATCAAAGTTTTCTTGGGCATGTCCGTCACATCCCCATACCGACCGAGCCAGGTCATGATGTCATAACAAGAAAGCGACTCGTTACGGGTCAAAACGGTCACTTTCTTGACAGAGTTCTGACGGGAAATCGCCTTTACGGTGAAATCCCGCCAGCCGGGCTAGTTCTTCGCCACTTCATAGTTTGACCAGAAGAGTTCAAGACCCTCTGGCCGAACGAAACTGACGTCAAACTCAGACGAACCGTAGGGGTGAATCAGGGCAAAGATGTCACTCGCCCTGAATTCCATCTGAAGGAGGAGCTCAACCACTTTAGCGCGAGGTGGACACGCATCCTCGCCCCTCCAAATCAGACGGACCACATTCCTACGGTTATTGTCCTGCCCGGGTGTCGGGAGGGACCAGACCACCTCCCCATTCCGCTCTCGGAAAGCCCCCAAACCGTGTCTCTCTATCCAGAAAGACAGGTCGACCTCACCCCTTCCCTCTACCTGGATCGACCTGTCACCCCTGCGTAGAGCCTCCAGGAGGCGCTGTTGCAAATGGCCCCCAGGGCTGGACGGAGACGGGGACCCAACTGAACCCCCGGCAGCGACATTAGCATAGCTCCTGGGAGCAGTCACTGCCGGGGGGGCAGCCGGACCAGACCCAGAGCCAGAACCATTTACAACACCATTCACACCACAACTCTCAACCTCTTTATTTCCAGCCATACTATTACCACTCCCATCAACATTCACTCCACTGACACTCCCACATACACTCCTCTCACCCACAACACTACTACACCCATCAATATCACATCCTACATTCTTGTCCTGACTAACAAATTCTGGGCTGGCTGGGACTTGTAGTATGGCTGGCTTTAGTAAAGCCCTTTGTGCTGGCTTAGCCGCTGCTGAGGTCGACGCCGATGGCTTCTCCTTCATGGCTGCTATCACATCCTGATTCTGGGACTGCCCCACCGGGCGCACCCCAGCTCCTCCCACAGCGCCAGCACCTGCTTCACCCGACTTCACAGGCTCTGTGGATAATCCCGGCGCCCGGACACTCCCCCCCCTCACAGGGGAGTGCCTTGCAGTGCCGGTAATGCCCACAGTACTCGGGGAACCGCCCCCCGAGCACCCAGGGGCATAACTCGCGCTGCCCACCATGAGCCCATCCTGCCCCTCCCTACCGGCAGGATGGGTGGGCTTCACATCTATTGCGTCTGCAGCTTTTACTGACGCCATGCTGTATCCCCCATGCTGGCTCCGTTCCACCACAGAAACGGAGTCTGGCAGTTTAGAGGACCCAGCAGCCTGAACCAGCTTTGCAGCTGGCCCAGACTGCTGGAAAGGACGGAACACATAATGCACAGTTTCCTGGGTCTTCTGTTTTTTTGCCTTTCTTTTTACTAATGTGTCATCACCAAATGTAAAATTCTGGAGGTGGGCTGGGGACTCATGCATCACTATAGCATCATGCATCACTCTGCATCACTATAGCCCTCAGCAATCCCCCAGCCTCACTCTCCACATCATCATCCTCACTATCGCTTAGCGGTAGTGCCACCTGAGCCGGCTCTATATAGCTGTCCTGAGTCTTAGTGGTCTGGGTGTCACAGGGAGTAGGGTCAGGCAATACATCATCCTCCACAACCTGTACACTTTCCTCCAACTTCTTCTCCTCCACCTCCTCCTCCTTTACACCAACACCACCATCCTCTCTTTCTTCACCGCCACTACTCTCCCCATCATCCACCTCCATCTTACCTGGGGATTTCATGGCGGCAAACCGATCCCGGTTCTCCTTCTTCTCCCTGAAGAGACCGCTTCCCTCCAGGATCTCTGCTCTCCTCTCCTCCATCTTTGCAATGTCTTTCTTCAGGGCTGCAATCCTCTTTTTCAGTTCCAGTTTATTCTTTTTGGACCCAGAGCATGCCAGATTCTGGGCTCCACGCAGGTCCTCTCTCATCAACCTAAGCTCCCTACCGCAGCGGTCGTATTCTGCAAACCGTGCGGTCATGCGGGAGCAGTAGGTCTCGCTGGACTCTTCGGGCCCTCTCTCAGCCCACAACTCAATACTTTGCCTCCTCGCCTTCCTTCCACTGGATCTCTGGCTGGCACCCATTGCCGGAGGAGCCGAGCCTGCATTGCTGCAGACTCTGCCAGATCTTCTTCCTCCGGCCGGAAAAATGGCTGTCGCTGTTTTCTCTCCACCCCCCCGCCAGCCTGGAAGAACGGGGAGTGGAGGCCAGGGGCTCCATGCAGGGAAAACTCTCCCAAGGAGCCTGCCACACCCCTGGGAAAGGTTGGTGAATCACCTGCTCTGCCTCTGGAACTCTGGAGAAACACAAAAAGGGACACACCCAAAGCTGCTTCACACACAACTGCTCCTGGCTACTGTGTTCCACAGGAAGCGCTCTCTGCTGACACCTCTGTCCGTGTCAGGAACTGTCCAGAGTAGGAGCAAATCCCCATAGCAAACCTCTCCTCCTCTGGACAGTTCCTAAAATGGACAGAGGTGTCAGCAGAGAGCACTGTGGTCAGACAGAAAGGAAATTAATAAAGAAAATAATTTCCTGTGGAGCATACAGCAGCTGATAAGTACTGGAAGGATTAAGATTTTTAAATAGAAGTCATTTACAAATGTGTTTAACTTTGTCACCAGTTGATTTAAAAAACAAAACAAAAAGTTTTCTAGTGGCGTACCCCTTTAATGATTGCTTTATATAGTTCCCTATAGGGACATAAAAAGTGTAAAATTATTGTTTTTGAACAAAAAAATAAGGTAATAAGCCCCTCACTCAATAAATTTACATTGCCATTTTATCCAAAAAAGTGTAAAAAAATTAATTAATAAATAAATAATAATTAATGAACATAGTTGGTGTCGGCGCGTGCGTAAATGTCCGATCCAAATATAATGTCATTGATCCCATATGGAGATTGATGTAAAAAAAAAAAAAAAAAAAAGACCACAGCACAATAAAAAAATAAAATAAATAATACAAAGTGATAAAAAAGTCACAAATAAGGAAAAGTGATACAAAAAAATTACAGATCACAGCGTAAAATGAGCCCTCATACAGCCCCGTATACCCCTCAGAGTCAAAATATAGGGGTCAGAAGAGAACAATTTTAAGCACGCACATTTTGGCGCATGTAGTTATAATAAAAGTGGTAAAATACATTGTGAAAAACAAACAAAAATTGTTTTTTTTAATTCAATTTCCCTGCACAAATAAGATTTTTGGGGTTTTGCCGTACATTATATGGTAATATCAGTGTTATTACAAATTACAATTGGTTGTGCAAAAGACAAACCTCCTATGGATAGAAATATAAAAGAATTATGGCTGGAGAGAAGGAAAAAAAGAAAATACAAAAATAAAATGGGCCGTGTCCTTAAGGGGTTAAACTTTGATCAGTCCTTAACCCCATGTGTGCTGCTGCTATGACCTAAGGGATCTATAATCTTGTCAATTCCCCATGGACAGAGCCGTATGCAGACAGGTTGTCCTGAGTGATGGCGCCCCCTGGATTTTTTCCACAAAATACAAGGAACAGGAGAATATAATTAGAGCAATATGGTTAAAATAAATCATCTATAGTGGGATAATGCAGCTGAACCGTATTCACTTCAATGGAGCTGAGGTGTAATACATAACATGACCTGAGGACAAGGGCGGCGCTGTATAGAGAAGAGAGAGAAACCATGTATTCTCTATAATCAATAACATCCCCAGTAATCACACACATACCTGTATCTGTAGAGGAGCCGTGTGGTTTCCTTGTTTTTACAGGACCTGCGATGATGTCAGAGTCATGTGATCAGTCACATGGAGAAAGAGGAGGAGTAGTCACATGATCAGGGGCTGCTGCTCTAGGCTCATCTGCTCAGTGTATGCAGGACTCTGCTGTGCTGGTTGTGATCGCTGCTGGATGAGCTGAAGTTATGTGTATGCAGCAGAGCTGTGTGTGTGTGATGTGCGTGGTGCAGAGCTGTGTATGTGTGTGTTATATATGTCTGCAGCAGAGCTGTGTGTAATGTGCATGTAGCTGAGCTGTATGTGTACACAGTAGAGCTGTATATGTGTAATGTGCATGTAGCTGAGCTGTATGTGTACACAGTAGAGCTGTATATGTGTAATGTGCATGTAGCTGAGCTGTATGTGTACACAGTAGTGCTGTATATGTGTAATGTACATGTAGCTGAGCTGTATGTGTACACAGTAGAGCTGTATGTGTGTAATGTGCATGTAGCTGAGCTGTATGTGTACACAGTAGAGCTGTATATGTGTAATGTACATGTAGCTGAGCTGTATGTGTACACAGTAGAGCTGTATATATGTAATGTACATGTAGCTGAGCTGTATGTGTACACAGTAGAGCTGTATATGTGTAATGTGCATGTAGCTGAGCTGTATGTGTACACAGTAGAGCTGTATATGTGTAATGTGCATGTAGCTGAGCTGTATGTGTACACAGTAGATCTGTATATGTGCTGTATGTGTACACAGTAGAGCTGTATATGTGTAATGTGCATGTAGCTGAGCTGTATGTGTACACAGTAGAGCTGTATATGCGTAATGTGCATGTAGGTGAGCTGTATGTGTACACAGTAGAGCTGTATATGTGTAATGTACATGTAGCTGAGCTGTATGTGTACACAGTAGAGCAGTATATGTGTAATGTGCATGTAGCTGAGCTGTATGTGTACATAGTAGAGCTGTATATGTGTAATGTACATGTAGCTGAGCTGTATGTGTACACAGTAGAGCTGTATATGCGTAATGTGCATGTAGCTGAGCTGTATGTGTACACAGTAGAGCTGTATATGTGTAATGTACATGTAGCTGAGCTGTATGTGTACACAGTAGAGCAGTATATGTGTAATGTGCATGTAGCTGAGCTGTATGTGTACACAGTAGAGCTGTATATGTGTAATGTACATGTAGCTGAGCTGTATGTGTACACAGTAGAGCTGTATATGTGTAATGTGCATGTAGCTGAGCTGTATGTGTACACAGTAGAGCTGTATATGTGTAATGTGCATGTAGCTGAGCTGTATGTGTACACAGTAGAGCTGTATATGTGTAATGTACATGTAGCTGAGCTGTATGTGTACACAGTAGAGCAGTATATGTGTAATGTGCATGTAGCTGAGCTGTATGTGTACACAGTAGAGCTGTATATGTGTAATGTACATGTAGCTGAGCTGTATGTGTACACAGTAGAGCAGTATATGTGTAATGTGCATGTAGCTGAGCTGTATGTGTACACAGTAGAGCTGTATATGTGTAATGTGCATGTAGCTGAGCTGTATGTGTACACAGTAGAGCTGTATATGTGTAATGTACATGTAGCTGGGCTGTATGTGTACACAGTAGAGCTGTATATGTGTAATGTACATGTAGCTGAGCTGTATGTGTACACAGTAGAGCTGTATATGTGTAATGTGCATGTAGCTGAGCTGTATGTGTACACAGTAGAGCTGTATATGTGTAATGTACATGTAGCTGAGCTGTATGTGTACACAGTAGAGCTGTATATGTGTAATGTACATGTAGCTGAGCTGTATGTGTACACAGTAGAGCTGTATATGTGTAATGTACATGTAGCTGAGCTGTATGTGTACACAGTAGAGCAGTATATGTGTAATGTGCATGTAGCTGAGCTGTATGTGTACACAGTAGATCTGTATATGTGCTGTATGTGTACACAGTAGAGCTGTATATGTGTAATGTGCATGTAGCTGAGCTGTATGTGTACACAGTAGAGCTGTATATGCGTAATGTGCATGTAGGTGAGCTGTATGTGTACACAGTAGAGCTGTATATGTGTAATGTACATGTAGCTGAGCTGTATGTGTACACAGTAGAGCTGTATATGTGTAATGTGCATGTAGCTGAGCTGTATGTGTACACAGTAGATCTGTATATGTGCTGTATGTGTACACAGTAGAGCTGTATATGTGTAATGTGCATGTAGCTGAGCTGTATGTGTACACAGTAGAGCTGTATATGCGTAATGTGCATGTAGGTGAGCTGTATGTGTACACAGTAGAGCTGTATATGTGTAATGTACATGTAGCTGAGCTGTATGTGTACACAGTAGAGCAGTATATGTGTAATGTGCATGTAGCTGAGCTGTATGTGTACACAGTAGAGCTGTATATGTGTAATGTACATGTAGCTGAGCTGTATGTGTACACAGTAGAGCTGTATATGTGTAATGTGCATGTAGCTAAGCTGTATGTGTACACAGTATAGCTGTATATGTGTAATGTACATGTAGCTGAGCTGTATGTGTACACAGTAGAGCTGTATATGTGTAATGTACATGTAGCTGAGCTGTATGTGTACACAGTAGAGCTGTATATGCGTAATGTGCATGTAGCTGAGCTGTATGTGTACACAGTAGAGCTGTATATGTGTAATGTACATGTAGCTGAGCTGTATGTGTACACAGTAGAGCAGTATATGTGTAATGTGCATGTAGCTGAGCTGTATGTGTACACAGTAGAGCTGTATATGTGTAATGTACATGTAGCTGAGCTGTATGTGTACACAGTAGAGCAGTATATGTGTAATGTGCATGTAGCTGAGCTGTATGTGTACACAGTAGAGCTGTATATGTGTAATGTGCATGTAGCTGAGCTGTATGTGTACACAGTAGAGCTGTATATGTGTAATGTACATGTAGCTGAGCTGTATGTGTACACAGTAGAGCTGTATATGTGTAATGTACATGTAGCTGAGCTGTATGTGTACACAGTAGAGCTGTATATGTGTAATGTACATGTAGCTGAGCTGTATGTGTACACAGTAGAGCTGTATATGTGTATTGTGCATGTAGCTGAGCTGTATGTGTACACAGTAGAGCTGTATATGTGTAATGTACATGTAGCTGAGCTGTATGTGTACACAGTAGAGCAGTATATGTGTAATGTGCATGTAGCTGAGCTGTATGTGTACACAGTAGAGCTGTATATGTGTAATGTGCATGTAGCTGAGCTGTATGTGTACACAGTAGAGCTGTATATGTGTAATGTACATGTAGCTGAGCTGTATGTGTACACAGTAGAGCTGTATATGTGTAATGTACATGTAGCTGAGCTGTATGTGTACACAGTAGAGCTGTATATGTGTATTGTGCATGTAGCTGAGCTGTATGTGTACACAGTAGAGCTGTATATGTGTAATGTACATGTAGCTGAGCTGTATGTGTACACAGTAGAGCAGTATATGTGTAATGTGCATGTAGCTGAGCTGTATGTGTACACAGTAGAGCTGTATATGTGTAATGTACATGTAGCTGAGCTGTATGTGTACACAGTAAAGCTGTATATGTGTAATGTGCATGTAGCTGAGCTGTATGTGTACACAGTAGAGCTGTATATGTGTAATGTACATGTAGCTGAGCTGTATGTGTACACAGTAGAGCTGTATATGTGTAATGTACATGTAGCTGAGCTGTATGTGTACACAGTAGAGCTGTATATGTGTAATGTGCATGTAGCTGAGCTGTATGTGTACACAGTAGAGCTGTATATGTGTAATGTACATGTAGCTGAGCTGTATGTGTACACAGTAGAGCTGTATATGTGTAATGTACATGTAGCTGAGCTGTATGTGTACACAGTAGAGCTGTATATGTGTAATGTACATGTAGCTGAGCTGTATGTGTACACAGTAGAGCTGTATATGTGTAATGTACATGTAGCTGAGCTGTATGTGTACACAGTAGAGCTGTATATGTGTAATGTACATGTAGCTGAGCTGTATGTGTACACAGTAGAGCTGTATATGTGTAATGTACATGTAGCTGAGCTGTATGTGTACACAGTAGAGCTGTATATGTGTAATGTGCATGTAGCTGAGCTGTATGTGTACACAGTAGTGCTGTATATGTGTAATGTACATGTAGCTGAGCTGTATGTGTACACAGTAGAGCTGTATATGTGTAATGTACATGTAGCTGAGCTGTATGTGTACACAGTAGAGCTGTATATGTGTAATGTACATGTAGCTGAGCTGTATGTGTACACAGTAGAGCTGTATGTGTAATGTACATGTAGCTGAGCTGTATGTGTACACAGTAGAGCTGTATATGTGTAATGTGCATGTAGCTGAGCTGTATGTGTACACAGTAGAGCTGTATATGTGTAATGCGCATGTAGCTGAGCTGTATGTGTGCACAGTAGAGCTGTATATGTGTAATGCGCATGTAGCTGAGCTGTATGTGTGCACAGTAGAGCTGTATATGTGTAATGCGTATGTAGCTGAGCTGTATGTGTACACAGTAGAGCTGTATATATGTAATGTACATGTAGCTGAGCTGTATGTGTACACAGTAGAGCTGTATATGTGTAATGTACATGTAGCTGAGCTGTATGTGTACACAGTAGTGCTGTATATGTGTAATGTGCATGTAGCTGAGCTGTATGTGTACACAGTAGAGCTGTATATGTGTAATGTGCATGTAGCTCAGCTGTATGTGTACACAGTAGAGCTGTATATGTGTAATGTACATGTAGCTGAGCTGTATGTGTACACAGTAGAGCTGTATATGTGTAATGTACATGTAGCTGAGCTGTATGTGTACACAGTAGTGCTGTATATGTGTAATGTACATGTAGCTGAGCTATATGTGTACACAGTAGAGCTGTATATGTGTAATGTACATGTAGCTGAGCTGTATGTGTACACAGTAGTGCTGTATATGTGTAATGTACATGTAGCTGAGCTGTATATGTACACAGTAGAGCTGTATATGTGTAATGTACATGTAGCTGAGCTGTATGTGTACACAGTAGAGCTGTATATGTGTAATGTGCTTGTAGCTGAGCTGTATGTGTACACAGTAGAGCTGTATATGTGTAATGTACATGTAGCTGAGCTGTATGTGTACACAGTAGAGCTGTATATGTGTAATGTACATGTAGCTGAGCTGTATGTGTACACAGTAGAGCTGTATATGTGTAATGCGCATGTAGCTGAGCTGTATGTGTGCACAGTAGAGCTGTATATGTGTAATGTACATGTAGCTGAGCTGTATGTGTACACAGTAGAGCTGTATATGTGTAATGTACATGTAGCTGAGCTGTATGTGTACACAGTAGAGCTGTATATGTGTAATGTACATGTAGCTGAGCTGTATGTGTACACAGTAGAGCTGTATATGTGTAATGTACATGTAGCTGAGCTGTATGTGTACACAGTAGAGCTGTATATGTGTAATGTGCATGTAGCTGAGCTGTATGTGTACACAGTAGTGCTGTATATGTGTAATGTACATGTAGCTGAGCTGTATGTGTACACAGTAGAGCTGTATATGTGTAATGTACATGTAGCTGAGCTGTATGTGTACACAGTAGAGCTGTATATGTGTAATGTACATGTAGCTGAGCTGTATGTGTACACAGTAGAGCTGTATGTGTAATGTACATGTAGCTGAGCTGTATGTGTACACAGTAGAGCTGTATATGTGTAATGTGCATGTAGCTGAGCTGTATGTGTACACAGTAGAGCTGTATATGTGTAATGCGCATGTAGCTGAGCTGTATGTGTGCACAGTAGAGCTGTATATGTGTAATGCGCATGTAGCTGAGCTGTATGTGTGCACAGTAGAGCTGTATATGTGTAATGCGTATGTAGCTGAGCTGTATGTGTACACAGTAGAGCTGTATATATGTAATGTACATGTAGCTGAGCTGTATGTGTACACAGTAGAGCTGTATATGTGTAATGTACATGTAGCTGAGCTGTATGTGTACACAGTAGTGCTGTATATGTGTAATGTGCATGTAGCTGAGCTGTATGTGTACACAGTAGAGCTGTATATGTGTAATGTGCATGTAGCTCAGCTGTATGTGTACACAGTAGAGCTGTATATGTGTAATGTACATGTAGCTGAGCTGTATGTGTACACAGTAGAGCTGTATATGTGTAATGTACATGTAGCTGAGCTGTATGTGTACACAGTAGAGCTGTATATATGTAATGTACATGTAGCTAAGCTGTATGTGTACACAGTAGAGCTGTATATGTGTAATGTACATGTAGCTGAGCTGTATGTGTACACAGTAGTGCTGTATATGTGTAATGTACATGTAGCTGAGCTATATGTGTACACAGTAGAGCTGTATATGTGTAATGTACATGTAGCTGAGCTGTATGTGTACACAGTAGTGCTGTATATGTGTAATGTACATGTAGCTGAGCTGTATGTGTACACAGTAGAGCTGTATATGTGTAATGTACATGTAGCTGAGCTGTATGTGTACACAGTAGAGCTGTATATGTGTAATGTGCTTGTAGCTGAGCTGTATGTGTACACAGTAGAGCTGTATATGTGTAATGTACATGTAGCTGAGCTGTATGTGTACACAGTAGAGCTGTATATGTGTAATGTACATGTAGCTGAGCTGTATGTGTACACAGTAGAGCTGTATATGTGTAATGTACATGTAGCTGGGCTGTATGTGTACACAGTAGAGCTGTATGTGTGTAATGTACATGTAGCTGAGCTGTATGTGTGTAATGTACATATAGGTGAGCTGTATGTGTACACAGTAGATCTGTATATGTGTAATGTGCATGTAGCTGAGCTGTATGTGTACACAGTAGAGCTGTATATGTGTAATGTACATGTAGCTGAGCTGTATGTGTACACAGTAGAGCTGTATATGTGTAATGTACATGTAGCTGAGCTGTATGTGTACACAGTAGAGCTGTATATGTGTAATGTGCTTGTAGCTGAGCTGTATGTGTACACAGTAGAGCTGTATATGTGTAATGTACATGTAGCTGAGCTGTATGTGTACACAGTAGAGCTGTATATGTGTAATGTACATGTAGCTGAGCTGTATGTGTACACAGTAGAGCTGTATATGTGTAATGTACATGTAGCTGGGCTCTATGTGTACACAGTAGAGCTGTATGTGTGTAATGTACATGTAGCTGAGCTGTATGTGTACACAGTAGAGCTGTATATGTGTAATGTACATGTAGCTGGGCTGTATGTGTACACAGTAGAGCTGTATGTGTGTAATGTACATGTAGCTGAGCTGTATGTATGTAATGTACATGTAGCTGAGCTGTATGTGTGTAATGTACATGTAGCTGAGCTGTATGTGTACACAGTAGAGCTGTATATGTGTAATGTACATGTAGCTGAGCTGTATGTGTACACAGTAGAGCTGTATATGTGTAATGTACATGTAGCTGGGCTGTATGTGTACACAGTAGAGCTGTATGTGTGTAATGTACATGTAGCTGAGCTGTATGTGTGTAATGTACATGTAGCTGAGCTGTATGTGTACACAGTAGAGCTGTATATGTGTAATGTGCAGGTAGCTGAGCTGTATGTGTACACAGTATAGCTGTATATGTGTAATGTACATGAAGCTGAGCTGTATGTGTACACAGTAGAGCTGTATATGTGTAATGTGCATGTAGCTGAGCTGTATATGTGTAATGTGCATGTAGCTGAGCTGTATGTGTACACAGTAGTGCTGTATATGTGTAATGTACATGTAGCTGAGCTGTATGTGTACACAGTAGAGCTGTATATGTGTAATGTACATGTAGCTGAGCTGTATGTGTACACAGTAGAGCTGTATATGTGTAATGTGCATGTAGCTGAGCTGTATATGTACACAGTAGAGCTGTATATGTGTAATGTACATGTAGCTGAGCTGTATGTGTACACAGTAGAGCTGTATATGTGTAATGTACATGTAGCTGAGCTGTATGTGTACACAGTAGAGCTGTATATGTGTAATGTGCATGTAGCTGAGCTGTATGTGTACACAGTAGAGCTGTATATGTGTAATGTGCATGTAGCTGAGCTGTATGTGTACACAGTAGAGCTGTATATGTGTAATGTGCATGTAGCTGAGCTGTATGTGTACACAGTAGAGCTGTATATGTGTAATGTACATGTAGCTGAGCTGTATGTGTACACAGTAGAGCTGTATATGTGTAATGTGCATGTAGCTGAGCTGTATGTGTACACAGTAGAGCTGTATGTGTAATGTACATGTAGCTGAGCTGTATGTGTACACAGTAGAGCTGTATATGTGTAATGTACATGTAGCTGAGCTGTATGTGTACACAGTAGAGCTGTATATGTGTAATGTGCTTGTAGCTGAGCTGTATGTGTACACAGTAGAGCTGTATATGTGTAATGTACATGTAGTTGAGCTGTATGTGTACACAGTAGAGCTGTATATGTGTAATGTACATGTAGCTGAGCTGTATGTGTACACAGTAGAGCTGTATATGTGTAATGTACATGTAGCTGGGCTGTATGTGTACACAGTAGAGCTGTATGTGTGTAATGTACATGTAGCTGAGCTGTATGTGTGTAATGTACATGTAGCTGAGCTGTATGTGTACACAGTAGAGCTGTATATGTATAATGTGCATGTAGCTGAGCTGTATGTGTACACAGTAGAGCTGTATATGTGTAATGTACATGTAGCTGAGCTGTATGTGTACACAGTAGAGCTGTATATGTGTAATGTGCTTGTAGCTGAGCTGTATGTGTACACAGTAGAGCTGTATATGTGTAATGTACATGTAGCTGAGCTGTATGTGTACACAGTAGAGCTGTATATGTGTAATGTACATGTAGCTGGGCTGTATGTGTACACAGTAGAGCTGTATGTGTGTAATGTACATGTAGCTGAGCTGTATGTGTGTAATGTACATGTAGCTGAGCTGTATGTGTACACAGTAGAGATGTATATGTGTAATGTGCATGTAACTGAGCTGTATGTGTACACAGTATAGCTGTATATGTGTAATGTACATGTAGCTGAGCTGTATGTGTACACAGTAGAGCTGTATATGTGTAATGTGCATGTAGCTGAGCTGTATATGTGTAATGTGCATGTAGCTGAGCTGTATGTGTACACAGTAGTGCTGTATATGTGTAATGTACATGTAGCTGAGCTGTATGTGTACACAGTAGAGCTGTATATGTGTAATGTGCATGTAGCTGAGCTGTATATGTACACAGTAGAGCTGTATATGTGTAATGTACATGTAGCTGAGCTGTATGTGTACACAGTAGAGCTGTATATGTGTAATGTACATGTAGCTGAGCTGTATGTGTACACAGTAGAGCTGTATATGTGTAATGTGCATGTAGCTGAGCTGTATGTGTACACAGTAGAGCTGTATATGTGTAATGTGCATGTAGCTGAGCTGTATGTGTACACAGTAGAGCTGTATATGTGTAATGTACATGTAGCTGAGCTGTATGTGTACACAGTAGAGCTGTATATGTGTAATGTGCATGTAGCTGAGCTGTATGTGTACACAGTAGAGCTGTATGTGTAATGTACATGTAGCTGAGCTGTATGTGTACACAGTAGAGCTGTATATGTGTAATGTACATGTAGCTGAGCTGTATGTGTACACAGTAGAGCTGTATATGTGTAATGTGCTTGTAGCTGAGCTGTATGTGTACACAGTAGAGCTGTATATGTGTAATGTACATGTAGTTGAGCTGTATGTGTACACAGTAGAGCTGTATATGTGTAATGTACATGTAGCTGAGCTGTATGTGTACACAGTAGAGCTGTATATGTGTAATGTACATGTAGCTGGGCTGTATGTGTACACAGTAGAGCTGTATGTGTGTAATGTACATGTAGCTGAGCTGTATGTGTGTAATGTACATGTAGCTGAGCTGTATGTGTACACAGTAGAGCTGTATATGTATAATGTGCATGTAGCTGAGCTGTATGTGTACACAGTAGAGCTGTATATGTGTAATGTACATGTAGCTGAGCTGTATGTGTACACAGTAGAGCTGTATATGTGTAATGTGCTTGTAGCTGAGCTGTATGTGTACACAGTAGAGCTGTATATGTGTAATGTACATGTAGCTGAGCTGTATGTGTACACAGTAGAGCTGTATATGTGTAATGTACATGTAGCTGGGCTGTATGTGTACACAGTAGAGCTGTATGTGTGTAATGTACATGTAGCTGAGCTGTATGTGTGTAATGTACATGTAGCTGAGCTGTATGTGTACACAGTAGAGATGTATATGTGTAATGTGCATGTAACTGAGCTGTATGTGTACACAGTATAGCTGTATATGTGTAATGTACATGTAGCTGAGCTGTATGTGTACACAGTAGAGCTGTATATGTGTAATGTGCATGTAGCTGAGCTGTATATGTGTAATGTGCATGTAGCTGAGCTGTATGTGTACACAGTAGTGCTGTATATGTGTAATGTACATGTAGCTGAGCTGTATGTGTACACAGTAGAGCTGTATATGTGTAATGTACATGTAGCTGAGCTGTATGTGTACACAGTAGAGCTGTATATGTGTAATGTGCATGTAGCTGAGCTGTATATGTACACAGTAGAGCTGTATATGTGTAATGTACATGTAGCTGAGCTGTATGTGTACACAGTAGAGCTGTATATGTGTAATGTACATGTAGCTGAGCTGTATGTGTACACAGTAGAGCTGTATATGTGTAATGTACATGTAGCTGAGCTGTATGTGTACACAGTAGAGCTGTATATGTGTAATGTACATGTAGCTGAGCTGTATGTGTACACAGTAGAGCTGTATATGTGTAATGTGCATGTAGCTGAGCTGTATGTGTACACAGTAGAGCTGTATATGTGTAATGTGCATGTAGCTGAGATGTATGTGTACACAGTAGAGCTGTATATGTGTAATGTACATGTAGCTGAGCTGTATGTGTACACAGTAGAGCTGTATATGTGTAATGTACATGTAGCTGAGCTGTATGTGTACACAGTAGAGCTGTATATGTGTAATGTACATGTAGCTGAGCAGTATGTGTACACAGTAGAGCTGTATATGTGTAATGTGCATGTAGCTGAGCTGTATATGTGTAATGTACATGTAGCTGAGCTGTATATGTACACAGTAGAGCTGTATATGTGTAATGTACATGTAGCTGAGCTGTATGTGTACACAGTAGAGCTGTATATGTGTAATGTGCATGTAGCTGAGCTGTATGTGTACACAGTAGAGCTGTATATGTGTAATGTGCATGTAGCTGAGCTGTATGTGTACACAGTAGAGCTGTATATGTGTAATGCGCATGTAGCTGAGCTGTATGTGTACACAGTAGAGCTGTATATGTGTAATGCGCATGTAGCTGAGCTGTATGTGTACACAGTAGAGCTGTATATGTGTAATGTACATGTAGCTGAGCTGTATGTGTACACAGTAGAGCTGTATATGTGTAATGTACATGTAGCTGAGCTGTATGTGTACAGTAGAGCTGTATATGTGTAATGTACATGTAGCTGAGCTGTATGTGTACAGTAGAGCTGTATATGTGTAATGTACATGTAGCTGAGCTGTATGTGTACACAGTAGAGCTGTATATGTGTAATGTACATGTAGCTGAGCTGTATGTGTACACAGTAGAGCTGTATATGTTTAATGTACATGTAACTGAGCTGTATGTGTACACAGTAGAGCTGTATATGTGTAATGTGCATGTAGCTGAGCTGTATGTGTACACAGTAGAGCTGTATATGTGTAATGTACATGTAGCTGAGCTGTATGTGTACACAGTAAAGCTGTATATGTGTAATGTGCATGTAGCTGAGCTGTATGTGTACACAGTAGAGCTGTATATGTGTAATGTGCATGTAGCTGAGCTGTATGTGTACACAGTAGAGCTGTATATGTGTAATGTACATGTAGCTGAGCTGTATGTGTACATAGTAACTGTCACGCCGAGCGCTCCGGGTCCCGCTGCTTCCCCGGAGCGCTCGCGGCGTTCTTTTGTATGCAGCGCTCCGGTCAGCACCGCTGACCGCGAGCGCTGCGTCCATGTTCTCGGAGGGGACGCGATCCAAGGTGCGGGACGTGCCCACTCTCGGATCGCGTCCCGTGTCTCTCACCCACCACGTCCTCCTTCACTGCCCTCCCGGTGCGCGCGGCCCCGCTCTCTAGGGCGCGCGCGCGCCGGCTCTATGAGATTTAAAGGGCCAGTGCACCACTAATTGGTGCCTGGCCCAATCAGTTCTAAACATATAAAAACCCACTTCCCCTTCCTGTCCTCGCCGGATCTTGTTGCCTTGTGCCCTGAGAAAGCGTTTAGTGTGTCCCAAGCCTGTGTACCTTGACCTTCTGCTGTTGCCCCTGACTACGAACCTCGCTGACTGCCCTGACCTTCTACTACGTCTGACCTTGCCTCTGTCTAGTCCTTGTGTACCTCGCCAGTCTCAGCTGCCAGAGAGGTCGAGTCGCTACTGGGGAACACGACCTGGTAGTTACTGCCGCAGCAAGTCCATCCTGCTTTGCGGCGGGCTCTGGTGAACACCAGTAACTGCTTAGAACCGATTCCCCAGTACGGCCCGCGTCATCGCCTCTCTGGTACAGGGGATCCACCTCCAGTGTCTTCACCAGCCGCTGACAGTAACACAGTATGTGTGATGCACATGTAGCTAAACTGAAGTCATTTAGTGTCACATAGTTGTATGGTTCCATTGTAAATCATACTTCTACCCGAAATCTCCGCAATGCTCCTGATCAGAAGTTTCCCTCCCCTAGGATGTTTGGTCTTGTTACAGACACACACACACTAGAGCCCTGCGCGGGACTGTTTTTTTTACATCCTAGTCCCGTTGAATTTCTGACCATTACCGCCCGCTCCTTAAAAGTGTGTCCCAATCCCACCCGCTCTTGCAAACATTACTCCGTACCATTACATCGCCCCCTGTGGCAGGTTTTTGGGACTGCTATTATTCTGTATATTCTGTGACCGCCTGCCACAACCTGATTACCACCCGTAAGTGTTTTGTTGTATCCTGCGGGATTCCAATCCTCATGCTGGGCTCTAACACACACGATAAAATGACTATAGGGGTAGTCCCACCAATTGTAATATATGTATATTATTTAGTGTTTGCTCAGACAACAATATAACTCAAAACTTTCAACTTTTTCTATTGTTTAAAAGATCTTCCCCTCACTGTAGCCCATGTGTCTGCCCTGTACATTAATGTAGTTGTCCTTGGTTACGTCCCCCAGCGCTCCTTCGAAGTGTGGGTCACACACTCCCTGGTCCTCGTTCTGCTCTGTCAGTTTGCCTGACACATGCCCTGAGCACTGAAGACCAGCCTTTCTCCCTGCTCTCTCACGCTGTAACTTCACTGCTCTGTCAGTTTCCCTCTCCCTCTGTCTGGCAGCCTGATAGTGTATAGTTTGCTACTCTCCTACTGCTTCTGAGCTTGAGGGATCGGTATGACCATATATTTGTCATAGGGTGGGCAGGGGTTAAAAATGGTTCATATATTACCATTACTCCAAGGGTATGCACAGTTGGGTACAACTGTATGTTCCTAGATGCTTCTTTAATAAACTCCTCCCTTTTACCTGGACTAATAAATCCACTGAGAGAGTAAAGTCCATTCTCCATCATGTCAGTGAGGCCGGATGTGTGTGTTGGGGGGGTGGCAGTATAGTTCCCCCACATTAGGGTTGGCAGTATACTTCCCCCCACAAGGTTGTCAGTATAATTTCCCCCCACAAGGTTGTCAGTATAATTCTCCCCACAAGGTTGGCAGTATAATTCCCCCCCAAGGTTGGCAGTATAATTCTCCCCACAAGGTTGGCAGTATAATTCCCCCCACAAGGTTGGCAGTATAATTCCCCCACATTAGGCAGGCAGTGTTCCCCCCCACATTAGGCAGGCAGTGTTCCCCCCACATTAGGCAGGGAGTGTTCCCCCACATTAGGCAGGGAGTGTTCCCCCACATCAGGCGGCAGACATGAGTTCCCCCACATCAGGCGGCAGACAGAGTTCCCCCACATTAGGCAGGCAGTGTTCCCCCACATGAGGCGGCAGGCAGTGTTCCCCCACAGACATACAGCCTCCAGCCATATACAGTGTATGGCTGGAGGCTGTATGTCTGTGTCGGAACACCGAAGATGACGTCCCGCTGGTCACTTACCATGCGCGCGTCATCCTCGGTCCTCCCCATCCGTCCCTGCGTCCTCTACCTCCCGGCGGTCCCTGCGTTTTTAAAGCTAACGCGGGACCGCAGCGAGGTAACCGGGACATCCTTGTGTCCCAAAATGACCTCAGGTCATCTCTTGTCTATGACTAAGGAGAAGCTTGATGCTGCTGCAGGACTGGTTAGTGTTCCAGTAGGTATGGGGCCCTCTAGTGGAGATTTTCAGGAGCCGTTTTCTTTATTAAATATTCACTTTTTTTTTTTTTTTTACAACCATATTACAAAAAGTCTTTTATTTTCATTGGTAACAATATATGAAAAGTTTTTGAATCTGACAGCGCCCATTGAACCCTTTCAGGACCAAGAAAATTTTGGAGTTGTCGTTTTTTTTCCTCCTGTCCTTCTTAGAGCCATAACATTATTTCCATCTACAGATCCATATTAGTCTTATTATTTGGGGGACCCATTGTACTTTGTGATGAAGCTCTTCATTTTACCAAAAGAAATACAGCAAAAATATTCCAAAACTATTTGTACATTTTTAGCTCATCTTGGTTTTTACACTATTCAAAAATGTTATCTGTGTTCTTCACACGTGAATGGTTGCAACTACTATTACTATTTTGATCAATAAAACTTTTTATCTTTCCATCTAGAAAACTGAATGAAGGCTTATCTTTTGCAATCCATAAGTTTTATTGGTACCGTTATGGGATGGATCAGATTTTTTTTTTATTTATTTATTTTTTTTTTTTTATCATATAAGGATGGGGGTCAGGCCCCAAGTCCCCAGTTCTTTTTCTTGTCCTGCTGACACCTCTGTCCATGTCAGGAACAGTCCAGAACAGGATAGGTTTGCTATGGGGATGTTTTCCTCCTCTGGACAGTTCCTGACATGGACAGAGGTGTCAGCAGAGAGCACTGTGGTCAGACAGAAAAGAACTACACAACTTCCTGTGGATCATACAGCCGCTGATAAGTACTGGAAGGATTAAGATTTTTAAATAGAAGTGATTAACAAATCTGTTTAACTTTCTGGCATCAGTTGATAAAAAAATTAAAAAAAAAAACTGTTTTCCATTGGAGTACCTAGATTCCAAGTGCCAGCTTCCCTTTCTTTCTCAGTCAAAAGGTTTCTCTAGTCAAAAACAGAGACTAAAATATCTATACAAAATAGTGTGTGCTGTTCTGGGGTGAAATAAAGGGGTTAAAGGGGTATTCTGCTGCTCAGCGTTTGGAACAAACTGTTCCGAGCGCTGGAGTCGGGAGCTCGTGACGTCATAGCCCCGCCCCCTCTTAATGTCATGCCCCGCCCCCTCAATGCAAGTCTATGGAAGGGGGGGTGACAGCTGTCACGCCCCCTCCCATAGACTTGCATTGAGGGGGCGGGCGTGATTGCATGAGGGGGCGGGGCTATGGCGTCACGAACTCCGGCGCCGGCTCTAGTGTTCGGAACAGTTTGTTCCAAATGCTGAGCAGCAGAGTACCCCTTTAATAAGTGCTATAAAAACATAATATACTTGACAGCACGATGTGCGTACCTGGAATGGACTGAGAATTCTGATTCTGGCTATTGTTCAATGTAAAATGATGCTATAGGTGAATAGCAAACCTCATCATACTGCAGGCAAAGGAAGAAAGGAGTATTGTTAAAAAGCTATATAGATAGTTTATATTAAAGTTACAGAAAATTCCATACAATTGAGTTTAACTATCCTAGATAAACCCCATATACCTGGCATGGGAGTTTGCAGTAACAAGATCCCTTAATGGTGAAGATCTAGGAGCAAAATTGCCGCTCTAAAACAGAGAAGAACTGTTTTGTCCAGCGTTTAGATTCCTGTGGTCAATAAAAGAGGATCTCCAGCTGTTGCCAGCAGAAAGATGTGCCATTTGCATTGTGGTAAAGTGTACGGGAAAGTGGTGCATGGGGTGTATATTTCACCTGGTTTCCTCAGCCAGGCACGATAAAGGAAATCCAGAAGGTTTTGTTGCTTTAGCAGAGCATAGTCTGCTGGGGCTGATTGCTAGAGAGACAGAGATGAGAAGCAGCCACAGCCAGAACTGCAGCTCAAACCTACCAGGTCTGAATTTTCCTCGGAAAGGCTTAGGTTTTGTTGTTGTGTTTGCACTGTGCTTTGTGCCTAAAATCATTTAAATAAAACATCCTCTTCGACGTTTGAAACCTACTGCCTGTGTGAATACTGTCATTGCCGACCCCACCGTATCTATATACACATTATTATGAGTACCTCCAGTGACCGTATCTAGGTATTCCTCCTTGTTCATTGCGTTCTGATTGCGGTCCTATATATGTTGATCCCTGGTTAAAGGGGTACTCCGCCCCTAGACATCTTATCCCCTATCCAAAGGATAGAGGATAAGATGTCAGATCGCCGGGGTCCCGCTGCTGGGGACCCCGGGGATCGCTCCTGCAGCACCCCGCTATCATTACTGCACAGAGCGAGATCGCTCTGCACGTAATGACGGGCAATACAGGGGCCGGAGCATCGTTACGTCACGGCTCCGCCCCTTGTGATGTCACGGCCCGCCCCCCGTCAATACAAGTCTATCGGAGGGGGCGTGGCGGTCGTCACGCCCCCCTACCATAGACTTGCATTAAGGGGATGGGCCGTAATGTCATGAGGGGCGGAGCCATGACGTAACGCTGCTCCGTCCCCCGTATCGCCCGTCATTACGCACAGAGCGAACTCGCTCTGTGCAGTAATGATGGCAGGGTGCCGCAGCGGCGATCCCCGAGGTCCCCAGCAGTGGGACCGCGGCAATCTAACATCTTATCCCCTATCCTTTGGATAGGGGATAAGACGCCAGGGGCAGAGTACCCCTTTAATGCTGCTGCGTCTCAAGTAGCAATGCAGTGGGATAACGCCCCGGCCGGCGGCATCTCAACCAAGCTGCGTCCAACGTCCGTTTTGCCCGATCTCTCTGGTAAGGAGTAGTGACGCCACTACGGTGGCTCTCATGCTCCACAATACCTTCGACGTGTTTTGGAAACTACACATCGGTTTCCTTTGTCTGGAATGGTAATAGTGGAGATGTTGTGTGTTCTTATAGCACTCGGTTGGATCAAGTTCAGCATTAACCCTTTGATGTTCTTTCAGTACACATTCCGCTAGAGGTCCATATCTATTTGTTAATAGTTTGCAGTATATTTATTTCATAGCCAAAGATGCATATATAGCTTCCTGTTTTTAGAGTAGATAGTTTTTATAAATAGTATGCAGATAATATATTTTACAAGAAGCCAAAAAGTTCAAATTCAGTGATCAGTCCGTGAGGGGCTAATGTATTTAAATTGAAAATCCACTTGGATTCCATTCTTTTTTCTCTCCATGGGTGCTGTCATGGGCTCTACAAAAACAATTACCGTTAAGAGTAATTTATGCTTTTTCATGCTTAACAAGATTGTTTGTTTTAATTATTATTTTCTTGAAAGATTTTATAATAAACAAAGAAAAAGGAAAACTGAATGAAAAAGAACATAGGGGAGATTTATCAAAACCTGTGCAGAGTTAACAAGTTACCCACAGACCATATAGAAAGAATATATAACGAATAATAAGAAAAACAGTAAAAGAAAAAATATATAAAAACAGAAATTTAAAACAAGTAAATCATTTCCTACATTCTTAACATGAAAATAACTTCACCCCTATATGATTTTTTTGATGTAGAGCAAGGTATGGTTTCCGAGTAAAAGATTTTCCACATTCTGGACATGAAAAGGGTTTCTCTCCTGTGTGAGCTTTTTGATGACTAATAAGTTGTGGTTTTCTAGTGAAACATTTCCCACATTCTGGACATGAAAACGGCTTCTCGCCTGTGTGAGTTTTTTGATGTTCAATAAGATGTGATTTATGAGTGAAACATTTCCCACATTCTGGACATAAATATGGCTTCTCTCCTGTGTGAGTTTTTTTATGCTTAACAAGAGTTGATCTTTGAGCAAAACGTTTTTCACATTCTGAACATGAAAATGGCTTCTCTCCTGTGTGAGTTTTTTGATGATCAACAAGATGTGATTTATGAGTAAAACATTTTTCACATTCTGGGCATGAAAATGGCTTCTCTCCTGTGTGAATTTTTTCATGCTTAATAAGATCTGATTTTTGAGCAAAACATTTCCCACATTCTGAACATGGAAATGGCTTCACTCCTGTATGATTTTTTTGATGTTGAGCAAGGTATGATTTTCGAGTAAAAGATTTTCCACATTCTGGACATGGAAATGGTTTCTCTCCCGTGTGAGTTTTTTGATGGCTAATAAGATGTGATTTCCGAATAAAACACTTCCTACATTCTGAACATGAAAATGGCTTAACTCCTATGGGAGCTTTCTGATGTCCAGGATCAGATGACAGATCTTGGCTGTGAAGGGCTGAGGGTGTATCTGGGATAATGGAATGTTCTTCATATGTATCTTGTGCGATATTATCATCTGCTTTATAATATGAAGATATCAGATGTCCCTCTGATCTCCTGGTACAAGAATCTGTAAAGAATAAAACAAAGTTTATTATTTAAAAAAATATATATATAACCTTAAGTATATAAATATAGTTAGTCTCAGTTGTGTAACATTTTAAACTTCTTAAAGGGGTAGTTTAGGAAACGTAACTGATCAGACACTTATTCCCCATTCACAGCATAGGGGAAAAGTGTGTAATCAGAAGGTGTTCAACCAATGGGACCCCCCAACACCTCTTCCTTACGTAGTTTCGTTTACATGCATTTCCTTGACGATGTAAATGTCACATGCCCAGCAACTGGTTCTGGACGGCGATCACAGCCAGTGCAGCTGTGGTGCCAGAATCGTTAATGCGTGTGTGTGTCTGTGTGGGTGTATGTATATATATGTCACGATTCGGCTGGCTGAAGGTGGATCCTCTGTGCCAGAGAGGGATTGGCGTGGACCGTGTTGGTGGACTGGTTCTAAGTTGCTACTGGTATTCACCAGAGCCCGCCGCAAAGCGGGATGGTCTTGCAGCGGCGGTAGCAACCAGGTCGTATCCACCAGCAACGGCTCAACCTCTCTGATTGCTGAAGATAAGCGCGGTACAAGGGAGTAGACAAGAGCAAGGTCGGACGTAGCAGAAGGTCAGTGCAGGCAGCAAGGATCGTAGTCAGGGGCAACGGCAGGAGGTCTGGAACACAGGCTAGGAACACACAAGGAAACGCTTTCACTGGCACAATGGCAACAAGATCCGGCGAGGGAGTGCAGGGGCAGTGAGGTATAAGTAGGGAGTGCACAGGTGAACATACTGATCAGTGGCGCAGTGGCCCTTTAAATTGCAGAGACCCGGCGCGCGCGCGCCCTAAGGAGCGGGGCCGCGCGCGCCGGGACAAGACAGACGCGGAACGGGTCAGGTACGGGAGCCGGGATGCGCATCGCGAGCGGGCGCCTCCCGCATCGCGAATCGCATCCCGGCTGGGAGAGATATTGCAGCGCACCCGGTCAGCAGGTCTGACCGGGGCGCTGCGAATGAGAGGATGCTGCGAGCGCTCCGGGGAGGAGCGGGGACCCGGAGCGCTCGGTGTAACAGTACCCCCCCCCCCTTGGGTCTCCCCCTCTTCTTGGAGCCTGAGAACCTGAGGATAAGACTTTTGTCTAGGATGTTGTCCTCAGGTTCCCAGGATCTCTCCTCTGGGCCACAGTTTTCCCGATCCACCAAAAAAAATCTTTTACCTCTGACAGTCTTGGAGGCCAGAATCTCCTTCACAGAGAAGACGTCAGATGAACCGGAAACAGGAGTGGGAGAAACAACTTTGGGAGAGAAGCGGTTAATGATGAGTGGTTTAAGGAGAGAGAAATGGAAGGCATTGGGAATACGGAGAGAAGGAGGAAGAAGGAGTTTGTAAGAGACAGGGTTAATCTGGCACAAGATTTTGAAAGGACCAAGATAGCGTGGTCCCAGTTTGTAACTGGGGACACGAAAGCGGACATATTTAGCGGAGAGCCATACCTTGTCTCCGGGAGCAAAAATGGGGGGAGTTCTTCTTTTTTTATCAGCAAATCTTTTCATCCGGGATGAAGCCTGTAAAAGAGAATTTTGGGTTTCTTTCCATATGGTGGAAAGATCACGAGTCACTTCATCCACAGCGGGCAAACCAGAAGGCAAGGGAGTAGGGAGGGGAGGAAGAGGGTGACGGCCGTACACCACGAAAAATGGGGATTTAGCAGAAGATTCGGAGACTCTGAAGTTGTATGAGAATTCGGCCCATGGTAGAAGATCTGCCCAGTCATCTTGGCGGGAGGAAACAAAATGCCGTAAATAGTCACCCAGGACCTGATTAATTCTTTCTACTTGCCCATTGGATTGGGGATGATAAGAAGAAGAGAAGTTTAATTTGATCTTGAGCTGTTTACAGAGGACCCTCCAGAATTTATACACGAATTGGACGCCTCTATCCGAGACGATATGCGTGGGCAAACCGTGAAGGCGAAAAATGTGTACAAAAAATTGCTTTGCCAACTGAGGCGCTGAAGGAAGACCAGGAAGAGGAATAAAATGTGCCATCTTGGAAAATCGATCAACGACCACCCAAACAACTGTGTTGCCACGGGATGAGGGCAAGTCCGTAATAAAGTCCATACCAATCTGTGACCAAGGCTGTTCAGGAACAGGCAGAGGATGCAGGAGACCAGCAGGCTTCTGGCGAGGAGTCTTATCCCGGGCACAGATAGTACAGGCCCGCACGAAATCAACAACATCAGTCTCCAGAGTCGGCCACCAATAAAATCGAGAGATGAGTTGCAAGGATTTTTTGATGCCCGCATGGCCTGCGAGGTGGGAGGAGTGTCCCCATTTGAGAATCCCGAGACGCTGGCGTGGAGAAACGAAGGTCTTCCCTGGAGGAGTTTGTCTGATGGAAGCTGGAGAAGTGGAGATCAGACAGTCCGGAGGAATGATGTGTTGCGGAGAGACCTCTACTTCAGAGGCATCAGAAGAACGAGAGGGCATCGGCCCTAATGTTCTTGTCAGCAGGGCGAAAATGGATTTCAAAGTTAAAACGGGCAAAGAACAACGACCACCTAGCCTGGCGAGGGTTCAGTCGTTGGGCAGACTGGAGATAGGAGAGATTCTTGTGATCAGTGTATATGATAACTGGAAATTTTGATCCCTCCAGCAGGTGCCTCCATTCCTCAAGCGCCAATTTAATGGCCAGTAGTTCTCGATCACCAATGGAGTAGTTTCTCTCCGCCGGAGAGAAGGTCCTAGAAAAAAACCCACAAGTAACAGCATGCCCGGAAGAATTTTTTTGTAGAAGTTCAGCTCCAGCTCCCACAGAGGAGGCATCTACCTCCAATAGAAAGGGTTTAGATGGGTCAGGTCTGGAGAGCACGGGAGCAGAAGAAAAGGCAGACTTGAGATGTATAAATGCGTCTTCCACTTGGGGAGACCAGGACTTAGGATTGGCATTTTTCTTGGTTAAAGCCACGATAGGGGCCACAATAGTGGAGAAGTGTGGAATGAATTGTCTGTAATAATTGGAGAACCCCAAAAAACGTTGGATAGCACGGAGTCCGGAGGGGCGTGGCCAATCTAAGACGGCAGAAAGTTTATCTGGGTCCATTTGTAGTCCCTGGCCAGAGACCAAGTATCCTAGGAAAGGAAGAGATTGACATTCAAAGAGACATTTCTCCATTTTGGCATAAAGTTGATTGTCCCGAAGTCTCTGAAGAACCATGCGGACATGCTGGCGGTGTTCTTCTAAGTTGGCAGAAAAAATCAGAATATCGTCCAGATAAACCACAACACAGGAATATAGGAGATCACGAAAAATTTCATTAACAAAGTCTTGGAAGACGGCAGGGGCATTTCACAGGCCAAAGGGCATGACCAGATACTCAAAGTGTCCATCTCTAGTGTTAAATGCAGTCTTCCATTCGTCCCCCTCCCTGATGCGGATGAGATTATAAGCACCTCTTAAGTCCAGATTGGTAAAGATGTGGGCGCCTTGTAGGCGATCAAAGAGTTCCGAGATAAGAGGTAAGGGGTAGCGGTTTTTTACTGTGATTTTATTAAGTCCGCGGTAATCAATGCAAGGGCGTAGGGAGCCATCTTTTTTGGACACAAAAAAAAATCCAGCTCCGGCAGGAGAGGAGGACTTGCGGATAAACCCCTTTTTTAAATTCTCCTGGATGTACTCCGACATGGCTAGAGTCTCTGGAGCAGACAGAGGATAGATTCTGCCCCGGGGTGGAGTAGTACCCGGGAGGAGGTCAATAGGACAGTCATAAGGCCTGTGAGGAGGTAAAGTCTCTGCTTGCTTTTTACAAAAAACATCAGCATAGTCCATATAAGCCTTAGGAAGACCGGATACCGGGGGAACCACAGGGTCACGACAGGGAGTACAGGGAACCGGTTTAAGACAGTCCCTGTGACAAGAAGTACCCCAGTTCTTGATTTCTCCTGTGGACCAATCAAGGGTTGGGGAATGGCGTTGAAGCCACGGTAATCCAAGAAGAATTTCTGAAGTGCAGTTGGAGAGGACCAAAAATTCAATTTTTTCGTGATGGGGTCCAATGCACATTAGGAGAGGTTCCGTGCGGTAACGCACGGTACAGTCCAATCTTTCATTGTTAACAGAATTGATGTAGGAGGGGTCTGGCGAGACTGGTCACCGGGATGTTGAACCTGTTGATGAGAGAGGCCAAAATAAAATTTCCTGCAGATCCGGAATCCAAGAAGGCCATAGCAGAGAAGAAGAAGGTAGAAGAAGATATCCGCACAGGCACAGTAAGGCGTGGAGAAGCAGAGTTCACATCAAGAACTGTCTCACCTTTGTGCGGAGTCAGCGTACGTCTTTCCAGGCGGGGAGGACGGATAGGACAATCTTTCAAGAAGTGTTCGGTACCGGCACAGTACAGGCAAAGATTCTCCATGCGGCGTCGTGTCCTCTCTTGAGGTGTCAAGCGAGACCGGTCAACTTGCATAGCCTCCACGGCGGAAGGCACAGGAACGGATTGCAGAGGACCAGAGGAGAGAGGAGCCGGGGAGAGAAACCGCCTCGTGCGAACAAAGTCCATATCCTGGCGGACCTCTTGAAGCCTTTCGGAAAAACGCATGTCAATGCGGGTGGCAAGATGAATAAGTTCATGCAGGTTAGCAGGAATTTCTCGTGCGGCCAGCACATCTTTAATGTTGCTGGATAGGCCTTTTTTAAAGGTCGCGCAGAGGGCCTCATTATTCCAGGATAATTCGGAGGCAAGAGTACGGAATTGGATGGCGTACTCGCCAACAGAAGAATTACCCTGGACCAGGTTCAGCAGGGCAGTCTCAGCAGAAGAGGCTCGGGCAGGTTCCTCAAAGACACTTCGAATCTCCATGAAGAAGGAGTGTACAGAGGCAGTGACAGGGTCATTGCGGTCCCAGAGCGGTGTGGCCCATGACAGAGCTTTCCCAGACAGAAGGCTGACTACGAAAGCCACCTTAGACCTTTCAGTAGGAAACTGGTCCGACATCATCTCCAAGTGCAGGGAACATTGCGAAAGAAAGCCACGGCAAAACTTAGAGTCCCCATCAAATTTATCCGGCAAGGATAATCGTAGGCCGGAAGCGGCCACTCGCTGCGGAGGAGGTGCAGGAGCTGGCGGAGGAGATTGTTGCTGAAGCTGTGGTAATAGCTGCTGTAGCATCACGGTCAGTTGAGACAGCTGGTGGCCTTGTTGCGCTATCTGTTGCGACTGCTGGGCGACCACCGTGGTGAGGTCGGCGACAACTGGCAGTGGGACTTCAGCGGGATCCATGGCCGGATCTACTGTCACGATTCGGCTGGCTGAAGGTGGATCCTCTGTGCCAGAGAGGGATTGGCGTGGACCGTGTTGGTGGACCGGTTCTAAGTTGCTACTGGTATTCACCAGAGCCTGCCGCAAAGCGGGATGGTCTTGCAGCGGCGGTAGCAACCAGGTCGTATCCACCAGCAACGGCTCAACCTCTCTGACTGCTGAAGATAAGCGCGGTACAAGGGAGTAAACAAGAGCAAGGTCGGACGTAGCAGAAGGTCAGGGCAGGCAGCAAGGATCGTAGTCAGGGGCAACGGCAGGAGGTCTGGAACACACAAGGGAACGCTTTCACTGGCACAATGGCAACAAGATCCGGCGAGGGAGTGCAGGGGAAGTGAGGTAAGTAGGGAGTGCACAGGTGAACATACTGATTAAGCCTGCTGCGCCAATCAGTGGCGCAGTGGCCCTTTAAATTGCAGAGACCCGGCGCGCGCGCGCCCTAAGGAGCGGGGCCGCGTGCGCCGGGACAAGACAGACGGGGAACGGGTCAGGTACGGGAGCCGGGATGCGCATCGCGAGCGGGCGCCTCCCGCATCGCATCCCGGCTGGGAGAGATATTGAAGCACCCGGTCAGCAGGTCTGACCGGGGCGCTGCGAATGAGAGGATGCTGCGAGCGCTCCGGGGAGGAGCGGGGACCCGGAGCGCTCGGCGTAACAATATATATATATATATATATATATATATATATATATATATATATATATATATATATATATATATAATTTGTCTATTTGGCAGTAGGGGCTAGTCTGTATTTTTTTTTTTTTTATCAAATATTTATTTAACATTATTTATATAAAACAAAAAGCATACAAAAACAGAAAACATGCATAGACCCAGAACCACCAGCCCCCCCCCCCCCCGTGTCCTTTCTTCACAGTAGTCAAAACAGAACAATATAATAGAAACTAATGCAGTGCAGTACAATAAATCATCCCACATATAAGAAGCAGGGTCAAGGCAAAAAGCATATGCAAAAATACTGTATAAGCTTTACATGGGAACAAGGGTAATATCAAATAACACTAAAGAAGGGGCAAAAACAAGTGGCAGAAGCAACCCGTACTTAGAAAACCGAAAATTAGACAGCATAACACACCAACACAGACACAAAAGGACAATGTAGATGAAACAAGAAGAGGTCACAAACAGAACTTAGACAGTATTAGTGGTCAGACCCCACCGACCCCCCCCAAAATCACCTCCATAGGAGTTCTCCGCAAATAAGTGGATGGCAAACCAGGTGTATCGATCCAAGGTCCCCAAACGGACTCAAATTTACATAAGGCTTTTCTTTTATGATATGATAGGATTTAATTTTATAGTCAACTCAGAAAAAGTGGGTGGGGAGTCTGACAACCAATGCGGTGCAATTAATTTACGAGCTTGGTATAAAATCCTACAAATACCAATGTACAAGCCACCATCCTCATCCAGCCCATCTAAATAACCCAGGACGCCCGTCAAGGCGGAGAAACTGAATGGATAACCATACACTCTCCTAATCAACTGTCCCACATCATGCCAAAATTGTGTAAGATGACTAAAGTTCCACATCACATGAAGCAAGTGAGCATCGGGCAAGGAACAACAGGGACAGCAGGAATCCAGCTATACCCCAATCCTATACAGAAAGGTGGGAGTACGATGCACGCGGTGTCGTAGAAATATTTTAGACACCTCGGACACAGCAAGCCGCGGGGTCATTGTTAAAATCTGTGTCCACTGCTCATCCGATATGGGACCCACATCCAGCTCCCATTTATACTTAATACTCAACAGATAGGCCTCATGATAGGAGGACAGAAATTCCGTATATAGCACAGAGATCATATCTTTAGTAGAGATCTGAGTGAAAAAATCATTTACAACTAGGGATGAGCCGACAAATCACAAGCCCGAGACTGTGCATCAAGGGCATGTCGGTAATTGTAGCTAACAATAAATTTTAAAAAAATGAGTGAGGCAGAATGAATTCCTCCCGCAGTTGAGCAAATGACTTCAAAATCCAAAGGGGGATATCCGGTAACGAATACAAAGGGGGATATCCGGTAACGAATACAAAGGGGGATATCCGGTAACAAATACAGTTCTGATAGACCAGGATTATGCCAAAGAGGAGAATATGTAACAAAGACCGGATATTGCATAAGAGTCTTAAATTTCATCCATACCTTACGGATAAGGATAAAAGTAGGAGGGAGGTCTGGGAAGCCATTTCCAGCAGATAAATAGGGGTCACTTTACCAATGCGCCTGGAGACTAAATCCCCCCATACGCCCCATAGTAGCAAATTGTGCCCACCACTTCAACTGTTGAACCTGTGACACTAAAAAGTATAGCCAAGGATTATGAATAGACAAACCACCCGCCTCTTTGCCACGATGCAATGTTTCAAGACCGATCCTAGCTGACTTGCCATTCCAAATAAGCTCCCTAAACAAGGACTGAATCCTAGGAAAATATTTCACAGGAATCCAAATAGATGTATTATGTAGAATGTACAAAAACTGAGGCATAAGAACCATTTTAACTAGATTGGATCTACCGATCATGGAGAGAGGAGATTTACGCTAAGTAGCTACTTTACGAGAACTACGGTCTAACAATGGGATAAGATTGAGAGCAACGTATTCTGAGGGGAGGGCCGTAACATATACTCCCAGATATTTAAATTGTGCAACTAGGAAGAAGGCCAACCCTAGCAATAACAGATATAGAATGGAGAGGGTCAAGGGGAAGGATCGTGGATTTGTCCCAATTAATAGGCCAGAGTAACTACCATATAATTCTATAAGGGCCATTAAAGGGGGCAAGGAGTGCCCCACATCTCCCAGGAAGAGAAGCATGTTGTCTGCATAAAGGGCAATACGTTCTTCTAAGTCCCCATAACGGAAGCCTTTCAATTCCGTGGATGCCCTAATTAGTACCGCCAGGGGCTCAATTGCTGTGGCAAATAGGAATGGGGACAGGGAGGGGACACCCCTGGCGTGTACCACGACCCAGGGGAAAGGAGTGAGAAAGCAGGCCGTTAGCCCGAATTCTAGCACGAGGAGCAGCATACAACAATTGTAACCACATCAAAAACTTAGGCCCAAATCTCATGTGGCACATAACACTCCACAGGAAGTTCCACTCGATGCTGTCAAAAGCTTTGGCAGCATCGAGTAAAAGCACCACCCTATAAAGCGTGCCCTCAGGCGGCAACTGGAGATTAAGAAAGAGCCTCCTGATATTATCGGCCGTCGATTTACCTGGTATAGACCCCGTCTGATCCCGACCCTTAAGAGACGGTTGGCCAAGACCTTCGCTATTAACTTAACATGAGAGCACAGCAGGGATATTGGTCTGTATAAGCCCACTGAAAGCGGGTCTTTACCGGGCTTCAAAAACAATACTATAATTGCCTCTAGTATAGACCAAGGCAAGACCTGCCCATTCGCTACAGACTGCAAAGCCCCCAGCAACCGGGGCAACAGAATTTCTTGATATTTCATTGGGGAGTCCATAAACACTCAGTGACTTCTCAGAAGGCAAGGCCCCCAATGCACTCTAATTCTTTAAGAGTAAAAGGCTCATCTAAAAGATCCCTCTGGGTCGGCGACAGGGTCAGGAGCGAAATGCCAGAAAAACTGGTCAATAGCATCAAGATCATGTGTCAGTTTAGAGGAATATGTCTCCTCATAAAAGTAGACCAAGACATTCAAAATGTCCGCATCATCTTGAACAACAGTCCCGGCACTATCACAGATGCAGGGGATAGAGGCGGACCCCTGCTGAGCTCTAATAGTACGAGGCAGCAGTCGACCCGTACTCTCGCCACTCTCCAAATAGCGCTGCTGTTGAAAGAAGCGCTTGTTATCTGCCATCTGCAACAAATGGGAGTCTAACAGAGTCTGCAAAGACTCTCTCTATTCAGACCAGAAGGGTCACTGAGAAACTGTTGTTCCTCCAGGAGCACTTGTTGCTGCAATGAGGTTAGAATCGCCCAATTCTTAGATTTACAGGTGGTAATATCCCTGATAAAATGCCCCCTACATACGCCTTCAATAAATCCCATACGGTACCCACCGAAGCCGTCCCCGCATTGATCTCGAGAAAGACTTCCACATCAGACTTAAACGTATGGCCTACTGAGGGGACCTGAAGCCAAAATGGATTCAGTCACCACAGAGAACCCCGCAATCTAGGATGAGAATTGAAAGTAAGATGCAGAAATACAGGGGAATGATCAGAAAGACTATGGGGGAGGTACTCCACCAACATAACCAGGAGGAGGATCAGCTCATTGCACTGCGCAAGATCAATACATGAGAGCGTGCCATGAGAACTAGAATAGCAGGAATATTGCATCTTAGTAGGATTACGTCTTCTCCATAAATCTGCCCACCCCACCTCAAATCTAGCTAGACCCGTAGATCCAGGAGTCCCAGAAGGCCCTCTGTTATTAAACCTATCAAGTGTCGGGTGTAGCAAATTATTGACATCCCCGACCACCAGGAGCGGTGAGTCAGACAGAGAGGATAGAAAAGACACCAACCCGCGCAAGGCACCACTAGGGGGGGGGGGGATATAGAGAGCAACCAGCACACACAAGGTACGGTTAAAAGTGCCATAAAGGCTAACAAATCTACCCTCTGGATCAATAAGACTAAAAACACATGAAAATAAAATGCTTCTATTAATGAGCACACTTACACCCCGCGCATGTGAGGAAAAAGTGGCGTGGAAGGTATGACCAAACCATGGTTTATTCAGCACGTTTAGTATCATTCGTCACTTATGTCTCAGAGAGGCACAAAACAGCAGGTTGATTGGGTTTGAGCGCCTGAAAAACAGCAAGACGCTTGGTGGGATCATTGAGGCCCCCTATGTTCCACGCCACCACATGCAAATCAGTAGCCATAAGACAATTAAGGAAGTATAAGGGACAAGGGGGCGGATGCAGGAGCCGCCAATAAGTGAAAAAGGGAAGAAATATAAAAAGACAGAGCACTGCAATGAGCAGAAGAAAGCAAGACAAACACCCCAGAAAAACAACAAAAACCAAACAGTCGCAACTTGTAACACAAGGGGCAAATAAACAGCGCAGGTAGAATGAGCAGGTGACATATAGATAGATAGATACTTCACCAACACGCCGTGCTCAAATCCGAGCAACTGAGAACAAAACATAATGAGGCTGAACTTCAGCCGAAAAATCCGGGAAAATAGAGATACGGTTGCCATTGCTAGTGAGTGAGTCCATGTCCCTGGCTTTACGGAGAATGATATCTCTATCTTTATAGTGCAAAATGCGGATGAGGAAAGCTCGAGGTGAGGCTCCAGGCGGGAGGGGACGAGTGGGACCCCTGTGGGAGCGCTCAACAGCAAATAAAGGCATCAAAGTCTCTTTTCCAAAAGTATTAAGGAGACAATTTTTTTAATACTCTCCAGAGTTACGACCATCGACTTTTTTCAGGAACACCCTACACTAGGCGCACATTGTTCCACCACAGGCGGTTTCGAATGTCATCAGATTTAGTGGTAAGTGCAGTCAGATTATTAATCACATGATGCATATCTCTCTTGAGCGGAGGGACCTGATCCTCCAGATCCCCCACCCTTTCCTCAACCACACTAACCCGCTCGGAAACCTTTTGTATATTCTGGTGGAAAAGGTTAATGTCCTCACGCAGGGGAGCCCGCATCGGTGGTTCAGTGACACGTGCGAAGCGCTGCAGCCTCTCCGCAACTCCCGACACCTCTGCGCAAGATGGCGCCAACTCCCCCTGTATCTCGGCCTCACTATCTTCCGTCACTCCCTGTGTCTTCCTATTGCGTCACCGCCCAGCCATACCGGTATCCAAATGCTCCAGGCACCTTCCCCCACAGGTAGGCGATATTACAAAAGCTGAATTCTGGCCAGATGTCCAGGATAAATGAAGGATGCTCAGCGGAGCTCCAGACCGCGTGCCTGCCCACATGCCGCTCTAAGCCACGCCCCCCGCTAGTTTGTATTTTAGCTGAATCGGAGAATATACATCAGAAAATACAGACAGGACACAGAGCTGAAAATATTCCACACAAAATTGTTGCAGCCGGTGTCTGAATAGAACCTGTGACTGTTCTCTGCTTTTACGGGTTACTACTCACCTGGGCGGTTACCTGTAGAAATGTCCTCCTTATACTGCTCATCACCGCTTACTTCTGTCTCTTCTTCTTTTATGTCTGTAGCATTAATATAGATCAAATCTTTCCCTGTAGGAATGTCCTCCTTATACTGCTCATCACCACTCACATCTGTCTCTTCTTCTTCCTTTATGTCTGTAACTTTAATATAGATCAGATCTTTCCCTGTAGGAACATCCTCTTTATACTGCTCATCACCGCTCACATCTGCCTCTTCTTCTTCCTTTATGTCTGTAACTTTAATATAGATCAGATCTTTCCCTGTAGGAACATCCTCTTTATACTGCTCATCACCGCTCACATCTGCCTCTTCTTCTTCCTTTATGTCTGTAACATTAATATAGATCAGATGTTTCCCTGTAGGAATGTCCTCCATATACTGCTCATCACTGCTCACATCTCTCTCTTCTTCCTTTATGTCTGTAGGACTCATAAAGATCAGGTTTTTTCCTGTAGGAACATCCTCTTTATACTGCTCATCACCGCTCACATCTGTCTCTTCTTTTATGTCTGTAGGATTCATATAGATCAGATCTTTCCCTGTTTGAATGTCCTCCTTAAACTGCTCATCACAGCTCACATCTGTCTCAGGAGCATTAATATTGTTCAGATCTTCTTCCTGATTCATAAGATGTAAAATAAATAAGTGATAAGACAGTAGAAGTCAAATATCAAAATCAAATCACACAATATTTGGCTGCTCAAACCTGATCTAACACACATCTATCACAATCAGTAAAAACATTTTGTTCATATTGTGTTGAGGGGGGCTGACTACAGGTTATCTCCTCGACAAAGACTGTTATTGTTGCTTTTTTTGTAGCAGATTTAACAAAAAAAATGAGTGTGAGATCTGAGAGATCACCCGGGAGCAATAAATATATCCTGCCTACGGTTGTGACAGACACCATATAAATAACTACACAGAACACTAAATACAGCAAGGAAGAGAGTCTGAGGAGTGCTGGAGGCACGGACCAGGGTCACACATTGTAACAAATCTCCTCCTTATATAATCTCCTTACTACTGGGATCACACACTGATAACACACTGTAACAAACCTCCTCCTCATGTAATCTCCTTACTACTGGGATCACACACTGATAACACACTGTAACAAACCTCCTCCTCATGTAATCTCCTTACTACTGGGATCACACACTGTAACAAACCTCCTCCTCATGTAATCTCCTTACTACTGGGATCACACACTGATAACACACTGTAACAAACCTCCTCCTCATGTAATCTCCTTACTACTGGGATCACACACTGATAACACTGTAACAAACCTCCTCCTCATGTAATCTCCTTACTACTGGGATCACACACTGATAACACTGTAACAAACCTCCTCCTCATGTAATCTCCTTACTACTGGGATCACACACTGATAACACTGTAACAAACCTCCTCCTCATGTAATCTCCTTACTACTGGGATCACACACTGTAACAAACCTCCTCCTCATGTAATCTCCTTACTACTGGGATCACACACTGATAACACACTGTAACAAACCTCCTCCTCATGTAATCTCCTTACTACTGGGATCACACACTGATAACACACTGTAACAAACCTCCTCCTCATGTAATCTCCTTACTACTGGGATCACACACTGATAACACACTGTAACAAACCTCCTCCTCATGTAATCTCCTTACTACTGGGATCACACACTGTAACAAACCTTCTCCTCATGTAATCTCCTTACTACTGGGATCACACACTGATAACACACTGTAACAAACCTCCTCCTCATGTAATCTCCTTACTACTGGGATCACACACTGATAACACACTGTAACAAACCTCCTCCTCATGTAATCTCCTTACTACTGGGATCACACACTGATAACACACTGTAACAAACCTCCTCCTCATGTAATCTCCTTACTACTGGGATCACACACTGTAACAAACCTTCTCCTCATGTAATCTCCTTACTACTGGGATCACACACTGATAACACACTGTAACAAACCTCCTCCTCATGTAATCTCCTTACTACTGGGATCACACACTGTAACAAACCTCCTCCTCATGTAATCTCCTTACTACTGGGATCACACACTGATAACACACTGTAACAAACCTCCTCCTTATATAATCTCCTTACTACTGGGATCACACATTGATAACACACTGTAACAAACCTCCTCCTCATGTAATCTCCTTACTACTGGGATCACACACTGATAACACACTGTAACAAACCTCCTCCTCATGTAATCTCCTTACTACTAGGGTCACACACTGATAATACACTGTAACAAACCTCCTCCTCATGTAATCTCCTTACTACTGGGATCACACACTGATAACACACTGTAACAAACCTCCTCCTCATGTAATCTCCTTACTACTGGGATCACACACTGATAACACACTGTAACAAACCTCCTCCTCATGTAATCTCCTTACTACCGGGATCACACACTGATAACACACTGTAACAAACCTTCTCCTCATGTAATCTCCTTACTACTGGGATCACACACTGTAACAAACCTCCTCCTCATGTATTCTCCTTACTACTGGGATCACACACTGATAACACACTGTAACAAACCTCCTCCTTATATAATCTCCTTACTACTGGGATCACACACTGATAACACACTGTAACAAACCTCCTCCTCATGTAATCTCCTTACTACTGGGATCACACACTGTCACAAACCTCCTCCTCATGTAATCTCCTTACTACTGGGGTCACACACTGATAATACACTGTAACAAACCTCCTCCTCATGTAATCTCCTTACTACTGGGATCACACACTGATAACACACTGTAACAAACCTCCTCCTCATGTAATCTCCTTACTACTGGGATCACACACTGATAACACACTGTAACAAACCTTCTCCTCATGTAATCTCCTTACTACTGGGATCACACACTGATAACACACTGTAACATACACTGATAATACACTGTAACAAACCTCCTCCTCGTGTAATCTCCTTACTACTGGGATCACACACTGATAACACACTGTAACAAACCTCCTCCTCATGTAATCTCCTTACTACTGGGGTCACACACTGATAACACACTGTAACAAACCTCCTCCTCATGTAATCTCCTTACTACTGGGATCACACACTGATAACACACTGTAACAAACCTCCTCCTCATGTAATCTCATTACTACTGGGATCACACACTGATAACACACTGTAACAAACCTCCTCCTCATGTAATCTCCTTACTACTTGGGTCACACACTGATAACACTGTAACAAACCTCCTCCTCATGTAATCTCCTTACTACTGAGGTCACACACTGATAACACACTGTAACAAACCTCCTCCTCATGTAATCTCCTTACTACTGGGATGACACACTGTAACAAACCTCCTCATGTAATCTCCTTACTACTGGAGTCACACACTAATAACATACTGTAACAAATCTCCTCCTCATGTAATCTCCTTACTACTGGGATCACACACTGATAACACACTGTAACAAACCTCCTCCTGATGTAATCTCCTTACTACTGGGATCACACACTGAAAACACACTGTAACAAACCTCCTCCTCATGTAATCTCCTTACTACTGGGATCACACACTGATAACACACTGTAACAAACCTCCCCTCATGTAATCTCCTTACTACTGGGATCACACACTGATAACACACTGTAACAAACCTCCTCCTCATGTAATCTCCTTACTACTGGGGGTCACACACTGATAACACACTGTAACAAACCTCCTCCTCATGTAATCTCCTTACTACTGGAATCACACACTGATAACACACTGTAACAAACCTCCTCCTCATGTAATCTCCTTACTACTGGGGTCATACACGGATAACACACTGTAACAAACCTCCTCCTCATGTAATCTCCTTACTACTGGGATCACACACTGATAGCACAATGTAACAAACCTCCTCCTCATGTAATCTCCTTACTACTGAGATCACACACTGATAACACACTGTAACAAACCTCCTCCTCATGTAATCTCCTTACTACTGGGATCACACACTGTAACAAACCTTCTCCTCATGTAATCTCCTTACTACTGGGATCACACACTGTAACAAACCTTCTCCTCATGTAATCTCCTTACTACTGGGATCACACACTGATAACACACTGTAACAAACCTCCTCCTCATGTAATCTCCTTACTACTGGGATCACACACTGTAACAAACCTTCTCCTCATGTAATCTCCTTACTACTGGGATCACACACTGTAACAAACCTTCTCCTCATGTAATCTCCTTTCTACTGGGATCACACACTGATAACACACTGTAACAAACCTCCTCCTCATGTAATCTCCTTACTACTGGGATCACACACTGATAACACACTGTAACAAACCTCCTCCTCATGTAATCTCCTTACTACTGGGGTCACACACGGATAACACACTGTAACAAACCTCCTCCTCATGTAATCTCCTTACTACTGGGATCACACACTGATAACACACTGTAACAAACCTCCTCCTCATGTAATCTCCTTACTACTGGGATCACACACTGATAACACACTGTAACAAACCTCCTCCTCATGTAATCTCCTTACTACTGGGGTCACACACGGATAACACACTGTAACAAACCTCCTCCTCATGTAATCTCCTTACTACTGGGATCACACACTGATAACACACTGTAACAAACCTCCTCCTCATGTAATCTCCTTACTACTGGGATCACACACTGATAGCACACTGTAACAAACCTCCTCCTCATGTAATCTCCTTACTACTGGGATCACACACTGATAACACACTGTAACAAACCTCCTCCTCATGTAATCTCCTTACTACTGAGATCACACACTGATAACACACTGTAACAAACCTCCTCCTCATGTAATCTCCGTACTACTGGGATCACACACTGTAACAAACCTTCTCCTCATGTAATCTCCTTACTACTGGGATCACACACTGTAACAAACCTTCTCCTCATGTAATCTCCTTACTACTGGGATCACACACTGATAACACACTGTAACAAACCTCCTCCTCATGTAATCTCCTTACTACTGGGGTCACACACTGTAACAAACCTCCTCCTCATGTAATCTCCTTACTACTGGGATCACACACTGATAACACACTGTAACAAACCTCCTCCTCATGTAATCTCCTTACTACTGGGATCACACACTGATAACACACTGTAACAAACCTCCTCCTCATGTAATCTCCTTACTACTGGGATCACACACTGATAACACACTGTAACAAACCTCCTCCTCATGTAATCTCCTTACTACTGGGATCACACACTGTAACAAACCTTCTCCTCATGTAATCTCCTTACTACTGGGATCACACACTGTAACAAACCTTCTCCTCATGTAATTTCCTTACTACTGGGATCACACACTGATAACACACTGTAACAAACCTCCTCCTCATGTAATCTCCTTACTACTGGGATCACACACTGATAACACACTGTAACAAACCTCCTCCTCATGTAATCGCCTTACTACTGGGATCACACACTGATAACACACTGTAACAAACCTCCTCCTCATGTAATCTCCTTACTACTGGGATCACACACTGTAACAAACCTTCTCCTCATGTAATCTCCTTACTACTGGGATCACACACTGTAACAAACCTTCTCCTCGTGTAATCTCCTTACTACTGGGATCACACACTGATAACACACTGTAACAAACCTCCTCCTCATGTAATCTCCTTACTACTGGGATCACACACTGATAACACACTGTAACAAACCTCCTCCTCATGTAATCTCCTTACTACTGGGATCACACACTGATAACACACTGTAACAAACCTCCTCCTCATGTAATCTCCTTACTACTGGGGTCACACACTGATAACACACTGTAACAAACCTCCTCCTCATGTAATCTCCTTACTACTGGGATCACACACTGATAACACACTGTAACAAACCTCCTCCTCATGTAATCTCCTTACTACTGGGATCACACACTGATAACACACTGTAACAAACCTCCTCCTCATGTAATCTCCTTACTACTGGGATCACACACTGATAACACACTGTAACAAACCTCCTCCTCATGTAATCTCCTTACTACTGGGATCACACACTGATAACACACTGTAACAAACCTTCTCCTCATGTAATCTCCTTACTACTGGGATCACACACTGATAACACAGTGTAACAAACCTCCTCCTCATGTAATCTCCTTACTACTGGGATCACACACTGTAACAAACCTTCTCCTCATGTAATCTCCTTACTACCGGGATCACACACTGTAACAAACCTTCTCCTCATGTAATCTCCTTACTACTGGGATCACACACTGATAGCACACTGTAACAAACCTCCTCCTCATGTAATCTCCTTACTACTGAGATCACACACTGATAACACACTGTAACAAACCTCCTCCTCATGTAATCTCCTTACTACTGGGGTCACACACTGATAACACACTGTAACAAACCTCCTCCTCATGTAATCTCCTTACTACAGGGATCACACACTGATAACACACTGTAACAAACCTCCTCCTCATGTAATCTCCTTACTACTGAGATCACACACTGATAACACACTGTAACAAACCTCCTCCTCATGTAATCTCCTTACTACTGGGGTCACACACTGATAACACACTGTAACAAACCTCCTCCTCATGTAATCTCCATACTACTGGGATCACACACTGATAACACTGTAACAAACCTCCTCCTCATGTAATCTCCTTACTACTGAGATCACACACTGATAACACACTGTAACAAACCTCCTCCTCATGTAATCTCCTTACTACTGGGATCACACACTGTAACAAACCTTCTCCTCATGTAATCTCCTTACTACTGGGATCACACACTGATAACACACTGTAACAAACCTCCTCCTCATGTAATCTCCTTACTACTGAGATCACACACTGATAACACACTGTAACAAACCTCCTCCTCATGTAATCTCCTTACTACTGGGGTCACACACTGATAACACACTGTAACAAACCTCCTCCTCATGTAATCTCCTTACTACTGGGATCACACACTGATAACACACTGTAACAAACCTCCTCCTCATGTAATCTCCTTACTACTGGGATCACACACTGATAACACACTGTAACAAACCTCCTCCTCATGTAATCTCCTTACTACTGGGATCACACACTGATAACACACTGTAACAAACCTCCTCCTCATGTAATCTCCTTACTACTGGGATGACACACTGTAACAAACCTCCTCCTCATGTAATCTCCTTACTACTGGAGTCACACACTAATAACATACTGTAACAAATCTCCTCCTCATGTAATCTCCTTACTACTGGGATCACACACTGATAACACACTGTAACAAACCTCCTCCTGATGTAATCTCCTTACTACTGGGATCACACACTGAAAACACACTGTAACAAACCTCCTCCTCATGTAATCTCCTTACTACTGGGATCACACACTGATAACACACTGTAACAAACCTCCCCTCATGTAATCTCCTTACTACTGGGATCACACACTGATAACACACTGTAACAAACCTCCTCCTCATGTAATCTCCTTACTACTGGGGTCATACACGGATAACACACTGTAACAAACCTCCTCCTCATGTAATCTCCTTACTACTGGGGTCATACACGGATAACACACTGTAACAAACCTCCTCCTCATGTAATCTCCTTACTACTGGGATCACACACTGATAGCACAATGTAACAAACCTCCTCCTCATGTAATCTCCTTACTACTGAGATCACACACTGATAACACACTGTAACAAACCTCCTCCTCATGTAATCTCCTTACTACTGGGATCACACACTGTAACAAACCTTCTCCTCATGTAATCTCCTTACTACTGGGATCACACACTGTAACAAACCTTCTCCTCATGTAATCTCCTTACTACTGGGATCACACACTGATAACACACTGTAACAAACCTCCTCCTCATGTAATCTCCTTACTACTGGGATCACACACTGTAACAAACCTTCTCCTCATGTAATCTCCTTACTACTGGGATCACACACTGTAACAAACCTTCTCCTCATGTAATCTCCTTACTACTGGGATCACACACTGATAACACACTGTAACAAACCTCCTCCTCATGTAATCTCCTTACTACTGGGATCACACACTGATAACACACTGTAACAAACCTCCTCCTCATGTAATCTCCTTACTACTGGGATCACACACTGATAACACACTGTAACAAACCTCCTCCTCATGTAATCTCCTTACTACTGGGATCACACACTGATAACACACTGTAACAAACCTCCTCCTCATGTAATCTCCTTACTACTGGGATCACACACTGATAACACACTGTAACAAACCTCCTCCTCATGTAATCTCCTTACTACTGGGGTCACACACGGATAACACACTGTAACAAACCTCCTCCTCATGTAATCTCCTTACTACTGGGATCACACACTGATAACACACTGTAACAAACCTCCTCCTCATGTAATCTCCTTACTACTGGGATCACACACTGATAGCACACTGTAACAAACCTCCTCCTCATGTAATCTCCTTACTACTGGGATCACACACTGATAACACACTGTAACAAACCTCCTCCTCATGTAATCTCCTTACTACTGAGATCACACACTGATAACACACTGTAACAAACCTCCTCCTCATGTAATCTCCGTACTACTGGGATCACACACTGTAACAAACCTTCTCCTCATGTAATCTCCTTACTACTGGGATCACACACTGTAACAAACCTTCTCCTCATGTAATCTCCTTACTACTGGGATCACACACTGATAACACACTGTAACAAACCTCCTCCTCATGTAATCTCCTTACTACTGGGGTCACACACTGTAACAAACCTCCTCCTCATGTAATCTCCTTACTACTGGGATCACACACTGATAACACACTGTAACAAACCTCCTCCTCATGTAATCTCCTTACTACTGGGATCACACACTGATAACACACTGTAACAAACCTCCTCCTCATGTAATCTCCTTACTACTGGGATCACACACTGATAACACACTGTAACAAACCTCCTCCTCATGTAATCTCCTTACTACTGGGATCACACACTGTAACAAACCTTCTCCTCATGTAATCTCCTTACTACTGGGATCACACACTGTAACAAACCTTCTCCTCATGTAATCTCCTTACTACTGGGATCACACACTGATAACACACTGTAACAAACCTCCTCCTCATGTAATCTCCTTACTACTGGGATCACACACTGATAACACACTGTAACAAACCTCCTCCTCATGTAATCGCCTTACTACTGGGATCACACACTGATAACACACTGTAACAAACCTCCTCCTCATGTAATCTCCTTACTACTGGGATCACACACTGTAACAAACCTTCTCCTCATGTAATCTCCTTACTACTGGGATCACACACTGTAACAAACCTTCTCCTCGTGTAATCTCCTTACTACTGGGATCACACACTGATAACACACTGTAACAAACCTCCTCCTCATGTAATCTCCTTACTACTGGGATCACACACTGATAACACACTGTAACAAACCTCCTCCTCATGTAATCTCCTTACTACTGGGATCACACACTGATAACACACTGTAACAAACCTCCTCCTCATGTAATCTCCTTACTACTGGGGTCACACACTGATAACACACTGTAACAAACCTCCTCCTCATGTAATCTCCTTACTACTGGGATCACACACTGATAACACACTGTAACAAACCTCCTCCTCATGTAATCTCCTTACTACTGGGATCACACACTGATAACACACTGTAACAAACCTCCTCCTCATGTAATCTCCTTACTACTGGGATCACACACTGATAACACACTGTAACAAACCTCCTCCTCATGTAATCTCCTTACTACTGGGATCACACACTGATAACACACTGTAACAAAACTTCTCCTCATGTAATCTCCTTACTACTGGGATCACACACTGATAACACAGTGTAACAAACCTCCTCCTCATGTAATCTCCTTACTACTGGGATCACACACTGTAACAAACCTTCTCCTCATGTAATCTCCTTACTACCGGGATCACACACTGTAACAAACCTTCTCCTCATGTAATCTCCTTACTACTGGGATCACACACTGATAGCACACTGTAACAAACCTCCTCCTCATGTAATCTCCTTACTACTGAGATCACACACTGATAACACACTGTAACAAACCTCCTCCTCATGTAATCTCCTTACTACTGGGGTCACACACTGATAACACACTGTAACAAACCTCCTCCTCATGTAATCTCCTTACTACTGGGATCACACACTGATAACACACTGTAACAAACCTCCTCCTCATGTAATCTCCTTACTACTGGGATCACACACTGTAACAAACCTTCTCCTCATGTAATCTCCTTACTACCGGGATCACACACTGTAACAAACCTTCTCCTCATGTAATCTCCTTACTACTGGGATCACACACTGATAGCACACTGTAACAAACCTCCTCCTCATGTAATCTCCTTACTACTGAGATCACACACTGATAACACACTGTAACAAACCTCCTCCTCATGTAATCTCCTTACTACTGGGGTCACACACTGATAACACACTGTAACAAACCTCCTCCTCATGTAATCTCCTTACTACAGGGATCACACACTGATAACACACTGTAACAAACCTCCTCCTCATGTAATCTCCTTACTACTGAGATCACACACTGATAACACACTGTAACAAACCTCCTCCTCATGTAATCTCCTTACTACTGGGATCACACACTGTAACAAACCTTCTCCTCATGTAATCTCCTTACTACTGGGATCACACACTGATAACACACTGTAACAAACCTCCTCCTCATGTAATCTCCTTACTACTGAGATCACACACTGATAACACACTGTAACAAACCTCCTCCTCATGTAATCTCCTTACTACTGGGGTCACACACTGATAACACACTGTAACAAACCTCCTCCTCATGTAATCTCCATACTACTGGGATCACACACTGATAACACTGTAACAAACCTCCTCCTCATGTAATCTCCTTACTACTGAGATCACACACTGATAACACACTGTAACAAACCTCCTCCTCAT